>NW_005842339.1:651221-658739 GCF_000455745.1 Alligator sinensis | reverse complement strand
TGGGTCTAGATGACCCCAGCTAGATGCCTATCTAACCTCCTCTTGAAGACCCCCAGGGTAGGGGAGAGCACCACCTCCCTTGGGAGCCCGTTCCAGACCCTGGCTATTCTAACTGTGAAGAAGTTCTTCCTAATGTCCAGTCTAAATCTGCTCTCTGCTAGCTTGTAGCCATTATTTCTTGTAAGCCCCGGGGGCGCCTTGGTGAATAAATACTCACCAATTCCCTTCTGTGCCCCCGTGATGAATTTATAGGCAGCCACAAGGTCGCCTCTCAACCTTCTCTTGCGGAGGCTGAATAGATCCAGTTTCTCTAGTCTCTCCTCATAGGGCTTGGTCCGCAGGCCCTTAACCATACGAGTGGCCCTTCTCTGGACCCTCTCCAGGTTATCCGCATCCTTCTTGAAGTGCGGCACCCAGAATTGCACGCAGTACTCCAACTGCAGTGCCTCTGGTTTGTTAAATAAAATATCTGCTGACATTATAATTTAAATAAATAAAGAAGATTTCTATTGGTTTTAGGTTTGTTATTTTTTTACACAGATTAAAACATTTGTGTCAAATTAATCTCTCAGTGGCTTTTAAAACTTTCAGCCTTCCTGGAGTCACAAGATACAAACCAGTGAGATTATTTTTAACTAGCATTAAAACAAGATCCTATTAAAAATGCCCACAGGTCAAAAACAGGTAACTTGTGATATAATGTGTAAGACCAGTTTATAAAGCATGCATAGATGCTAGAGATGATATTTTACAACTCATATTTATAGTAAATACAGTGCACTATTTATTAAAAGAATGACTAATTATTCAACAAATGTTTGAGCTTGTTTGATAGAGGAGCTCTAGTTTTATTTACAGAATACACTGCAAAGATGATTCAGTAGGATCCTAATCCAGTTTCTACTGAAGTTAGCAGAACACTTTTAATTTAACAAGTGGGAAAGAAACAAATTACTTTTTTTGTCTGATATCTGCAATTTCACAAACAGTTAATTACTTATGTTTTGTAAAGTTTTCTGTCTAATACTGTCAGAGCTTGATTTATAAACCTGTGGCTGTTACACAGTTCGGAACTGGAGACAGAAATCACTTGTTTGCAACTCTGATGTAATCAATCTTTTTGTTGATAAAGGTGCACGATATGCTGAGCCTCAGTATGTGGATAAATTTGGATTCCATACAGCAACATGCTGTGGCTATATACCACAGGTAAGCCCCAGATCTATGAAAGTTATTACATGGTAAAATCAGGAATTAATTCTACATTGTGCAGAGATGCTGAGTACATGGGGGGTCGAGGGCCCTGGCTCCCTTTGGGAAGAGATCTGATACCTGAAACGCATAAAACTTTCCACATGTCCATCATCTTAGGCCCTCCCCCCTGGCAAAAATACAAGTTGGCACCTATGACATTAAGTGACTTGTTTTATTCATAATACACTGTTATAACTCTTTTTGTTCTTGCCATTTCATTCTGATCTTACAAGTTAAGTATTTTTCCTCCTTTAACTTATGAAAATCTGGGGGGTGTTTTTTTCATTGTGGGAGGGGAGGCAGAAGCTCCCCCCCCCCCACATGTCCCAGAATCCTGCCCGACGAGCCCCGATGCTCACCGCAGGGACCAGGATGAGCGGCAGCTTTGAGAACACGCCGATGCAGGCTCGGCGGTTCCATAGCTGCCTGAGCCTGTGAATCAGTGAGCCCCGGGAGTGGGGCCTAAAACCAGTGCAGGCTGCTCAAAAGGCAGCTGGGGAAACACCCAGCTGCTTGGAGATAGTGGAGAAAGCTGCCAGGGAGAGACGGGCGGCAGAGCTGAGCAGGGAGAGGCAGAGCGCTGGTGGGGAGACAGGCGGCGGAGCTGGGTAGAAGCAGCGGAGCTGGGGATGGGGCAAGAAGCCCCAGCGTCTGCCAGGAAACCCTGGTGAGGAAAACCACAGGTTGAGGCTCACGGAGCCGAAGTTGGCCAGTGGGGCACAGCAGGGAGAAGGAGGTCGTCCCCACCATCATTAGTGAAGACCAGGCTGCACTGGGGCATTCAGGTACCCCGGTGGGGAAGGGTAGCAAGCAATGACAGGACCCAGTGGGCAGCTGGGTGGAGGAGGAGGATCAGGCAGCAACTGACCTGGAGCCCGGTGGGGAAGAGGCGACCTCCACCAGGTGGTGGGAGCAGGAGTGATTAACTCCTATCCTGCTGGTCCCTGGGAAAAGTAACCGGAGGGACAGATGAAAATTCGTTCACCCATTCCAGGGAGGTAAAGGGGTCCTGGGGAGCCAGAGTCCCATTATACTTCATTGACAGATGCTGAACGTCTTTGCCTTGAGTGAAGACACTTCTAAGTTATCATTACCTCAGGCAGGAGATGTTTTAGTTATCTGGAGCAATTGACGGCCAAACATATCCAACCCTGCTCGGGAGGGCCTCGCGGGTGAGAAGTGATCATCCTGGGGAAGATTACAGGGAGCAGAGCCCTCCCAGGCTGTGGATGTGGTAATGGTGGGGTAAAGAGGAAGTTTGGAGCCCCACGAAGAAAGACCAGGGCCACGACCTCTTTGGGACCACCTACAGGGAATTGCCTCCCCATCTATCAACATCAAAGTCGTGGCAGGCGAGTAGGGGCAGCACTCAGAACCATCTAGGTGGCCCCAGGGTGCAGTCTCGCCTTGGCATCGCTGGAGAAGAAGGTGCCAACCAGAAAGGGGCCAAAGCCTTACAACACCTACCAGTGACATTCATGAACAGGGCTTTTAACTTTCTGACTGATGAGGTTTTGTTTTTAATTAAAAACATGTAAAAGATATCTTAAGACAGTCTCATTAAATATGCAATCCTGTCTCATTCATTGAGTGTAGGTCACCTGTACTTCAAGTGAGTGTCCTGTGAAAAAATAGTAGATGACTATGTAAATAAAGAATACATCATAAGACACATAAATAAGGAAGTGAACAAATATTACATGGATTACTTTAATTTTGGCATTTCCTAACCTTTGAATGCTTAATTATCTCATTGAAATAATGCTACTTCAATGTAGTCTATTCATGTGTGCAAATACAACTCGAGTTATTAAAACACCACTAAAATAGAGCCACCTCTGAGACAGCTATTTCACAGTAGACCGTTAGCCTATGTAGCAGTTTTGGAGAAGAAGTGAAAATTTACAGGTTCTCTACTTTGTAGGATACTTGATAGAATAAGGATGCCATCATAAATAATTTTTCCCCAGCATCTCTTCTCAGTTCTAAATGGGTGAATTTTACCAGTGGTAAGACACATGCAGCCCTTAAATCCCTCTAAAAGCTTCAAGCATGCTTTCTGCAGTGCCTGACACTTTGGCTAACTCTGCACAGGACTGAATTTAATCCAAAATATTTAACTGAGCAGACTTTTGAGATGGGCTTTGCAGACCACTGGTTGTTCATAAACAACAGTTTGAGACCCAATATGCAATGTCATGCATATGTTATATGAAATGTTAGGGGGAATTTTGGGATGTAGACTGTAATTATCTCAGAGGTACCATAATGCAATTAAAAGGTTAGGATACCTCAGTGACTGGAAATGTCCAGAGCTTTAGTTTTATGTCTCATATGGAAGACGGAGCCTCTGCTAGTGTGGGTATGGAATGACGCACACCTCTAAGAAAATGATCAACAAAACATCAAGTAGCATTTCATAGATGGTTAGGGGCTGGAAGGGACCTCACAAGATCCTTGGGTCCAGCCCCCCTGCACCAGGCAGGAAAGGCAACTGGTGTCAGGTGACCCCAGCAAGGTGACCGTCCAGTCTCCTCTTGAAGATTTCTAGGATACGTGACTGCACCACCTCTGGAGGGATCTTATTCCACAGTCTGGACACCCTAACTGTGAAGAAGTTTTTCCTAATGTTAAGTCTGAAATGGTCTTCCAGGAGTTTGTGGCCATTACTCCTGGTTTTCCCCACGAGTGCCCTGGTGAACAGTTGTTCACCGAGCCCTTGATGTATTCCCCTGATGTTGCGGTAAGCTGCTACCAAGTCCCCCCTCAGCCTTATCTTTTTTAGGCTGAAGAGTCCCAGGTCCCTCAGCCTTTCCTCGTATTGCTTGTCTTGCAAGTCTCTGATCATACAAGTGGCTCTTTTCTGGACTCTCTCAAGCTTTTCCACGTCCTTGTTGAAGCGCGGCACCAAGAACTGGACACAGTTCTCACCAGTGCTGTGGTCTCACCAATACCAAGTAAAGTGGAAGAATCACTTCCTTGGTTTTGTTTGAGATGCATCAGTGCACCTCAAATTTTAAGTTTTTCTTGTAACAGTATAAGGATCAAACAGGCCTTTACCCTGCCAAGAACACAGGTAGCAGGGCTGCCAGGTATAGTATCAGAAGTACAAGTATACAGTTCTATTATATAGAGATATCATTTTGAAAAAGATTAAGTATATGTTATTGTACTGTTTCTCTTAAAGTGATCCTGATTTCCTGGACTATGATATTTTATTTGCCAGGTGAATGAATGGCAGAGTGATTGGCCTACTTTCTTTATCCGGTACCGACTCCAAGCTCAAATGGATTTGATTGAGAAAGATTATGGAGACAGAGAAGCAAGAGAACTGTGGTCACAACTTAAAGTAGGAACAATTAAAATGTGTCTAACAGAAATAAGAGAGCTATCATATCTATAAAAAACATACATTATGCATATTTCAAAGGCATTTCAAACTATTTTTACAAAAAATGTTTTTTTATTTTAGTGAACAAGACTAACATCACTGATGGTTTGGGTGTCAGAGCTAAATGACTAGGGCATGCCTTACTATACAAGCCTTTTGAATTGGGTGCAGATTCAATAGGTGCATTGAATCCTGGCATTCAAATGTACTTCAAGCACCACCTACTAATGACCAGCTTGTTAATCTTTGAAAAGTTAGAGTTTAAGTGAAGGAATATTTAGTAGTATTAATATATTGGACAGTTGTACGTCAGCTACATCTGTAGACCTGGTTGTCTCCTACAGTTAGAATGGGGTCAGATTCTTGTGTTTGTGTTCCAGTTCTGCCACTGACATGCTCAATGACCTGTGTCAAAGTACTTAGCTCCTCTCTTAGTTCCCCATCTATGCAATGGGTCTGTGTGTTGGATAAATGACCAATGCATGGGTTCGGCATAATATATGGATAACTGAGGCAAACTTAGCAGCTTATATGAAAATCACTCTTACTCATTTACACCATTCACACCAAGTCACCTATCTGCAGCACTTGGAGTCACTGCGGTGGCCAGTCGCAGGCTTCTTCAAGGCGATGTTTAGTTGAGAGGGGCGCCAGCTTCAATTCTCTTGACGTGCGGATAGGCTGGCGTTGCTGCTTAAGGCATCCATCCGGGCTCAGCCTTCGCTGCCCTTTTATCTCCATGGGGCAGACTTTGTTCGATGCCTGGAGAGTCCTTCACCAATCACCACTCAATTCTTCACTTGTGCTCATCTTTTGGACTCTGTTACTGGTTATGTTTTGTTTTTTTTTACATTCCTGTCTGTTTTTCAGTTCTTATTTGTATCATCTCCACATTCTCAGATTGCCACCTGCACTTCATCTTTACGGTTATCTCTGTTTACTTTAAATATTTTATACCAGTCTGTCTAATACCTTGTACAATTATCCAACTATCAATTATACACCCACAGCACCCCCCCCGCCCTTATTGCTTCTTTTTCTGCAAAATGGAAATACATTTAAAATGGCAGTTTAGCATAAACATAACCATAGCATGGATATAACATATTCTAGAACATATTCTAACATGTGCAAACTAGAAAGCTAATTAACAATTACAAAATGTCTTGTGGTCTAGGATTGAAGGATAAGGAAAGTATTTGTCGCCATAATAAAAAAAGCGTTTCATAATATACTGTGTAAATCTTGGACCTTCCAAATTTTTACAGAATAGGAATGAAATAATTTCACTTTGAAATGTATGGGATCTGAAAGGTTATTGACTTCAGCCCATTCAGAAATTACTGCTCTGAACTGTAAAATAATCTGTAATTGAAAATAATCTTGTTACAAAGATTTCAGTTGTATATGAGAGTATTTTGTTGTGAATAAGAGTAATTTTGTTGGTATTGTAAAAGTCATTGAGCATGTCAGTGGCAGAGCTAGAACACTCAAAAAAGAGGAAATGCCTTTTTGTGTACCTTCACCTATATGATTGAACTTTAATTCAGGGGAAGGGAAAATAAGAATGTAATCAGGTGGTTGCTTGTTTGGTTTGTTGTCAGAAATAATGTTCACGCATGTAGGCATTCGTTCACTCACTCACTCGGTCTCTGGCAGCAGTTCAGGAGGTATATCAAAATTTTGGTAATGAGAGTTGCTTTCTTTTTAGTACTGTTCCAGTGAAGGTCAAATACTATTTTTCTTGTGATAGCTGACATGATCAATGCCTAGAATCAATATGGCAATATTGGATGCAAGTATTAATGATTAAATGATGCATTAAGCTGCCTGGAGCAAATCAGAATTGTTTCTGATTAACACCACAGACCAACTCCTGCATCCATACACTTCAATGAGAAAACAGCCTCATGATGATTGAAAATAGACAATAATTTTGATTAATTCTGGTTTTTACCTTATGTAACCCTATAATTTTTATTCTGGTAAAGTTATAGATTTTTACTTGCTTGTTTATGCTCTTTTTAGGTGAAGATTCCTGAGATGTTCTGTGATGTGGAGATTGTTCCTGCTCTCCTTCATGGGGACCTATGGGCTGGAAATGTAGCTGAGGATGACTCTGGTCCCATTATCTTTGACCCTGCTTCCTTTTATGGCCATTCAGAATTTGAGTTAGCAATTGCTGGGATGTTTGGTGGCTTTAGCAGCTCTTTCTTCTCTGCCTACCACAGTAAAATCCCTAAAGCTCCAGGGTTTGAGAAGCGAAACAAATTGTACCAGCTCTTTAATTATATAAACCACTGGAACCACTTTGGGACAGGGTACAGGGGGTCTACCTTAAATGTAATGAGAAAGCTCTTAAAATAACCACGTAGAGAGTATTTCTCAAACAAAATCTCACATGGTATCAGAGTAATTCAGATTCCCTACTTGTTGACAGTAACACAAGCAGGGATGAGTGAAAAGCTTCTAAGAAACTACACAGCAGACATAAAAGGTTAAGGTGGTATATGTACACTTTTGAGCCCCACTAAATGCTTGCAGTAGTTGTGTAATTTATGTATTACTGACTAATTCACTAGCACATTACTCATACACCGGGGAGGTAAAAGATTGTGTACAGCCTGTTGTTATTGTGGCGGGCCAGTAGGGGGCGCTCCTGCGTTGAGCCGCCCACCTCCCTGCTCCCGACCACCTTCCAGGCTCCGAGTGCCTCCCTTAGGGTGCCTCCCGTCCGGCCGACCCCTTCCCCGGAGCACACCCGCTAGCCTGGGGTTCCTGCTGCCACCATCCAAGGCTCTGGACTCACTTCTGGCTCTGCGCACCTTGGAAAACACAGGCCTGATCGTCCAATGGGTGCTAGACCCAATACA
>NW_005842339.1:630661-650912 GCF_000455745.1 Alligator sinensis | reverse complement strand
CCCTTCTTCCTGGCCCGGGCCCTTAAATAACCTCTCTGACCTCAGCAGCCGGTCCAATCGAAGCTGCCAATACTGGCTACAAACCGTCCAATCTGCAAAGCATCCCTGGCTACCTGGGCCCGCGCGCAGGGCCGGGTCTTCCCCCCCCTGCCCAGGTGACCAGAGCATCGCCTCCCAGGCGCCAGGCTTTTGTCTGCAGACAAGGAGCGAGATCCCCGCTGTGAGAGATTCCACAGCAGCCTCTCGGGCTGGCTGAGACAGATCTCTGGAGAGGGGCACCGACGGGGGCATTTCTGCCACAGTTATGACGGTGACCAGGTCTGAAAAGAGATCTGATTTATAGCCTAATCTCACCTCCATTGGCTATCCCACATCTACCTAGGATGCTGCTTTCCCACTCATTTTACCACTTCTACTACTGCCCTGTGACCAGCTCCTTGTTCAGTAGTGGGATTCTGATACTGGAAATTATCATTTCCTTTTCTTCTTTAAGATATATCATTTCCTTTTCTCCTTTAGTTTTCTACTTTCCTCTCCTTCCTCTGTTCTTCTTTTTCCCCCCTACAATTCTTTCAGTGTTTTTTCTCCTTCTCTTCTGAAGGTTCTGGTCCAGTAACTATGGAAGTCAATCAGAGTCTTTTTGGCTTTAACACTAATCACACTACACTGTGCAATTCTGTGTGATACAATTTCTTACATTTATGTTAATTAAAAATAATTTTCTTCTGATATTTTTTTTTTACTTTCTACCAAAAAAAGGCAGTTAAATTAATACTCCCTAAAAGTAGGTTCTGTGTTTACTGAAGAATGAAATACCTGGGCAGAAAGTGGATTTTCACTATACAAGAGATTGATGAAAATACATTTGGTTTAAATCAACTGTTAAAAAACATAGCAAATCCCTCTCTACAGTATAATAATCCTGGGTGTTTGAGAACAGTAAATCAGCAATGAAGGACGCACGTTGATTGGTGTTTGATAAATGTTAAAGTTATATAGAATTAGTATATTGCAGACAAAGTCAGGCTAGCGCATCATTGCTGATTTACTGATATGACACAGTCAGAATGTTTGGGTTAAAAAGTTACTCATTTTGATTATTCCTGCTTAGAGTCCCTCAGTTCTTTTTTGACGTTTGATTCTTTTTTAAAAACAAATTCTCATTGATTTTGTTTTCTTTAAAAAACAAAACAAATGTAGGGTCAGCAGCTCAACAGTGTGAGCAGCAGTACAACAAGTAATCAATCTACTTAAATACATGGGAATTTAAGAAAGTAATTACAGCTGTAATATCACAAATTCATATTTTAGTAAGCAACTGTGCGTGCAGAATCATAGTTATGTTTTAGACTGTGATGAGTTTTAATGACCAATAAGCAAAACATTTGGTCCAAAATGCCAAATACGTTTTGCCAATTTTGTTTTAGCTTTAATTCTACCATTATGAATTACACTTTGAAAAAGAATACCTTTCCAAAAAAAGTGAGTTACCATAGATAGGGAAAAATGTAGATGGATTTGATCTGTTTTTGAATGTTTTCTATTTGTTTTTATTGTTAATTTATAAAATCTAACCTTAAACTCTCAAAAACCTTGGACAGGAATGAAGTGAATTCTGTATAAATATAATGAGCAGAATAAAAAGATCAAATTAGAAATCATACTTCCTCTGAATTCGGAGAGTAACGAGGCAAAATTATGGCAGTAATTGAAGTGGAATACTTGCTATGCTTAAAATTGAAAGGTGGAGTAATCTTGTTGATGTAAGAAATTTTATACTGCAACTATTCAGGTGCAGGATTCAGGTCTGACACAGTAGGAAAGTTCATGAGAGCTAATATTTCTTATATGAGAAATAAAATACATGTACTATGCTATAAAGTACTTGTGAAATTAAAATATGTGCACATCAAATAAAATAAAAATGCTTGCATTGCATTAACTGGATCATGGTGTTTCTGTATCTTGTGATTACAGCTTTCCTGAGCTACTAGTACTGAAACTAATGATGGGATGAGTCCCATTGTGTCCAGTATTCAAGTGGGGTAGAGATGTTGAGTACTGAGATTCTGGTACCAGGAGGCATGACAGGAGGGAAGAAATGAAAAATTCCTGGTGTCAGGGAGGAAAATGAATAGTCAGTAGGAAGAAAGTGTACAGAGAGATGGGAGGACTGAATGAGGGTGGAGATGTTTAGAATGAAATGAAGTTGAGATTTTTCTGGGACAGAAATGGCTGGCAAGAAAGAATTGTATAAAACAAATTAATTGCTGCTACATTTTTTAGGCATCTTTTTGCTGACCTTTTCCCTCCTGCACTAGATTTGTATGAAGACAGTTCCAACCTTCAGAACTGAGTATATTATACAAATCCATGGCACAAATCAACATCTTGCATATTGTGTGCAGTTGTGGTCCCTACATCTCAAAAAGAATGTAGTAGAATTAGAAAAGGTACAGAGAAGGGCAGCCAAAATGATCATGGGTTTGGAGCAGTTGCTGTACTAGGAGAGACTAAAAAGGCTAGGACTGTTCAGTTTGGAAAGGAGAAAGCTGAGGAGGGATATGATAGAGGTCTATAAAGTCATAAACTGTGTGGACCAAGTGAACAGGGAACTGTTGTTCACCAAGTCCCAGAATACAAGAATTAGAGGGCATCCACTGAACTTAGTAGGTATGGATTGAAAACCAGCAAGAGGAAGTACTTTTTTATGCAACATGTAGTTAACTTACAGAATTAATTGCCACAGGAGGTAGTGGAGGCAGACAGTATAGTCAGATTCAAAAAGGGTCTGGATAAATTAATGGATGATAAATCTATTAATGTACAGCTTACAACCCTTTTCCTCAGCATGACTCCATTTAAACAATGGAAATTTTTTGCGACCCCACAATGATGCAGACAAGATGAACAAGTCATAAATATGGCATAACAATGCTTATGGCCTTCATATTTTTAATTTTAAATCATTTTAAATTATTTTAGATTAAAAAAACAACATTGAATATGAAGTCTAAAAAAGGTATTGAATGCTTTTATTTGACATTTATTTCAATTGCTTTAACTGTGGATTATATTTACTGTGCTTCTACCCTATGCTTGACCACATTATTAGAGAGCAGTTTTACGGTTTTTTTTGCTGGCTTTTCTTCCAGCATAATTCTGACCCTGTCAAGTGTAGTGGACAAGACTAACGTTTCTCTGACAGTGAGAGGTTTCTTGCATTGAGCAATGTGATAAATCACTTCAAATGAGGCCCTCTGTGACTGTACAGACACGGACAGAGTGGTCTTGATTTTTAATTTCTGGCAAGATAATTCCTTTTCATATTGCTTGTAAAATGACCCTGGCTTTCCTTCATGTTCCCTGTGTTGTGAACTCAGATGACACTTAAGCTTGTTGGGTTTCATGCTTTCTGCAGACAAAACAGCCTGGTACAAAACACACTGCGGCCTTTCTTTCCCACTCACCCCAGTACTTGTAAATCCAAGCACAATGAGGGATTCATCAAATTTTCGCTTTCATGTCTTGCACTCCTTTCCTTTCCCATACTCATCCTTGTCATTAGTTTTATTGCTAGAACTCAAAGCAGAAGATTTGGAGAAAAGCATCCATGTTAGATTTCTCTGTCATGTGAAACATATTTAGGCCAGCATCAACCTACTGATTTTATGTCAGCTTCCTGTAATGTGCAAGCACCTTGCATTGGATCTGCAATTATTGTGTGGGGATGAATAACTGCCATGGGCAAGAGCTGCATATTTATAAACAGGAAGTATATTCATCATAAGTGGTTGACACTGTTGAGCATCTTTCCAACCTTATTTTTGATCATTGCAACCCTAAATGGGGTTGTGACTGCAAGGTTGGGGACTTCTGTATTTATGACCATGGATCAGAATGGTTGGAGATGTTTCCTCTGGCACAGTCATAGAGAAGTAGGGGTGAAAGGGCCTTCCAGGGGTCATCTAGTCCAACCTGCTGTACCTGTATCCAAACCATCCCATACAACCATAAACTCTGCCATCAACCCTGACACAACACAGACCTCACCTAACACCCTAACCTGCCACAGGTAAAGTAGGGGACCAGGGGTTCAAGGAAGACCCTGTACAAGAAAAAATGGACCAAAGGCAGGGGGATGCCAGATATCCTCCTCTTCCTGTGGGCCAGGTACATGAGCCAGATCTGCAAGCTGGCGATTGGTACAGAGACCAAAATAGCCTGTTTACTCAAGTATTTTGCAGGTCACCTCCTGAGACAGTGGGGGGTATATGCACCAACCGATGGGAGACTGTGGACCATGGAGCACCCCTGGTTCTACAGGATTCTGGACGAGTTCCAGGGCGAGTACGGGCCACTGAGTGAATGCCCGGCGACCACATCCAACCACAGGAAGATACAGAAGGTGGTCAGAGCCAGAGACAGGCTATCGACTGTGGAGCTGCTCCCCGAAGACAACTGCCAAACCGTCTGGGAGCAGATCTTCCACAAGGACCTATGAAAGGACCACAGAGACCTGGACTGGCTAAAAACTCACCAGGCACCCCCAGCGAGGGTGTGGAGATGCAGAGACTCGACACAGCTGCCCCAGGGAAATCTGCCAAGGCACAACAGAGACCATCGACCACCTCCTATGGCTTTGACTATACACCAAGGCGGTGTGGAAAAAGGAAAACTGGCTACAAGAAGAGGTGACAGGGGTCAGGTGGATGACAAGGAAGGCGGTGCTGTATGGACACTTGACTAAACATCAGGGGTCCCTGACAACTTGCTTGGACTGGTTTGTGTCCTGCTTCAGGAGCGCCCTGTGGAAGTCCAGGAACCTCCTGATGTACAGACTCATGGAGCTGGAGGAAACAGACTGCTAAAACGTTTCTGTGTGAACTCTAGTCCTACTACCGGAAATTGGTGGGAGAGGATGGAGAAGATGCAGCCAACTCCACCTGGCAAAGGGACACTTGGCACAGCTTTTCAAAGACCAACCAAGAGGGGGAGTAGACAGGGATAATGAAGAGGCCAGTGACACAACCGGACCTGGAGTCAGCGCCGATGACAGCAGTAGTGGAAGCAACAGCGACAACGACAAGGACAGCGAATGGACTGAGAATGTAAACCCCAAAATCGGGGCTAGGACTAAGAGACTGCGATTGGGCTACGGCAGGGGCGCTCAAACTTTGTGATACCACGACCCTCAGTGCTGGATGGCAGCGGGGGACAGGAAGCTCGCCCATGCCAGCCGCCGGTGCCACCGTCCACCGCTCTGTGCCGTCGCCGCACACCGCTTCCCTGGGCGTGGTAAGCTTGCGGCCCCCTTTTAAGTTGCTTGTGACCCCGAGGTGGGTCGCGACCCACCATTTGAGACCCCGTGGGTTAGGGAAAGGACTGCAGACTGGTGGGTGGGAGTGCGGGTTTATAGTAACAGGTGCATAGGTTTTAAATGTGGCATAAGGTGTGTGAAGAAAAGCTTTTGCTAGATGATGCGTCTATATTTCCAAAAAAACCCCAACCAACAGGTGAAGCAGGGGAACCAGGGCAGCCAGCTCCTGCTCTATGGAGCGTGGCTCACCAGGCCCGGGAGAGGACCCACTTCCTACCCCCCCCAACCACCCCGCGGGCGGGCGGGGCCGCGTTCGGGGACGGAGCCGCCCCGGACCTCTCTTGTCCCGCGCGGCGCGCCGTAGCCCGGAGGCGGAGCGGTTGGGCCCGGCAGACAGCGAGCGGCAGTTGCTGGGGTGACGCGGCCCGGGGAGCGCTCGGGTTATGGCGCTGGGCGACGCGGACGGCGATGGCTCGGCGCAGGAGGACAGCGGGAGCCGCGAGCCCGACGTGATCCAGCGGCTTGATCCGCAACCTGCGCGGCGTCTGCGGGGACCTGGTGGCTCGCGAGACGGCCGTGGAGAAGTTCATAGGTGAGGGCGGATGCCCATCCCCCTCCCCCATCCCCTTTCCCGAGGCCGCCTCCCGTGCGAGGAGCAGGGGCCGCGCGCGGGGCGTGTAGCCCAGGGTGCTTAGCTCGCCAGCCGCTCGGGATTTTGGGGGTGATTCATGTGCTCCCCCCCACTGCCAAGTGCGAAGCCCCTTGCTGCTGGGCCGCGCCCCACGCAGCCAGGTCAGGCCCTTGTTCCCCACGCGGCTGAATTGGGCCCTGTTGGGGCGATCAGACCTGACACCGCTGTCCTAGAGCCCTGTCATCTGAGAGTGAGTTGGAGGAAGGTTGGCCTTGTTGACTCGCATCCCCCTTCCAGAGAGATCCGTCCCCTCTGGTGGGGCTGGCTCAGTAATGTGGGATGTGATGCAAAACCTTTCTGATGCACCAAAAACACCATTCCAGAAAACACTGGTTTTACAGTTACTCCTCAAATGACTTGAGGACGTTAATCTGTATTAACGTGTAATCTGTACAAATGGGTTCAGTCCTAGTCTCAATGAAATCCTCAGAAGGAGAAAGATTGCCGCTGCCATGCAGTTGTGTGTCATTAGCACCCCACAGCTGAGGCAGACAGAAGTTCCCTTCGCTTTCAAGGTTTCCAGTAGTTTTGGGCCTGCTTTTAGAAGCTTTATAAATGAAAGGACTCATTAGTTTTAGGGTTGCTAGTACCATGGCAGTGACAGCCCTGCAAACTTACTGACATCGTTTATAGTTTTTTTTTCATATTGTGGTATTAGCAGCTCTGAATCTGACATTGGCAAGGCTTTGGGATTGGTATTAAAAGCCTTGAAAATGGTGAGAGAGAACAGCTGTGAAACTGAGTAGCCCTGTTCATATTCAAGGCCTCTAATATCAGCACTGTGACAGTTCTCCCCCCTTTACTATTTCTGGTGTAGTTTAAATGAAATACAGTTAGTTGCAAAGCAGTCAGTTACGCAGTGAAATTACAAACAGACAGTGGGGCTGAAAGATGCTGTGCACCTAAGCAGTTTTGCATACCTCACAGAAAGCAGTATTTGGTACGATGTAAGTAATGAGCAACAAACCTGTTGTTTAGTGAATGATGTACTTACCTGGTATAGTGTACTTCGCTTGTGCCATAATACTTACATCTCCCTACCTTTGTGACATAATTTTTTTTGTGATCTGATATCCTATAGGACATAGCAGGGGTGCTCAGCCTTCGGCCTGCAGGCCAAATGCGACATGCGGACCATTGCATCTGGCCTGCGGGGCTCCCCACAAGTCAGGAAATTTGGCCGTGGGGGAGTAGTGGCCACCAATACAGCCACCCTCCCCCCTGGCTAATTCTCAAACCCCAAGACCTGCACTCCTGGTTGGAGATAGGTTGCTCCCCTGCCCCCCGGCCCCCAACTGGGTTGGGGCTGGACCACACCCCCTTTCCCCCAGGGGGCTGGCCTAGGCTGTACCCTTTTACTCTTTATGAGCCAGGCCATACCCCCTTCCCCCCCAAGGAGGGGGGGCAGGCCATGACCCCTTTTCTTTGTGGGATTTGGGTGAGGCCAGGACATGGCCCCATTCCCCTGGGGGCCAAGCCATGCCATGCCCCCTTTTCCCTGGCGGGGGTGGGTTACATCCCTTCCCTTGTGCTTGTGGGGCTGGTGAAGCCTCCTTTTCTTGCTGTGGGGCTGTCCCGCTCCTCCCCTCCCATCCCCCCTCCCATGTGGCCAGGTGGTGGCCGCTGTCTGCCTTGTGCGCTGGACTGGAACCACTGTCCTGTCTGCAGTTGGACCAGGCATTGCCCATCCAGTTGGCAGGGGGAAAAATGTTGAGCACCACTGGGATATAGGGACATATGTCAGGCTTCTTGTCTAATGGGACTAAAGTGACAGTTGCCATAGCTGGTAAGTGCAACAGAGATGGATGAAGGAGTTATGAGCTGGGTGGGCCAGATTGCACAGTAATGAGTGTCTTAAGCAAACATGGAAATAATGAAAATGTGTCCTATGCACTTTTTCCATTATTTACATAATGTCAGGGGACAAAAAATACATTTTTGGCTTATTTTTATGTTAACCTTGAGTTGCTATATTTATCTGTTTTGTTTTGACATAATTGGTAAGGTACATACTTTAATAAGGCACTTGGTATGTGCCTTATTATGTTCCATAGAAGACGAACATAAGAATGGAAGGGACCACAGGCATCATTAAGTCCAATCCCCTGCAATTTCTGGCAACCACATAATAGACATAAACATTTATCCAAGGAGGTGATACTTCCCCTCTATCGGGTGCTGGTCAGACCGCAGTTGGAGTACTGCATGCAGTTTTGGGCGCTGCACTTCAAGAGAGATGTGGATAACCTGGAGAGGGTCCAGAGAAGGGCCACTCGTATGGTTAAGGGCTATGAGGAGAGACTGGGGCACCTGGACGTCTTCAGCCTCCGCAAGAGAAGGTTGAGAGGCGACCTTGTGGCTGCCTATAAGTTCATCACGGGGGCACAGAAGGGAATTGGTGAGGTTTTATTCACCAAGGCGCCCCCGGGGGTTACAAGAAATAATGGCCACAAGCTAGCAGAGAGCAGATTTAGACTAGACATTAGAAAGAAGTTCTTCACAGTTCGAGTGGCCAAGGTCTGGAACGGGCTCCCAAGGGAGGTGGTGCTCTCCCCTACCCTGGGGGTCTTCAAGAGGAGGTTAGATAAGCATCTAGCTGGGGTCATCTGAACCCAGCATTCTTTCCTGCCTATGCAGGGGGTCGGACTTGATGATCTATTGAGGTCCCTTCCGACCCTAACATCTATGAATCTATGAATTTACTTTAGCCCTCCCCACATATCTCAAGTTGCAACTCACCCCCGAAGAGTCCATAACAAACTGTAGTTTTTTTATACTAAAGATCCTAAAAATACCACTGAAAAACAGCAAGAGAAATTAAATGTGCCACCAAAGCCTTAACCTGCTTACCATATTGGCAGAGACTCAATTCTGAGCAGGTGATAACTACACCAGTTAGGCACCTGATAAACAGGGATCCTGGTTTTCCGTGATAAAAAATTGCAAATTCTCTAATAAAAAAACTAAATTCTCTGATAAACCCCCCAATCCATGATTAAAATTAAAAGCCCCACACAGCTCCCCCAGCCCTGCTGGTGCCCCTCACTCCCCCCACAACAGCCCCTCAGCTCCCCACACTCAGGCACACATGCAGACACAGACGCACACATGCAGGCATAGACACACACCAGCAGTTAAATGTGTGTGGGGGGATGGGGTGGGGTGGGGTGGGGGAAAGGGAAGGGGCTTGGTGGAGCCAGATGGAGAATGTGGCGCGGGGTGAGTATGTCTTTGTGCCCGCAGCCAGGAGCAGGGCTGTGAGGGCAGTGGTGCCCTTCTGCGGACCACATGGTCCACTTGGCTCTGCGGGCAAGTGGTGTGGTAGCGCCAGTGGTGGTGGCTGCCGCATGTGAGTTTTATCCCCGCCTCCCTCCCACCATTGGTGCCCCACTGTGGGCTGCATACATGCCACCTGGCTGGGGGTGCTCACATACAGCGGCTGCCACAAGCACCCCCCTGTGCCATTGCTGCCATGCCGCTTGCCCGCAGAGCCATATGTGCGACCGGCTGTGCCAAAACAACGTGGAGCATAGCAGTGGAGGCGGTGTGGAATGGTGGCGGTCACCGCATGTGAGCCCTCCCCCCCAGACAGCTGGGCAGCATGTGTGTGGCCCACAGAGGGGCACTGATGGTGGGGGAAGGGGCTCAAGCGGCTGTGCAAAGTGTCTGCAGGGCAATTGGCCTCTGCAAAGCAATGCGGGGTGTGGCAGTGGCGGTGGCACAGGGTAGTGGTGGCCATTGCGTGTGAACCCGCTGCTCCATGCCTCGCTGTCTGTCTGGGTAGGTGGCTTTTGTGTGGCCTGCAGAAAGGGCACTGCTGCCCTGGCCCCCCAGCCTTGCTCCTGGGAGCAGGCACAGAGGCACACTCCCTGCCCCCCACTTCTTGATCTGGCTCAGGCCCCAGCTAGCTTCCTGCAGCCAGCTTCCCCACCAAGCCAGCTCAGCCCCCAGCCTGCATCCCCAAGCCCCACTTTCCTTATAGGTTCCAGGAATGAACAGCGAGCCTATCATCTTACTATTTGTTTTATATGATTTTTTTTTGTTTGGTAGTTATTGTAGTAATTTGGTCACTACCCTTGCTTTGTACACTGTTTTTAGCTATCAGCAAGGACTTCCCTCATTGCCATTTAGGGGATGATACAGAAAATTTTTGAAAAAAGGCATTTAGCTATATGCGTCAGCAAACTTTCACTGGTATACTGTGTGCGGGCCGACTCCCGATCCCGCCTGGATCGCCATGTGCAAGCTCTCTCCCGATCCCATCTGGGTCGCCATGTGCGAGCCGGGGGCCCGTCTTTGTGTGTACACAGGCTGTGGCCGGTAGCCCGGGTACACGGGGTTGGAAAATACCGCGGTGCGGTATGGCACGCTCGAGCTAGAATCAGTCACAGAGGCGTAATGGTTGATTTAAAAGATTATTTACTTACACCCCAGGTGGTCGCGGTGTAGGCTGGTCAGCTTTCCAGGCTCAGCTCCGCTTGAGTTCTCGGTGGAGGACTCTAATAAACTCGGTTCCTTGACCCCAGAGTGAATCAGGCTCCGCGGGGTTCAAGAATTCGTTCCCACGGAGCAGCTATATATATCTCCGTGAGTGTTACTCGGTTCCCAGGTCCCCTGGAGCTGTTAAACTCCGTGGGCTCGACAATTGGGTCCTTAGGATAGGGATACGTCTGGGCTGCGATCGGCGACGGGGAGAGGCTAGAGGTTAGTTGCCTCGGAGTCGTTAAGGCTCCGAGGGGACGGTAAATAAGTCCTGCGGAGTTGTTGAAGCTCCATGGGTTCGACAAATTAAACCTCTGTTGCCCTCTTAAGGAAAAAGCTAGGTTCGTATGGATCAGCAGCGCTTAGAGATCCTCACGCTCCTTTAGAATGGGGTCCTGAGGATAGTGATACGTCGGGGCTGCGATCGGCGACGGGGAGAGGCTAGAGGTTAGTTGCCTCGGAGTCGTTAAGGCTCCGAGGGGACGGTAAATAAGTCCTGCGGAGTTGTTGAAGCTCCATGGGTTCGACAAATTAAACCTCTGTTGCCCTCTTAAGGAAAAAGCTAGGTTCGTATGGATCAGCAGCGCTTAGAGATCCTCACGCTCCTTTCCCGAACTCCACGTGCTTTCTCTCTCTCCGATTTGGGCGGAAACCACCCAAGCCTTTTGTACGGCTAGCAAGCCAATAGCTAGCCGCCACCTGTGCTTACATTAAGACTGGCCAATAATGTGGCGCGAATCCTAATACAAATGGCAGTGACTCCTTGCATCACGCATTGCTATAATGCAAAAGAAATGCACTATGCAAAGAAAGCTACAGAACTGGCGGGAAAAGCTCCTGCACGCGGGTTCTCTGTTGCAGCAGAACACTGCACCATGCAAAAGAGCTGTAGTTTGGCGGGAACATGATTTAGCGATGCCGAAGCACACTCAAACAAAAAAACCCACAACTTTGGGTTGTGACATACTGTACTTATGAACTTAAAATATAGTCTGGAAAGGACTTTACTGAGGACTCTTGAACACTTTTGCGTGGTTCATAAGAAGGAACTCCACTTTACTGTTTCTCAGAAACTGTAGTCTGGGCCTCACCCCTACATTTCTTTCAAATATTTAGTATGTAGCGAAGTTATCCACGCATAAATGTGCAGTAAAATTTGATTTAGCTGTGTATTTCTGCTGTGAGACTCATCAAGTGCTATTTAAAGAGTAATAACTTTGTCAGACTGAAGCCATGCTTTGGATCACACCAGCCTACAGGAGCATAAATGATAGCAGGCTTTATGTGAGGGGGAAACTGGAAGGGCCAAAATGTATTTTGAAGAGAGTTAAAGGTGTAAAAACAAACAAAAGATTCGAAGTGTAGCAGAGGCAGGCATCTTGCAAAATAATCAGGGCATCAAGGGTTCATCACAAACAAAAAGACCACTTTGGTGGGAGTAACCAAAACTGCTCATACCATCTCCTGTGTTGTAAATTAACTGCACCTGTTCAGGAAACATGCAGCAGATGATTAATTTTTTTCAAAATGTGCTGTGACAGTCCTAATGTGTACCATGAAAACATGTACTTGTCCTTTTGAATTTGATGTTTTATCTGCTTAGAACTCTCAATAAGAAATACTTTTTTACACAACACCACTTGTAGATCTACTGCCACAAGTTATTGTTTATTTCCAGAACGCAGCATAAGTTGGTAAGAGATCGCATTTTGTATAAGCAAAATGAAAACTTGCCCAGCCACATTAGATAGGCTAAGCAATTATAAGCTGTACAGTTTCATGCTCCAGGACATAAGCCAGTTACTAACTGCCTGAAGTGAGGAAGAAAGTTTATAGGGAAGAGTATTCCATAATTATCAATTACAGGATAATTAATAATGTTTCATTCCTATTCAGTCCTCTGATGTTCTTTCCAGTTGTGTGTTTTGTTTTGTTTTTTAAATATAAAATGTGAAATCATAACCTTGAAAAGTGTACTCTGAGTTCAGTCTTGCCAGTATTACAGTCTTGGAAGTCATTTCTGATTGCAGAATTGCAATATGGGCAAGCAGACTAGCAGGATGTTGAACTGTGTTTAATCTCTGCATTGTTGTAGGAATCAGTAGAGTTCATTGGACTGTAATTGCTATATTTGTTCACATGCTTTCTTCATGGCTAAAATTGCCACTGACTGAATAGGATATTAATTTTTATGAAGATTGTCTTTTACTTGATAGTCTTTTAATTGATTGATAGTACGGTGGTACTCAGTAGCATTCTAAGAACTAGTGTCAAGGTGCAAGCAGATTGAGAAAAAACTTGAAGTTGATTCCCATGTTTTATTTAGTTCTACAGTGCCATCTAGAGGCATTTCAAGTGCATTGCTGTTAAACGTTACTTGCATCTAGGCTCCTAGTAGTAAAGAGATGAACAAAAGTAAAGGAGCAAAGATGTAGAAAGCAAGATATTTTTTCAAAAAGATAAAGGCATGAAAAAGGAAGGATTAAGAGTTCTCTCCCATTTCTATCGTCTCTTCCTCCCCCATTTCCAAAATAAAAGAGATAGAGAAGAGGATATCTGAAGTTCCTTTGACTACTCGGATAAGAATCTTGTGTTGCTTCAACAACTCTGTGATCATTACTGAAATCTAATTCTCTCTTCCCCTGATGCTTTAGATTGGATTTAGTTTTTACTTTAAATTAAAGATACTTTATTTATAAAGCTTGTGATAGGTTGCCTTTGTGGCATTATACATACTAAAATGCATAGTACAGGCTTTTGGGCTGAAGTCAGAATATCCCTGAATTAAAAAAAATGTGGCCAAGATATAATATACAATATAGATAATGCACAGGATTTGATTCTAGAAATGATTGCTTTAGAAGGGTCTTGTAACTATTTCCAGCTGAAAAGGCAGGCCATGACAAATATACTAGGCCAGGGATTGGCAAGCCTTGACCTGCAGAGTTGTTTGACGTGACTCCCAGATGTGGGGCTTCAGTGGTGGGGCAGCAGGCACTTTCCATGTGTTGCTTTGGGGATAAGTGGTGGTGGTGGCCTGGGTCCTAGTGCCAGCTGCTGTTTAGCTTCCATGGGTAGATCTAGGAATTGGAAAAGCAGAAAGTGTGAGATGACTGGCTGCTGAAGGGGTGGCTACACATCTTCCCCACCGCCCCTATTCCCAGTGCAGACCATGCCTCAGCAACAGCTGCCATGGTTTCTTGGAGAGTCCCCGAAGCAGGTAAGACTCTGTCTCCTGCAGTGCAGCACCTCACCTATCCTTCCATTCCCTTCTCCCCCTCTCTATCAGGGTTGGCCCAGGATTGCCTCTGACCGTAGGAAGAGGGGGATAAGTGCATGGTCGCTGTCCCTGGCCAACTTGGGAGGAGGGGGAAGCCCTAGGGCTGCTCCTGCCTGCTCCACCCTGGACTTAGGTGTGTGGTTGCATGGGGTGCCAGGCTTGGCTGAGGACAGCAATGGTAGGTGGGTCTCCACTTCCAGAATCTTTCTCTTTGCCCAGTCCCCCTGGGTGACCTCTGTTGGGCAGGAGCAGGTGCTGGAAGGGGGACTGCTTGCTACCATCCCCATCTGAGCCCTGTACCCAGCAGCTGAATCCCCCATGTTAGTGGGGGAAACTCAGTGGAGGGGAAGGTAGTAAAGACCTACTTGCTGCTGCTGCTGTTGCTGCTTCTATGCCTGGCACTCTGAATAGGCACTCCCCACAGCCCCTGGCTAGATAAGGGCAGAAGCCCTAAAAGGGCGGAAAGTAGATCCCAGGAATTACAGGCCAGTCAGCTTGACCTCAATCCCTGGTAAGATTCTCGAGAAAATTATCAAGGAGACCCTTCTGGATAAGCTGGCTGAGGGCAACATCCTGAGGGATAGCTAGCACAGGTTTGTCACGGTTAGGTCTTGCCTGACCAATCTCATCTCCTTCTATGACCAGGTGACGTATCACCTGGACAAGGGAGAAGAGATTGATGTCATATACCTAGACTTTAAAAAAAGCCTTTGATCTGGTGTCCTATGACCTCCTCATGGAAAAATTGGCCAACTGTGGCCTTGGCTACACCACAGTCTGATGGCTGGGAAATTGGCTCTGAGGTCGGACCCAGAGAGTAGTGATCAATGGCAGCGAATCATTATGGCACTCCATGACCAGTGGTGTCCCTCAAGGCTCTGTCCTTGGACTGGTTCTCTTTAACATCTTTATCAACGATGTGGACATTGGTGTCAGAAGCGCACTGGCTAAGTTCGCCGATGACACTAAACTTTGGGGCATTGCGTCCACACCTGAGGACAGGCTAGTTATCCAGGCTGACTTGGATAAGCTTAGTAAGTGGGCAGACAAAAACCTGATGATGTTCAGTCCGATAAATGTAAGGTACTCCACCTCGGGGGGTGGCGGGGGAACCAGCAGCATATTTATAGGCTCGGCAGTACCATGCTTGCTAGCACCATTGCTGAAAGAAACTTGGGGATCATGATTGACCACACGATAAACCAATGCAATGTTGCAGCTGGCAAAGCAAACAAAACCCTGGCTTGCATCTATAGATGCTTCTCAAGTAAATCTCCGGATATCATCCTCCCGCTGTACTCAGCCTTGGTGAGGCCACAGCTGGAGTACTGCATCCAATTCTGGGCTCCACAATTCAAGAAGGATGTCGAGAAGCTTGAGTGAGTCCAGAGGAGAGCCACGCGCATGATCAGAGGGCAAGAGAATAGGCATTACAAAGAGAGGCTGAGAGCCATGGGACTCTTCAGTCTGGAAAAGCGCAGGCTCAGCGGGGACCTGGTGACTGCCTGTAAGTACACAAGGGGTGTTCACCAGAGCGCCCCAAAGGAAAACAAGGACCAACAGTCATAAACTCCTACAAGACCGTTTTAGGCTGGACATAAGAAAAACTTTCTTTACTGTCAGAGCTCTCAGGACCTGGAATAGACTCCCTTCAGAAGTGGTGCAGGCTCCTACTCTGGACTTATTCAAGAAACGCTTGGATGCTTATCTTGCTGGGTCTTGCTGGGGCCCTTTGAACCTAGCTGACTTCCTGCCTGTGGGGCAGGGGGCTGGACTTGATGATCTTCGAGGTCCCTTCCAGCCCTAACGTCTATGAAATCTATGAAGCCATCCTAGGGCTTTTACTGCCTTTGGCTCAGTTAGGGATCATGGCTGTGTCCCCCCCCTTTCTTCATGTGCTTCATGCTGGGTCTGCCTGGATTTGCCAGACCAGCCAGGGGCTCTAGCTGACTCTCAGGGGACCCAGGCATCTGGGGCTGTAGGGAACTGCCCCGTCTGGCACATAAGTTATGTTGGCTAATAGGTGTATGACCATACCACTGCATCCCCTGCATTTGCCCCTGCTTGCCGCTGACCTGAACTAGATCATTTTGGCTCACAGCCTAAAAAGGTTGTTGACCTCTGTCATAGGCAATAATGACTAGGACATTTTTTTTCAGTCAACTGAGGGAAGGAAGGTCTTGTATATCAATTATGGGAACAAATTAGCGTTGATTTTCTTATAAAAAGAGCTAGTATCCCTTATAATTGTAAAAAAACACCTTCCAAATCTGAAATGATGCTGAACTACAATGTCCAAATTCTGGTTTAATCACTGACCCTTAAGAGTTGAGCTATATGCGTTGGCATTTCTCCAGGGGTTGGAGAGAGGTAGTTATTTGAGTGGTGGAGCTCTTTTTGCTCTATGACTGCTTCTCCATATCTGTCTAATGTCTATCCATCCTCAGTGTTGGAGGAGCCTTTACCATTTCTGATCTATTGATTGCTGTTGGACTGGTGTGGTAATGGATCCAGCAGCTTTGTTTCTGCCTCACTTGGAGTCTGTGATTGTGTATTTGTGGGATTTTTAGACTGGCACCTGTTGATGGTGAGGGATGGAATAGAATGCAGTAGCTGGAGAATGGGTGGGTTTAGGATCAGGATTCAAGGAGATGTAAACAGTAGGAAGTGGGATATGCAGAGCAAGGCTGGTTTACTTATAACAGTTACAGTCCACACAGTATAGTAGTGTCCTCACTTTGCAAAGCTCCATCAGAAATGTACCACTGCCAACTTGGTCTTTTGGAAGAGAGAGCTATAGTGAGCTCTGCAATGGGGTCATGCAAAAAGGACCCCACATTTCTTCATCTGTCTGTGCTCTGAGGGTTGGCTTTTGGCAACGTGAAAGAGGCTTAGGCATGAATTTATGGATGTCTGTTGTTGGAACAGTAATGGATGGTAGTCATGAGTAAGATGTATAGTCCTAGTAATTTTTCTGATATATTCTATATATATATATATAAAGGGCTGTGTGTGTGTGCGTGTGTGCGTCTGTAACGCTCTCGGAGCACTCTGATTGGTTGTCTCGGCAGGCAATCACAATGCTTACTGAAACAGCCAATCAGAGTGCTCCACACAGACAGACACACAGAGAGTTGGCTGGATGTGGAGGAGTGGGGTGTCGCGGGGCTGGACTCAGAGTGGGAGGGGGTGGGGGGAACTCTTGGAACTCTCAAGCTTGGAGGCAGCGGCGGTGCAGAGTGTTGGCAGAGGGGGACAGAGGGAATGGTGGGGACGGAGTGGGACAGCGGAGCGCTGTCATGACAGAGGGGACAGACCGGCCCTGCTCCTTGGAGGGGGCAAGCTTCTCTCCCCCTCCTCCTCCGCTCTTGGGAGGCGGTGGCAGCATGGGATGGTGGGTGGCGGCACTCGGTGTCCCCCCCCTTCCCACCCCACTGTCATTCTTGATGGGCAGTCCATTAGTATATATAAAATACTCGGTAGAAACCTGGTATACAATAGAGGGTGATGGCATTAGTTAGCCCAGGGCTCCCTTCAACTGGTAGCCCCTGGGCTCCCACCTGGCTGCTGTCCCCATATCTCTTTGGCTAGTGCTGCAGTTGTAGTCTCTAGTTTCCTCCTCTCTTAGCTTTCACTCCTTGCTTCAGCCCAGGGTTGGTACAATGCAGCCCATGACACTGGGGGAGCCTACAGCACTGTGCAGCAGAGGAGATGAGGTGGGGGCTGCCTGCACACTAAGTGTAGTGGTATGTGTTGGGGAAGACTGCTTGCATGTATGATGCAGCTAAGGTGGGGTGCACCAAAGCACATGGCCCCTGCTGGTGCAGCCCATTTGGTGTAGTGTGTGGCCTCTGGGAACTTGTAAGTTGGGCAGCCCTGTGTTAGCCAGTAGGGTGGGAAAGCTTTGTACCACAGCTATGTAGCTGGTGTCACAACCCAGTGATTTTGGTGCCTCGGCACGATGGAATTTTCTTGCCACATGAGAGCCTCTTGCACAGCGAGGGTTTTTGCTGCACAGAAGAACCTCGGTGCAAGAGAGTTCCCGCCAATTTGCAGGGTGCATTTCTTCTTTGCAGCACAGAAATGCACGGTGCAAAGAGTTCCTGCTATTCGAATGCAAATTTGTGTCCCGCTATTGGCTAGTTCTAAATTATTCCTACGTGGCAGCTAGTAATTGGCTTGCTAGCCGTTTAAAATTTCGTGCGACTTCCGCCCAAGTCAAAGAACTTTGAGCACGCTGCAGAGTGCCTCTAAAGAGATCTGACTTGCGGCTAGCTGATCGATAGACTGATCACCTATCGATCCTTCTTTCCGTCGCTGAGCGCAATCCCAGACGTACCCTTTTCCCGCTGGCTTAAATTGCGGACGGATTAACTGGCTTGGGCCTCGCCAGCTGGAACAACTCACGTAGTTGTTCAGATGACCGGACCATCTGCGTCGCAACTACAAGCGGCGTAAGTAAAAGTTTTTGCAACCATTAAACCTTGTCTGCCTCTCCATTCACCAGCCCGCCCTAACGAACGAGCAATTTCTAAATCACCTCGAGTCGGCTCTGGCCGTCCGAGACAGCTGGGTGTATAATTAATTAAAATTAGTGCTTTAGATTAGAACATACTATTTGAATCACTTGCCACTTAAAAAGTTTTTCTTTTTTAGTTATAATGGACAAATACCAGGAGCAGCCTCACCTGTTGGATCCACATCTAGGTAGGAACGTTTTCTCAGTCTGTTTTTTTGTGTACATGCTTTGAGATGCTGTTAAAAAGTCTTTGTTTGCCTTTTGAGGCTACTGTGGTTGATGGTACAGCAGGACACTGCACACTTTATAGCTATGTACAATGGCATAAATAGGGCGAAGCTAACAGGGCAGCCACCTCAGGTGCTGACCTGAGGCGGGTCACAAAAAATGGCTTCTGCTGGCAGTGACACTATTGCAGTCACAATCACATGCCATCCAGAAGTCACTGCCCCTCTGCTCCGGGCACCTGACTGCATCCCTACGCTACTGGCCAATGTACTAGCTCTTTGTTATTAGAGAAACCGCAAGCTAAATTTGCATGACCTACTAATGCTTCCTTTTTTTCCTTCTCTAGAGTGGTTGATGAAATTATTATTGGATATAGTTCGGGACAAAGAGTCTCCTCCTCCACTAGTACATCTGGCTTTTAAATTTCTTTACATCATTACTAAGGTAGAAATAAGATTTAACATTGCAAAACTGTAATAATGTATTCACTTTCCACAGCTTATTTGGTTACAGGTTTTATTTTTGAAAATATATGGAGTGATGTTCATATTTTATAACATTGCTTGCAGGTTTTTTAATGAAAAGCAACATGGAGACTGCAGCTTCTTGACTTTTGCTGTAATATTTTAGATAAGATATAATAAATTCCAGATAAGTTTTAAAATATGGTCTACAAAATCACTCATTCTTTTTCATAGCATTGAGCCCAATTTAGGAGATTATTTTACAGACATTTTCTTCCATTTTTGGCCAAAATAATTACTTTCCCTTATTTGCATTCCATAACTATCTGTAGCTGCAGCAGCCTTTGTCCGGAGAAGAAAGTAGCTCTAATTATCTATCTCTTAAATGTGATAAGTGTTGGTCACTTAAAAGAAGATTATTACAATGCTGACAGATATTCATTTTATCTCCTCTTTCTGTGTGTTTTGTTTTTCTCCTATCCCAACCCTTGCTAAATGTTTTTTTTTATTGCTTTCTCTCACTTTGTTCCCTGCATATACTGTCTTGCTGCTTGGTACCTTTTTCTCATAGATATTCCAATCTCACCAGTCTGTCTGGTCCCAGAGTGTCAAATCTGTGTCCTTTCCTCCTGGCTGTTTTGTAGTTGGTCTACTGAAATGCTGATTTCAGCAGTAAATATAAACACTTGTTTTGCTATAGACACATGTAACTTTTAACTGCATTAAAGAAGAGAGGGGGTTGCATGTCATAGATCATGGTGGGGTTTGTGGGGTGTCATGAATATTGTTTGTGTTTATTTCACTGACATGGCATGTGTGCTCTTGCTGGAAAGCCAGTGTTATTCTGTATCAATTTAGGTTGTTTTTGTCAGTGTGTAAGTTGTTTTATGTATGTATATCTTTATTATTTTGGACATGGTTTAGGTAAGGAAGGGCTGGATCCATATTTAAAGACAATTCCCACCCCCAGTCACTGACAGAAGGGTCTTCGGGTGGGATGGGCCCCAAGTTATTGTGTGTGTGTGTATAATGGGAGGTTGGGGAAACAGCCACAATGTCACGCACTGAGGCGTGGCTGGTTTGGCCTGTGGTTAGACACCCAAAGCACAGATGTGCTGCTCAGCCGGGGTGGGGTGAGGCATGGAAAAAAGCCATAAGTGGTTAGTCCAGGGGGCCCGGGGGGGGAGGGTGGAGCTTCTGCTGCTGCGTACATCTCTGGGAGAGCAATGCGGGTCGTGTGCCTCCCAGATCTGTGTGTGGGGCCAGG
>NW_005842339.1:608234-630630 GCF_000455745.1 Alligator sinensis | reverse complement strand
TGAATTTTGTCATGGCCACAGCCCACGCTGTAGCCCCTCCTCTTAGCACCGCCACCACCGCCCACCCCAAGCGTAGCCCTGGCTCATCCCCACCTCCAGGAAGAGCCCGGCACCACCCCCAGTTTGGAGCGGACAGCTTACCCTCGCCCCGCGCACGGATCTGGGGGGCACATGCCCCCCAAACCTCCTCTGGGGGTGTGTGTAGCGGCAGAAGTCACCTTCCACTCCCTGCGCCCCCCTGGACAAGCTGCTTGCAGCTCTGTCCAGTGCCTGCTGCTGCCCCAGCCCCACTCCTTCACTGCGAGGGTCTTCATCTGCCCCCCATGCCCCTTCCCTCCCCTCCGCCTCTTCCCTCCCAATTGACTTACCAGCCGGACGTTGCTCTCCAAGCTACTGGGCTGGCCATGTACATGCTCGCAACATTTATCAGTGACATTGGCCACATCAGCCAAAAAAAAGCTGATTGCTGATAATGTCAATTTTCTTTTTGGTGCCGATATGATATGGACCAATGTATCTACTGTATTTATCTTGTTTTTCTCTCCAGGCCTATGGTCAGTTTTCCTGTTCTAATTCTTTTCTTCTATATAGAAGCAGAACAGTGTGGAAACATTTGGGGCATTCAGGGAATTCTATGGATATTGTATAGAACCAAATTCTCTAAATACTAAGAGTAACATTGTCAGGGGCTTGATTTTTAGGGTGATCCTATATGTAAATAAAATGGGTTTTTTTTCATGTTTTTAGGGAGGGGGAAATGTCAACTTACTGGAACAATGCAGTATTTTTAAAGCTGAAGAATTCAGCAAGCACTGATTATTAATTACTTGATGATGAATCAAAAGCCAAGTTATCCCAGTTTTTAATTAGTAGAGTTTGAGTGAAGCTGACATGTTTTGAAATATCAGGTAATTTGGAAATTAATTTGTACCCCTGTTCTACCTGATATATTAATATCATCTGAAAATGCTTCTAATAGTTCTTTTGTATTCTTAATAGTATCTCAGGATGGTTTACTAAATTGTGATAACCTTTCTCTTGGTAGGTTCGAGGATATAAAACTTTCCTCCGTCTGTTTCCTCATGAAGTAGTTGATCTACAGCCTGTGTTGGATATGTTTGCAGATCAGAATCCTAAGGACTATGAAGTGAGATTCCACCCTTTCTGTTTTTTAAACAAACAAAAAAATCTGAAAAATTGTTATGCAGAAATGAAAATGGGGATTCACTAAATCTATCACAGACTCGGTATAAAAGTCTATATACTACACGTTTCTACATATTACGAAACATCTAGAAATGTCAAACTTGACAGCCAGCTTGAAATCGGTCTTTTCAGAAGAGGAATCTGGTCTTACTATGAGGGAGGTTCTGTTCTGCTTTTTCATTAGTGTTAGGTGGTGGGAGTTTGGTGTATTTAATACATTTTGTAAACATGACAGAGAACCAGTTATTTTCTCTATTTTAAATAGAAGAGACGAGGGTTAAGAATAAAATATAATTGGCAAGAGTTCAAAACCACTGAAAGGGAAAAATAGACAAGGAATTAAGAAAGAATTAAAAAAAAAGATTTCTATCACAATTATATTAGTACTAGCAAATTGCCTGCCAAGAATGGCAGGGAAGGGGGGCTGGCAGAGACGGGGCCCCATGCCCCCTCCCCTCCCCCTTCAGGTCCAGCCCCTCTTCTCTGCCCTCCCCTGCTTTTGGTCCGACCCTGCTCCCTCCATCCTCCCCTGGTTCAGGTCTGCCCCCGCCCCCCTCCCCCTCACTTCGACTCCCCTCTGGGAAGGGGCTCATGCTCCAGGAAGCCCTGATGTGCATGGTTACTCAGTGCTCGCTGCTCCAGCTGCTGGGCAGGGGTGGGGCCTGGCCTCCACCACTTGGTCTGTGCTCAGGGCATGATTTCCTACCATTTCCTTCTTCACTGACAGCCTCTTTTTTACCCTGTATATTTACCTCTGTAATGTTTCCCTTTGGCCTCTTCCCCCACTGCTTTCTTCCCCCTCCCTCCTCTGCTTTACCTTTTGTTTCTCCTTTCTATCTATTTATATTTACACTACATCCTCAAACTTTGAGCTCCTCTCATTCCTGTTCTCCTGATCTCCAACTTCTTTTTCCACTGACAGTCTCTTTTCTACCCTATATTCTATCACTGTAATGTCTCCCTTTAGCCTTTTTTCCCCTGCTTTCTTCTCCCTCCCCTTTCTGCTTTACCTTTTGTCTTTCTACCTATTTATATTCTCACTGACATCCTGCCACACTTTTAGCTTCTCTCATTTCTTGGAGTCTCAGAACAGCAGAGACTCCCTATACCTGAAGAAGGGTGACTGTGCCCAGAAACTTGTTAAGAACTTCTTTCCAATGTTTTTTTCCAAATAAAAGATATCACATCTACTCAAAAAACTTTGCCAGTTATTTTGTGGAATGTAAATATCTCATACATTTGAAATGTGCATGCTCTGGAGTTCAATCATGAGATACTAGCAGGGAAGAAAGGCCCACCAAAGTCAACACTTCTCATAGCAACAGAGAGACTTAAAATAGCAAGAGGCCCCCTGGTGAATCTTTGACAATGGACCATGTGGTCAAAAACCTAACAAAAATATAAGAAACCCTTTGTGGTTTTTTTCACCTTTGTCCCTCTCTCTCTTTCTCTCTTTTCACTTCTATTTAATGTTGGTCTTCCACCTACAGAGCTACAGAGTAAGCACTTGGTTCAGGGTGGCCAGTAGCCACCCTTTGCCAGAGTGTTCAGTATAGGGAAGTGGCATTTCAGACAGCAGGGTTGAGGCAGGAACAAGGTAGCCATAGGGGGATATGGAAAAGTCTGGGCACAGGGAGGTAACCTTGGGGGGACAGGGATTGGTGAGGCCAGGGAGAGGTGGTATGGTACACCTGAACAGGGTAGCCTTAGCAGAATAAACAGAGATGGGAGAGGCACAGCTGGACAGGTGATTTCACCACTTCAGGGAGGTGTTGTGGCACTGCAGTAGCAGGACATAATAAATGGGCTTGAGCCATTGCATGCAGGACAGATTGTTGCCCTCGTATAATAGAATGGGGTTGGGTGAGAGAACCAGCATGTGACTCTTTCTTCTGGAGCCACATTTAAATTGCCACCCCTGCAATGTGGCATGAGAGTATTGAAACAGAGAATGTTATTATATTTCTAAATACGTTGATAAAAATATGTTTTTCTTTTTATCGTTGACGATTTCTACTACATTCTTCAGGGGCAATTCTCAGCAGTTTAATTCATGAATAATTATCTTTTCAGGCAATCTGAATGATTTGTCTGAAAGATTTATTTGTATTTACAGAAAAATCTTAGCAAAGACACGAGAACTTTTGAAAATGTTTCAGACTTCTCTTTTATTTTAAAAAGACACTGTTAGCTTAAACCAAACTTCTGTCTGAAAAAAGATATATACAGTTATTGCAAGTAAAACCTAAAAATACTGTAATTAAGTGATTGCAGTAGGAAAAATTTTATTTTCTCTCTACGTATGTGCATGTGATGATTCTTTGTTCAGTTTCACTTTCTCCTTTTGTATCATCACTTTCTCCTTTATTTTTTTGAGGGGATGGGGAAAGTGAATTCATGGAAAAATAATCATCATCAAATGCCATGGGCATTTTTTGTGCTTTTACAGGTTGTGGTTGAATTACCGAAACTAAAAAAAAAATATACACTTGCTAGATTTCAGACTGACAGGGTCTTTTTATTAACAGTGGTTAGTGTTTGGGTGCCATCTTATTCCTTCTCCTTTGGCGTTTTTAGCACATTGTATGTCTGAATGATAGTCCTTGTCTGCTTAGGTGGGGAAAGTTCTTGGAGCAAAACACATGTCCATGTAACAAATTTTAAAAAACCTTGTATTATTATTATTTCCCAGACATGGGAGACTCGCTACATACTCGTGTTATGGCTCTCCATGATATGCTTGATTCCTTTTGATTTGGCTCTTTTTGATGGAAATATTCCTTCCGAAGATGGGCTTGCTCGGATACCAGTAATGGATCGTATACTCAAAGTAGCAAAAGTAAGTGTAATACACTTTGTAATAGACAAAGACTTTATTCTGCTTATGCTATTGTAATATATGATAGTTTTTTGACCTTTTTATTTCTGACCTTATTTTGTGTAGGTAAGAGTATAGTACACAGTTACCAAGGATTGGATTTTTCCATTGCTTTTCTTTAAAGTTGGTTGGCAATTAGTTTTTTCTGTTTTTTTCTGTAGTGGTAGCCTACTATGTTTTAAGGGTATATAGTATAATTGCATATCTTGTTACACAAGGTTTGGAGCATAGCCACTTACTGTTCAATATAACTGTCTGTAGCTTGAATATTTTTACACATATATTTTATAACATTATTTTAATTATAAACTGAATTCTGGACTATACGTGGATAAAGTAAGATCTGTATTGATAAACTTTCATGCAAAGTTTACTTGAGGTAAATTGAAATAGCATAACTATAAAGCTGGAAAGGAGAGTTGAATACAAGGTAGAAGTGAACAGCTGCTGCTATTGGCTTTAGAATGTACTCCTTTAACGTTGTAGAGAAAAAATGATCCTGTTTTGAAAGACATGGAGATGGAAACTTTAATGCATGTAGTTTTTTACCTTCAGTTTTCACAAACCAAATATTTTTGAAGTACATGTATGCAAATCTATTCTGTTGTGTTGTTACTAAATCTATATGTGCAAATTCTTTTACAGTTAATTTTCTTTTTGCCTTTAGTGTTATTTGGTTGTCAGCGATAAGGCTCGAGATGCAGCTGCTGTACTGGTTTCAAAGTAAGTCTCTTGTTCCGATTTAGATAAAAGAACACTTCCTTTTTCTTCTTCTTTGATTTCTTGCCCCCCCACATTACACTTATTCCATGGTTAACATGTTGATCATGGCATAAATGACGAGAGCTACATGTGCACCCAGTTTAAGGTACCATGCAATGACAAACCAGCCATAAAATAGGTCCACGTATGATGTAGAACAATTTTATGGCTGGTTTGTATGGCACCTTAGATAGAATGGGTGGCTGGGCCAACAATTAGCTGATAGCCTGGTCCTGTTGCTGGACTTGTGCGTCCCCAGCTTTCAACTTGCTGGTCCAGTGGGAGCCCAGGTTTGTAATCCCAGGTTCCCTCTGCACTGACAGGTAGGGCGCAATTGGGATCTAATCCGAAAATCATGTCTCCTGCTATGCTCATGTTGAATGCAGGAGGTGCCATTGTTGGAATCTAGAATCCAGTCCCGTGGTGAATTTAAATGAATGCTGGCTAAGGGCCTTACCATGAACACATTATTTCTGACAGTATTGACTAATTTTAAAGTACTGAAAATACCATGTGGAACACTTGCTAAATTTGTTTGAATTGAGTTTAAATATGTATTGAGATTAAAAAGCATTGCTATGAGACAGTTGTTTTGCCTACCTGAAATGGATGTGTTCATTTTCATTTTATAGAAGACTGGTCTTTATCATGGTTGATACTGTTAGCATTCTGCATCAAGAGGATTCATATAGAATTTGAATAGCCTTTTATTACCTGTACTGAATCCTCTTAAGGATAGGTTTTAGTAAAGGATGGGTTTAAATAATATCCCTGATATCTAGCTCAGTCTATGCCTGCCACATTTGTAGACCTGAGGAAGGGCACTTGACACCCACAAGCTTGTCCAGCAGCTCTCCCAGCAATACATTTGATCCTATAAAAGATATCACAAAAAACCCCTTGCCTTTCATCAAGTTTAAGTATTGAAATAAAGTGCAAGACAGGGGAGGACTCTAACCCCTTTGGCTCCAAATATGTCATATAACATGCTATTATAACTTTGAATATGCTAATTATAATTTTCATTTTGACAAGGCAAAGCTATATTTGTTTTATTATACATGCAAGTGAATCTGGTGATATACATTTTATTGGAAGAAGATGAATGACAAAAGGACTCCAGTAGAAGGCAGGGGAGATATGCACCTTATAGACTAACTAAATAAGATATACAGACAGCATATGCTTTCATGAACTTGAGCTCACTTTGTCAGATTCTGTGAAAGGACAAGGATAGAGCTCCAGTGCCATCCAATGGAGAATATAATCACACCTATTAAATGTCTTCTAAAGTGTTAGTAGATATTCATGGCCAGTATGAGCAAGGCACAACATTTGCAGATGTAATTATGGAAAAATGATGCATGAATATTTTTGCATTTGCAAGGGCTTACTTTTAAAAAATTGAATGAATCTTGATTATGATACTTATGTTTAAAAAGAACTGTCCACTTGACAGTTGCTGTAAAGCAGGGGTGGGAAAAATATGTCCTGCAGGCTAGATCTGGGCCACCAGCTGATTTGGATCCACTGCGTGGGCAGGCACTCACCAATTGATTGGATCTGAGCTGCGCCCAGGGCAGCCTATGCTGTACTCCCACCCGCCCTGACCCTGGCCAGCACACAGCTTCCTGGTGGGGCTGCTCACACTGTAGCTGCAGCTGATTCAGTATTGCTTGGCTCCCCCTGCCTCCAGCAGCTCCTCTTTCACCCTTGGCCCCTGCTGCAGTGCTCCAGGCAGCAGGTAATGCAGGGAAGCAGTGGAGAGATCAGCAGATGCTCATCCAGGTGGAGGAAGCTGCAGCCAGGTGGCTCCTGTTCCAGTGTGTGGGGCTCTAGCTCCAGCTTCTGGTTGCCTTTCACCCACTTTGCCCACCTGGCACAATGAGCAGCCATGTGCGTGCGGGTGGCCAAGTGGGTGGAATGGGGCTGGGAGCTGAAGCCCTCCCTCCCTCCAGCTGGCTGCTGAAACCTGGTGTGCAAGTAGCCACACGACAACACACATGCCCACCCCCTCACACCCATCCCCATATACACCCATAGTCCCCCACATGCATAATAGCTCAAAATAAAGTCTTACTCTTGTATACTGTGCAATTGCCTCTATATACACTACTCAAAACAAACAACAAAAAACAAATCAGGACAAAAATATTAAAAAAATGAAATTAAAATATGTTTGATTTTTAGCATATGATTTGTTTTGTATCTATAATTTGTTAAAAAGATATCTTCTGAAACATTTTGTGTGTGTGGTCCTCAACAGCTCACCAAAACTCATTAAGTGGCCCTCTAGCTGAAATAATTGCCCACTCCCGTTGTAAAATGATTACAAGAGCAGTAATTTTATTCTTAATTGGCACCTGCAATCACAGGACCCCAAGGTGCTTTGGAAATTTTAATGAATTGTCATGCCACACCTGTGAAGCAGATGGGGAAACAGATGCATGTATACTTTTTAATAACCGATTCATGATAATATTGGAAGTTAGTGGTGGAACAGGGAATGGGATCCAAGTTTTCTGTTTCCCAGTCCTGTGCCTGCCTATAATTGCATTGCATCAAAATTTCTATTTTTTTTTTAGTATTAACCAACAATTGTTACTGTTTGCTTACTTATTTCATTTGAATTGGGTTTGGGGAAATTGACAGGAAGAAGGTAGTTATGAATCTACGAATCCAAATCAATTGGTACAGTTTTTTCCAGCTATTCCAAAAATCATATTTGAGTGTTGTACTTTGGTGCAATATAATTGCTTAGTTGGAAGTTTTAGTAGCCTTCCTGGTGGAACAATATTACTGCTAGAAACTCCACCATTTAGGAGAAGTAATGACATCGCTTGAAGCAGACACAGACCAGTAGATTGTATTTTGTGCTGTCACCTAGATTTTTCATGTCCTAAAAAAACCCAAAAAACCTTTAGAGGAGTCTATTTGTATATTCAGTCCTGCCTTTACCATTTTGTATTCAATTTCATTTTACAGTCTAAAGCATTGGTGCCCAACTCATCTGGTCTTGCAGGCCAGATCCAGTGCACAAACCTGCTTCATGGGCCTGCTGGCCTCTGTGTGGAGCCAGTCTACAGACCTGTGATCTACCTGTGAGCTGGTCCATGGGTTAGGGATTAGGGGTTAGGGTTAGCATTTGGGTTAAATGCATAGTACTTAACCTATAAAGGCACAGTATTACTGCTAATACATTAGATTCAGTCATGATATTAAACTTTACTTATTCCATAAGTAACTCATCTTTGGTAATACTTTGGACCACAGGTGACCAAGATGTGGCTTATGGAGCTGAATTATCTGGCCTGCTGGGCCCCATGTGGAACTGGAAATATGGTGTTAGGACAAGCGGTGGCAGTGTTCATTTCCTCTATTCTGGGAGCTGCAGCAATTAATACTGCAATTGCTCCCCTACTGTTATATTTCTGGATGCAATGGTAGCCCTGTGGACTGGATGACACAGCTCAGTTCTCCTTGCTTGGTCACCTGTGGTTCACAGTATGCGTGGCTACGTTCCATTCTGCTTGGGCAGGAATTTGGGCTCAGGATTAATGCACAGGACGGGATTTCTGGTGTTGCTGATCATTTTCTGTGTGGTCTTAAGGAAGTTGCTTAACCTTACTAATTTTTTTTTTTTTTTTTTTTTTTTTGCTTATCCACAAAATTGGTATATTTCTCAGGACATATAAGGGTTAAATAATAAGAACAGTTTTCAAATATTCCAATAAAGGTGCAGCAAACAGAAGATTACACCTTGCAAATTCTGATACTTGCCTGTTTGATTAATAGCATGCAATAGTGACACTTTCTTAATTTTTATGCAAATTCCCCATATCCGGAGATGGATGTTGATTTTTTGTATGGGCAAAGCTGTTGCATTAAAAAAATTCTAATAGGAAAACTGTTGGAGAGAATTTCTGTGGGAAAAATGTATATATAGTCTGTAGCTATAGAAAATAAAAGTGAGAGATCTTGAGAATTCCAGCTGCAGCTTGGTAAATTTACAATTGAAATGAAATATTTTAGGTCAGGACCTTGTTTAAAAAGAGTAAAGTTAAATATCTGACAGTTGGAATGTTCCCACCCTAAATTTGTTGGAAAATGTCCATTGGACAATTGCCTTTAGGAATCAAAACCAGTTTGGATAACAGGAAAAATTAGTTACTATTTGATTGCTCTCAGTGGGTAACTTGCAGTGTGTTTTTCTGTGACAGGTTTATTACCCGCCCTGATGTCAAACAGAAAAGAATGGCAGACTTTCTGGACTGGACCCTTTCAATGTTATCTAAATCCTCCTTTCAAACCATGGAGGGGACTATTGTAATGGATGGCATGCTTCAGGCCCTGGTAAACACTGTTGTTATGCTAAAAGATAATCCTGGTAATTGATTGCTTTTATGATGTTTTTGTTCCATAATGTGTATAAGGGACTTTACTGCTTACACTTCACTCAGCCATGTCTTAAAAAATTATCATCTAAAGTTATATTCTAAACAGGTAAGTTTGTAAATGTAGGTTCTGTCATTAAGGCCATGATTCTCAACCAGGATGCCATGGCACCCTGTGTTGCCTTGAGATCTTTTAAAGTGTGTTGTGTGCTGCCATACAATGTAAGCACAGCTAGGTGTGCAAACGTGATACACATGCTAAATCCAGAGATATCAAATAGTGAATCTGTAGTATTAAAAAAATTCTGCCCCGTCATGGTCTTTTTGAGTTCTTTGCAACAGAAAAATTGCTCTATTATTTTTCTGTAGTGAAAAAACAAGAGCTGATGTTTCCTGAGAGGTGCCTCAAGTCTATCCATGGGTGTTTTGAGTCTAAAATCATTGAAGACCCCTGTATTAGGGACTTAGGCAGATGAGGTTCTTTAGGTAGATGTGATATCTTTTATTAGACCAACTAAATAGTTGGAAAAATTGTTCTTTGCAAGCTTTCACGCACAAACACTCTTCTTCAGGCATAGGGAGAGTCTGTATTAGGGACTTGCTCTTTTTGTCATTGGTAAGTACAAGCAAAATACTTGTCAGTACCTGATATAAAATCTATATTTAAGTATTTACACAACAAGTTAGTCCTTTCCTAATTTAACATTTATTTTCAGTTTGGTTATATATATATATATATATAAACCAGCCTTGACAGGTGGCAAAAGTTGAGAAATTAACCAGCATTATCCAAAATGGAGATCAACTGGATAAAAATGCTGTACACCGGGTGCATGAGCAGCAGGGTGCTAGTAAACTAGTTTATGACAGCCCTGATTGTGGTGGAGTCGGGTGTCCAGCAGGGCTGCCTATTCCCCCAGATCCTGTTTATCTGTATGTTGGAGCTGCTAGTTCAGTGGCTCAGGCAGAACCCCAGGATCAGTGGAGCAGGGTACTGGTAAAAAGCACCTGCCTGGCTCTGGGTGACCTTGGAGACTTGTTGGTTTTGGAAGTCTCTATCCCCTACAAGGGGGTGAAGATCCTTGGGTTGGAGTTTGATCCAGAGCTGACTGGACAGAGGGCATGGGAAAGGACTGAGACCAAAGTCAAATGGAGACTGGGACTGTGGCACATGCACTGCCTGTCAATGGGGGGTGCATGGCACTCATGAGGGTAGTGTTGCTACTGGTACTTCTGTACAGTGCACTGGTCTTCCCCCATCGGAGCAAGTCACCCTTAGAATTCAGAGAGCCAGGTATGTCTTCTTTTGGGGCTCCAGATTCCCATCTGGAGGCTGCAAGGACCACATTATGTATGATGAAATGGACTGGGGGCAGAGGAATGTCAAATGTCCTGCTGTTCCTCTGGGCTCAGTACATGAGCCAGATCTGCAGACTGGGAACTGGGGCAGTACTGAAAACAGCCTCCTTCATAAGATACTTTGTAGAGCATCTGCTGTGATACTGGTGAGCGTGCATGCTGCCCAGCTGAACTGCCTGTGGACCGCAGAGATGCCATGGTTCTATGAGGTCCTGAAACCCTTCTGAATTAAATATGATCTGTACAGTGTGACCCCAGTGACCCTGACGAAACACTGTAAGGTTCAGGAGGTGGAAAGGGCAAGAGACAGTTAGTTGGCTGTAGACTTATTACCTGGCGACAGCTCCTAGACTGTGGGAGTGACTCTTTCACAAGGACATACAGAAGGAACACAGGAATTTGAACTGGCAGGTAGCCCACTGGGCACTTCCCATGCAAGCATGGAAAAACAGATGGGCAGAGAGGCCCATCAAACTGCTGATGGAAGGCAGAAACAATCGACCACCTTCTCTGGTACTGCCCATTCAGCAGGGACGTGTGGAAGAGAGTAATCGTACTCCTTCTGATGGTGACAGGGGTCGAGACCTGACCAGAGAGGTGGTGCTGTTCAGTCACTTGACCAAACAGCAGGAAACCCTGACAGCTTGTTTTGGGTAGTTCTCCTGCTTCAGGAACACCTTAGGGGAGACCAGGGACCTGCTCCTAAGCAGTCCTCTAAGTTGAGGACTGCATCAAAATGGGGCTGAGTGAGATGCAGGGGTACTATAGAAAGATAGTTGAAGATGATGGGAAGGAGATGACAGAGATCATATGGAAGAAAGAAGACTGGCACAAACAGTTCAGAGGTGGGACCACCACTAGAGAGAAGGATGGCAATGATGGAGATGATAACCATGATGAATGAAAGGACTGGGGCAACAGGCTTAAAATTGGAAGGAGTGGGGGGGCACTAAGATGGTCCTCTGCGTGATTGCAGTGGTTAAAGGTGACGGTGACAAGCACACGGACGTGTGGGTACCAGTGTATAGTGCGGTTATTGTAACGGGAATGAGAATGGTATATTTGTAAAGATGTTGTGTGGGCTGCTGAATGACCATATCAGTCATGGGACAGATTTATAGAGGGGTGTGTGTGTGTGTGTGTGTGTATATATATACATATATATATATATTTATTTACATACTCCTACACACATATATGTATGTGTGTAGGTGTATGTATGTGTATATTAGCTAATTGCCCATCAACAAGTGGGGGGTGGAGTGCAGCTGCACTGGCTTCGCCCCCCCCACTCCATCCCGTGTCCCCATCATCATGATGGTGGGCTGCCTTCTGTCAGAACGCTTCTTCATGCTCTGATTGGCTGTTTGTCAGCCAATTACAGCGTGAATAAAGCATTATAGACAGACAGATGGACTTAGGCTTTTATAATATTAGAATATGTGTGTATATATATGTGTGTTCATGTGTGTGTATGTATGTGTACATATGTGTGTGTGTATGTATATATGTATATACATATAAATAAATATTTTTGCAAAAAAAAGAAAAGCAGCATGGTTGCCCAATACGGACCATGATTTTTATAGTGATCCTCAGTGCTGATTGCATTTAATCAACTTCATAGCTGATTTCCATTCCTGAGCACATGCTGCTTTTGGCAGCAGTTTAATGATAGCCAGTGGATTTAGTAAGGTTTCCTTGTGTGTGATTATAAGACGCTTTTTTCCCCCTTGTCAGCTGGGGGAAAAAACTTCATCTTGTATTTGAGTAAATATGGTATAAAGTTAATGTACTGTACAAAGAACAGCATTTTCATCTTTGATGTGTAACATTATACCTACTTTCTTTGCCAAATATCTTCTTATGGCTTGTTACTTATATGCAAATGATTGCATTTATGTAGGACTTTAACATATTTGTGGTTTGTCATCCATATATATGTAATTGTTACATATAGATATCTTTAATCTGATGCAGTACTTTTCAGTATATTCTATATTGTATCTGGCAATTATGATAATGATTGTGTGTTGGTGCGCAAGTCCTTTTAAAAAAAAATCAAAGTTGAGATAACAGATGTGAGAGTGTCCTCTTGTAAAGTCTAAGTGGATTTAGGATTTGTTAGTGTATAGGAATAATTTCCATAGTTTGCATAAAATTGCCACTCCTTTTACATACTATCCTTATAGTGCTGCATACTGTAGTGCATTACTAAACATTAAGCTTTTGGGACCAGAGTGGTGGGGGAAGGATGGGGGGTAGCACTTTTTCCCTGACCAGCAGCAGGTTCAGATCAGAAGAGATGACAACTGATCTATATTTAGACTAACTTGTTCTAAGCCTTGCTGTTTAAGTAAGAGGAAGCACTACTTATTTCAAACGTGTGCTGGAGCATGTTTCAAAAGAGAGACTAATAATGTTTCATCATTCTGTAGTTAGAGCTGGAAAATCATACTAACTATTAATTATTCTAAGTGCATGATGAAACCTGTAGGATATACCATACATTAGAATTTTGTCATACTTGCTTTGAATTTGGCTTTGGCTCTATCTACCTGTTTATTAGTGTGTGTTAAGTGAAACAGGTGAATGCATAACAAGTAAAATTGAAACTAGAATTAATTTCTCTAGATAATTTCCTTCAAAGCAGAAGCCTGCATTTTTTTTCAGGGGCAGGAGAACAGAGATTAGGAGGAGGGAGCAATTATCTGGCAACTTTTATTTCATTTGGTTGTCCTGCTCTTGTTAAGTACCATTCAGGTCTTTATTGGCATGACTTGTCTAACTTGCCTTTAAATCTTTTCTTGCTTTATTTCCTGAAGACTTTTTATGTCAGTAAAGCAATGAGAGAAAAATGCTTATCAAAAGGAAGAGAGGCTTTGGCAAAGTAAATCACTTAGAAAATGAGTGACTGTTTCTTTCAGGAAATGAATTTTAGGGAGCTTTGCATTGTTTTTAATACTGCCCAGCTTTTTAAAACATTAGACAAAATGAGGGTGTCTTTTTCTTCCTTTTAATAGTCTATATGGATTATTTCACCCCCTTTTATGTTAGTTAGAATCTTGTATAATTGATATACATTAAATCATTGCTGGCGGGGGGGAGGGGGGCTTGGAAATTAAATGCATTCTCACTCGATGACTGCAAAGATATATGTTAATATTCATTGAAACATTTATGTGATCTTTTTGATAGTTTTAGTGCCTCTTTGTGTTTTATAAGCCAAATCATAGCCCTGTCTGTGCAGTTTCCCTGAATGTTGGGTCTGTCCCACCCTAAACGAGTGAGCAAAGACCATTTTCCAAGTATTGGTTAGTACAGGTGAGTTGGTGGGGGATAGTTAATTTGATTCTGACCAGGAGTGGTAAGAATCTACTAACTGGTTGGAAACCCATTACTCCTAAAGTAGTACTGTGCTGTGCCCCGAACAAAGTGAACACTGAATATGTTAGAGTCTAGTGCTAATTATATCTCCTGTTCAGAAATCTCAAGGATTAAGACCAAGGACCTTGTTTGGCAAATAAGACACTTTTTTGTGGGGTATGTTGTCACTGAGAAAATAACAAAAATACTTTCTGAAGCTTGTGCATTTTGGAAATAATGAAGTTGGATGTGAGCCGATTGTTTTAAAACAGGGTGAAATTCCCATACTTCATTTGTACTGAAAAGGTATGCAAATTGCAGAGACACAAACTAATTCTACAGTGTTACTCTTTAACCTACCACTTTATGTATTTATATCTCAGTGACTATGCATGCTACTGTTTAATTTAACTCAGCATTTTATATGGAGCAGGGACTACTGTTTCAGGATTCTTGTTGAAACATGTAATCTGCATAATACATTTTAATTCCACTGCTGGGCTTAGTTTTTTTTACACCTGTTGCCAGTAATACATCATTTCACAACAGGTGCACGTAGTATTGCTTGCAATGTTTCAGTTTCTGTTTTTAAAAAATTGTCATCTTTCCTTACATTCAAACTGCACTTTTGAATGTAGATATTTATTTTTATTACATACTTATATATGTGCTATTTTGTATTTCTGTATTAAAATAGGCAAGATAATGACTGCTAAATTGCTAGGAAACAATTTTTGCATTCTTCGATATGTGTATAACTGGTGGAAATGTCTAACCTATTTAAAAAATACACATTCTAAATTCTCTTGGTCTGAAGGTTTGCTTTTAAACCTGCCATTATATTAGGCAGGTTTTAGTTATTGCTGGAGGGTGTAGCACTCCCAGTTCTTGCGTGACCAGATATGTCATCATGTTGAAGTAGCCTGGGGCATTGAAACTTATTATACCTTATTTGCTTTATAAGTAATTCAGTATACAAATATGAGTAATAATTAAAAAAAATACACCCTACACAGTGATTTGATGAAACTTTGAAATGGTACGAAGAGAGCATTTCCCTGAGCTGTCTCTATTGTAACAATTGTTTGGTAATAGCTCATACTTAGGTGAATTGTGCTTCAGGGAAGAGACAGCTCTGCTACACTATTCTTTCAGACCCAGAGGCACAAAAATAGAATATTAGGATTTAACATTTCCCAGGTCTCTGTTTTTGGTATTATCACAGAATTAATGATTCTGAGGCTGTTAGGGAAAGTTAAAGATGCTCAGTTGGTGAGGGCCACAAGGAAAACTATAGAGATGTGAGAAAAAGGGCACAGCTTCCTTCAAGAACCTTGTATGTAAAGAAAGGGCTAGCCTCTTCACTTCCTTGTCCTTTTGGGATGGTGTGTCCCTGTTTTCCTGTGTGCCTAATTTGCTATGCTTTGTCTTTATCAATTTAATTTTCTTGGCTGGAATTTTCATTGCAATTAGTTCAAGGTTCAGAATTTTAAATTTCATAAGTTTGCTTCTGCTTCTCATCAAAACTTAATGCTGCCTTAGGCTGCTGATATTTTAGCTTCTAGTATTTTAAATCTGTATTTGGACCCTTACTTTCACCCCCTGACCTTATCATAGTTGACATGGACAGAAGCCAGGTGTGATGTGTGCTATGTGTAACTTTAAAACTTTGTTTATAGGTACAGTACTGTTATTTCTTTTCTGCCCTGGACCCATTTCATTCCTTCCTGTTAATGTAGTATAATTTTTATTGCATATTTTGTTATGCTTTGCTTTAACTGCTGTATAGAATTTTAAATGCGAGAACAACTTGAGAATGTAACACTAAATGATGTAGAGCCAGACCCTAACTCAGTGTTTCTCAATTAGGGTGCCATGGCACCCTTGGGTGTCCTGTGATCTTTTTACGGGTGCGGGGGAACCATAGGAATCCATAACGCAAAAACATTCTGACTGTGACCATTCTGAGGCCTTTGCAGCATAAAAATTGTTCTAAAAGTTTCTTTAGTTAAAAAACAAGTAAAAGCTAAGAAGTGGCTTTTTCTGATGTGTCTTGTGTTTAAAAAAGTTAAGAATTACTGCCCTAACAAATTCTGGTTGTAAGATTTTGGCATTAAAATGTTTTTGGCCTTTGTATCAAGAACTTCTTAAAAAAATCTGTTAAATGGGGACATGATATCCAGGATTGCTTGTTCAAAAAAATACTTTCTTTATGACCTGATATTGGTATACTAAATGAGACTGCTTTAGTTTTATTTCATGGTTTTGTTGAGTCTTTTACAGGACCTCTCAACTAAAGGTATTGTAAGATCAGGAAAAGTCATAAGCTTGAAATGAATTTATAAACAGGCTTTCAGTTGATTAATATTTAGGGACCTAATGAAAACTCAATTGTTTCAATCACCGTGCAATAAATTGTGCTACATGTCAGGTAAATTTCCATAACTAAAAAAAAAGCTCATATGTCATGTGGATAGTCATATTATAGCTTGTGTAATATGACTATCCACATGCAAATCAACATGCTTACTTTACAGAAGAAATACATTTACAAAATATGCTCCTTTCCATCTGATGTAAACAATTTTATGGGGAATAATGCAAATAAGATTATAAAAGTAGCATTATAACTGATCTATTTTGCCCTATCCATATATAGTTCATTAAACAGTCTGTTTCAGGAAGGTTTGTTATTCTGGCTCTTCATGCATTCTGGTATGGTTTGTTTATATTATTTCATCTAGCTCAGATACATGGATGTCGGATAGCTCTCTTTGGATCTGGGCATTGCTCATTTGCCTACTAGGGGGTGCTCCAGAGTAATAGAAGATGCTGTCCTGCTGCTGGAGATTGCAGCTACCCTCTGGCTCCAACAAACTTGCATCTCCTGCTTGGCAGGAAGACATGTTTGCTGTCAAGCAGTCAGGCCACATTAATTTGTATAGCTTGGGGAATATGTCTTAGAAGTAATGCTGATTCGTCTATCTCATAAAGAACAAGGCTAAGTAGGTTATGCAGACAATTGGAAGGTGTGGTGTGTTTCTGTGTGATTACTAAGAAACTAGTTTTTGTTTGTACCTTGCGCCATGTTATTTCTAAAGCAGAACCAGACGTGACGGTCATTTCATAACTTATATACCAATGATTTTCTCTAATTTGTAGGTGGTATCAGAGGGAGCTACATACCTTTCAACAAGTTGGTTAAGTTGGCTTACGCTGTATGTCCTCATTAAGGTGGAAGGAACATGGCGTAATTTTATGATGACCTGGGGCCTCTTCCCCTTAGCATTGTTTGTTGCTGACATAAAATTTTCTTAGTAGGCAGCACCCCACCCATATTGTTTCCTTTGTATCACATTTTCTCAAAAATTATGTGGCTCCCTGTTTTTTTCTTGCTTCAAGGCAAGAAATTGAAGCTAAACAGTCGTTTTCGCTCCTCTTTCCTATTCTCCACCTTTTTTTCTTTCCATTTTCATTTTTAGTTGGAGTGATGCATTGACTGGTAGTACTGGGTTTTTTTGTTTTGTTTTTTTAAATATGAGCCTTTGAGTGTTCTAGTACTGTAGGATTTAATTTCAACCATCACTTTATTGTAATATATATTAACATCAGCTCCACATGCCAGAAGAAAATATGCATGGGACTTTTTAAAAAGCTAACATTCTGTAAAACACCTGAAAAATATATTTTGTAAATTTGAAGATCATTTAGATGTTCTTTACAAAGGATTTTTTTGAAAGAACAGGTTTGGATCTTTTTTGCTGCTTTATGACAGAGAAAAAAATCCTGAAAGATTTTTCTATTTCTGATTGCTTTTTATCTTGGAATTAACTGCATTATCCTGTCTCCCTAGATTTGCTGAAACATTTTTTTGGGGGGCATCTACAACCGTACTTATTTGGAATCCTCGTAGTTTGTTTGTTATCCCACTTATGGTTTTAAAACATAATTTTGCCACGAACAGGTGATGTGACTATTATACCTTTCTGTTTGAAATAAAATATCTGGATAGTTTCTTTCTGGAACACTTGTAATCTAATCTGTTTTCTGCATCTTACTTGTGTGTACAAACAAAACCTTTCTGACATTATCATTAGCAATGATCATTTTTGTCCATGATAAAAGCATGCAAGTTAAATTAGGGTTCTTTATGTGGGCAAAAGCAATACAAATGCTTACTCACACAGGTTTTTATATTGATATGTTTTTATATCACACTTGCTGTATTGTTAAGTAGTTATATGGCGATTACTTTAAAAACAACAAAAACATTGAGTCAGCTTAATGAAATTGCTGTTGTCAGCTTGTCCTGATGTGAAAAAAGGCCTGATATTGTGCCCAGGTGCCTGGCCAAACCTAGTGTTTTTATAGAAATCAATGGAAGCTGCTGCGGTGGGTACAGTCCACACCTGCGAATGTTCTGCTGCTGGTTCTCACATGATAGCAATGACTACCTAAGCACTGTCCGCTAATGAAGCAAAATATAGAACATCAGTTTTGCTTATAACTGTGTTCCAGATCATTGCAGCTTCAAAGAGTATTACCAGTCACTTCCAAACTGTACCATGAATTGCATATGTAGCCAGTGTGGTGTGTGGTGTGTGGGGCCTAATAGTACATTCTTGAAGCCTTACAGTTACTAAGGAGGTGGGTCACTACTTTTTGCAGGAGCTGAAACTCTTGGATGCTTTCTAAAGGTAGTCTTAAGTAGAGCACGTATTTACATGGAATATGTATTGGAATTCACAAGAACCATTCATAGGTGTGTGGGCAGTTCAGTGTCTCCATATACTCTGCCCAGGCTTTTGATGGAGAGGTCACACCAGGTTCGCTTTATCTTTAAGCAAGGGTTACGTTTGGTGACCTGGTATCTCAGAGTAATTCTGTTGTCTCGGGAGACAGGTGCCTACTACTACATGAAAAATGTGTTCTTGATGTAACTTTTTGCGCAGGTATATTTCATTTGATCATGTTTTAGTCAGAGCTTTTCTGTAGACCCACTGCAATTCTTATCTAATTTAATTAATTGTCAGTGGTTACAATGAATTAGCTTTTTGTAACGGTGTGATCAAAGAACCAATTACTTAAAATAGATACAATTAGTCTTTTGAATGTTCATGGTGTAATGTGCCTCTTGAAAATAAACTATCATCTGTTTTTTAGTATGAATGCCTAATGATTCTCTATTAGCTTCTGTAATTATTTTAACCTTTAGATTGGCACTGTAAATATCTGCCCTTTTTGCTGTACTACAGCTAGCACTGGTTCTATATGTTGGTAGAGAAGAAATTGCTTCACCACTTATGTACCAAACCTCGTGAGAAAACTGGTACACATTATGTTTTACTATTTATTTTTCAGTTGACTTGAGGTTTGAGGTTGGTTACTATAAATCGTTGGGAGGTTGTGTTGCTTAAAACAGCATGTTTTTGTCTGAATTTCCATATGGAAATAAGCAGGCAAGGTTCTTTGGGTAATTTATTTCTGGTATGCTAGTGTCAGAATCGGAGGGCGTTAGGCTAAGATCACAAAAAGATAGGAAGGCATAGTTCCCCCGTGAAAAAAGATGCTTCAGTGGTTAGTGGTGGGTTTAGTGACTTGTCCAAAAATCTGAATAATAGCTTCCTTACTAGCTTGAAGAGTTGCTGGTGGATGGCAGATGACATTACAACACCTCTGTAACACCATTTTTCTGCAGTCAGGGTGGGACAAATGAGCCAAAGCAGGTGACTGCAAAGACCTTGTTAATGAAGACAGCCTAGACTGGTATATTGTGAAAGAAATGCAGATTGAGTCCTCTTCCTCTTCAGTTGATTTGAGTGCAAGCAGAATTGTGCTGCATATTTGAAAAGCAGTTTCATGATAAAATGTTGTTTATGATTGCTTTTGACAGCCTTTCTATGGGTCACAGGTGGCTTTGTAGCATTTCTCCTTTGTATGTTATTTAGGACTCAGGAAACTTTCAAGTGCATGACTTATTAATGTAGGTTTTAAAAACATAAATTGTTATGAATCTTAAAAATCCACTGTATAGCTTGTGATATTGAAATCGGACATACTAATTTAGGACCTTGAAGCGGAATTTAATAACAAATTAAAACAAAATGGGTATATAGCCTTAAGGTATTTTTATTGTCTTTAAACCATGTCTGTAATATGAGTAGGTAAATACTGATTGGTGTATATGTGTAAATATTTTTAAGGTAGGACTGTGTTTCTGTTTGGCTCCTGGGCATATTTATCTAAGAGGCTTCTTTCTTGGTGAATGACAAACCAAAAGGGAAAATAAGCTGCTTAATACAGTAGCTTGGGTGCATACTTGGGAGAGTGAAGAAACATTGAATATTATGTTAATTTTGATTTGGCTTCAGGAGCTCATTTGCCTTGCTATAATGCTAATTGAAGCTGAATCCTGTTGACATTTTAATAGGAACATAAAATGTCCTAAAAATACTCTATCCGGAAAAAAAATCGTTTTAGGTAGGGTATACAGTTCCTCAAGAGTTGTCATGTTAGTACCTGACAAAGGTAAAGCAGAAGTATAGAGAAATGAATGACGTGTACCTGTGCACTTATACACAGTTCTTTGTTTGCATTATCTTTTTTAATTTATTCAATATTGACATTTATATATGACATATAGAAATTTAAATCTGAACTAAAATTATTAATTTGTGGGAGATGTTCCTTTCATTTTGGGTCTCTGATTATTTAACTTTCTGTTGAGTCACAGAGTCTAAGGCCAAACTGCTTGTGGTTAGCAAAGTCATAGTCTGCCTGTCTGTAGTTTCATTAGCTAAAGTTTTCTTCACTTCATTTATTAAGTTGTGTAATATTGTTTTAAGAGATATATATTATGCTAATTTTATCAGAGGTAGATGTATTTCATAGGGTCATGTGAAGCAACTTAATGAGGTGATCTAGTCCAACCCCCTGCTTAGGCAAGATCATTCCTGACTAAACCATCTCAGTTAAGTGTCTGCTCAACCTGCTCTTGAAAACTTTCAGGGGTGGAGATTCCACAATTTCTCTAGTTAGCTTGTCCTAATGCTTGACCACTTTAGTCAGAAAGTATCTCCTAATCTCCAACCCACATTTTCTCTTGTGCAGTTTGAAGCCATTGCTTCTAGACTGTATGGCTAGGGAGAGTCATTCAAAAAGCCTGAGCCTGAATTGATTCAATCTTTGCAGGTTAGTCTAACCTTCCTAGGTTGAACTGGTTTGCAACTGCACAGACGCTTCCTGTGGACTGAAGCAATGCAGGCATATGCCTGCAGTGGCTCGGGCTAGAAGCCGTGGTGCGCTAGAGCAGCCCTCCGTTCCCTTCTATAGTGCTGAGATGAGGGGGGGTGTGGCCAGGCCCTGGCAGGATGCTCTAATTAGGGAGGGGTGTAAACCCCCACCTTTCCTGCACTGTCCTAGGCTTTTCCCTGTTCACTGTTCAAGGGGTGGGCGTGTTGCCAGACCCCAGCCCTGGGCTAACACTCTAAAGTAAAGCAGGGGGGGAGGTGCAGTGCATGCATCTGTTGATGATACTGAGGTTTTCACATCTCCCTTTCCCTGCTTCTTCATAGCATCTGCAAACCTGACAGCAGGGAGTTGCTAACACAGCATTTATCAGACCATCAACAAAACAAAAGCCTCTCTCATTAGTTCAAGCTCTTCTTAAACAGCTTTTTCCAAGGTAGGAATGGAGGGATATTGTCAGCTGACCTGTTGATTAGCTCCAAAAAGCCCTGAGCGGACACTGTCCTGTCTGCCTTTGTCTTGTCCCAGTGAAATTGGAGACACGCACACACGGACACCTCTCGGCATTAGCTAGCATACCACATGGCTGGGGTCCGTGCTGTGGAAGATGAGAGAGAGGGAGTGGGGATCCCTGGTTGAGCAGTGAAGTGGGGTGGTGCAGGGGGAAACCAGGCAGGCCTTGCTGTTCCTGCAGTCTACACCAGAGCTTTGGCTAAGGAGTGGAGGGGTGGGGCCAGCTCTGTTCTCTAGAGTAGAGCACTGCACAGCCCAATCCAGGGCTGCAAAGCATCTGGGATGCTGGGGGACTCTGGTTTAAGTTAAACCAGGAAGAGGTCTTGGACAGACATTGCATAAAACAAGTTTGACCCAAATCAGTTAAGCCCGATACTACATTCAGTCGGATTTATCTTAAACCAGTCTCAGCTAATTGGTTTATGTGCACTGAACCTTATGTTCTGTTACAGGTTTAAACTAGTTTCTGATCACTTAAACCGGTTTATGTATAATGTCTGTCCCTAGCCTATAGCTGCAGAGAAAGACTACCCCCATCTTTATAATCACCCTTCAGTTATTTGAAAACTGTTACCAAATCCTCCTTCAGTCCTATTCATAGATTCATAGATGTTAGGGTCGGAAGGGACCTCAATAGATCATCGAGTCTGACCCTCTGCATAGGCAGGAA
>NW_005842339.1:607978-608224 GCF_000455745.1 Alligator sinensis | reverse complement strand
TAGATGACCCCAGCTAGATGCCTATCTAACCTCCTCTTGAAGACCCCCAGGGTAGGGGAGAGCACCACCTCCCTTGAGAGCCCATTCCAGACCTTGGCCACTCTAACTGTGAAGAAGTTCTTCCTAATGTCTAGTGTAAACCTGCTCTCTGCTAGCTTGTGGCCATTATTTCTTGTAACCCCCGGGGGCGCCTTTGTGAATAAAACCTCACCAATTCCCTTCTGTGCCCCCGTGATGAACTTATAG
>NW_005842339.1:598652-607340 GCF_000455745.1 Alligator sinensis | reverse complement strand
TCCAGGTGTTTTGTAACCTGGTCATAAAAAGAGACTAGTTTAGTCAGGCATGATCTGCCTGCTACGAACGCATGCTGGTTTCCCCTCAGCATAATTTGTCCTGCTGGGCTCTCACAAATGTGAGCCTTGATAATTTTTTCAAAGACTTTGCTAAGGATGGAGGTGAGACTGACTGGCCTATAGTTGCCTGGGTCCTCCTTCCTCCTCTTCTTGAAAATGGGGACCACATTGGCTCTTTTCCAGTCCTCTGGGACTTGGCCCATGCGCCACGAGCGTTCGAATATTCCCACCAGTGTCTGTGCAATGACGTTTGCCAGTGCCTTCAGTATCCTTGGATGGAGCTCATCCGGGCCTGCCGACCTAAAGGCATCCAGTTCCTCCAAGTGACTCTGCACCATCTCAGGGTCTACACATGGTAGTCTGGCGCCTTGCTGCTGCCTCTCTACAATCCCGGTGAGAGACTTGTCGTGCCCCTCGCTTAGGAACACCGAGGCAAAGAACTCGTTGAGGAGTTCAGCCTTGTCCCCCCTGTCTGTCACCAATTGCTTCTGCCCATTTAGTAGGGGTCCTATTCCTCCCTGGGCCTTCCTTTTACTCCCTATATATCTAAAAAACAATTTTTTGTTATCCTTAACTTGGGATGCCATCCTCAGCTCCATGGTAGCTTTGGCCCGTCTAACTGCCTCCCTACAAGCGCGAGCAGAGGAGGTATACTCCTCTTTGGTAATCTTTCCCTGTTTCCACTTTTTATGTGCCCCCCTTTTGGTCTGTAGGCTGCCCTGGATTTCTCTGGTCAGCCAAGGACCCCAGACTTCTCTTCTCTTCCCCAGAATGAATAATCCTAGGTCTTTTAGTCTTTCCTTGTACAACATGATTTGCAGCCCTAATTTTTGTCCCTCTGTGCTGGATTATTTCCAATCTGCCCACAGACTTGAAGTGTGAGGTCCAAAACCGGAAGCAGTACTCCAAGTGATGCATCACCAGTGCCAAGTAGAGCCAAAGAATCACTTCCCTTGATTTGCAAGCAACAGTCCTGTTAATAGAACCTAGCATGCTGTTGGGGTTTGTTGCAATTAGAGAACACTGTTGACTCATTTGGTTTCTCCTTCACTGTAACCTCTTGGCCTTTCTTTGCAGTTCTATAGCCTTGCCCATAATTCCTCAGTCTGGGTTTGTGCATGCAGTTATTCTGTCCCAAGTACAGAACTTTGCATTTGTCTTTGTTGAATTTTATCTCTAGAGTAGAGCACTGATTTCAGACCATTTCTCCAGTCTACCTAGCTCATTTTGGATCCTAGCTGTACCCTTCAAAGTATCTGCAGTTTTACCCAACATGTTCTCATCTGCATATTTGCTAAGTGTGCACTCAATCCCATCATTCATATAATTAATGAAGACATATTAAACAATACCCAACCTAGGACAAACCCCTAAGGAAACCCACTTAATACGTCCTCCCAAATAGACTTTGAGCCGTTGATGACTATGATCCAACCAGTTTTCTATTCATGTATTTGCATCTATTCTGTATTTGTTTTGCTTGTTAATGAGACTGTCATGGGATTCTATGTCAAAAGCCTTGTTGAAGTCCGAGTATATCGCATCCACTGCTCTTCCCCTATTAACAGCCTGTCATCTTTCAGTGGTGGATAAAATATTTGTTTATAATTGCTTTGTTACATTTTACCCTTCTGATCAGGATATGGTGAATGGATGAATGCATTGCCAGTCTTCTGCCATGGTTTCAATGATGCAATCTTGAGATAACGATTCATATCCACTTTGTGATGTCCTGGGATAAACTGTTAGTACTTCTTAACCTATGAGCCTCTTTAGGATTTATCCCAGGATAATGGACATGGCTGTCTGAATGATTGAACTTTTGTCCTGGTATAAAACAGTGTATCCCCGGGACAGATGCAACATCTGTTTGTAGTCTAAGTTACAGTGAAAATTATATATTACTGCAAAAACATTGACACTTACTTTGGATCTATGCATTTACAAAAACTGTGCTTTACAACTTGCATATTCTTATGTTTTAAAAACATTTTTTTTTTTTTGTTCCTTAGGCACAGTTATTTAAGCATGGCAAAAGAGAAGATTGTTTGCCATATGGTAAGTTTCAAATACTCTGATTTATTTTTAAAGGACAGTTAAGGTAGTTAGAAAAACTGTTATTTCCAGAAATTGATATGATATACCACCTACTTTCAGTGCTATCTAGCTTGAGACCTTGAATTCCTTGCTGTTTTCCTATATAATTTCAGCTAAAAATAACCTAAAAAGGTTCATTTTTATTTCAGTATTAAATATTTTCTTTTTTGTTCACCATCTGCTCCCAGTTTGCCTCTGCTCGTGAAACTGGTGCCCATCACAGATATGTGCAGGGAGCAGGTCATGGCTGTGCCCTGGGACCCAGCCCTATGATGTTACCACCCCGTGATCCCAGTTCCAGCCCCGGCCTCACTTGCCTGTTCATCCCACTCCCAGAAGCCAGTATCCTCCTGGCTGTGGGGGGCAGAGCCATTTGTGGAGTTTTGGTGATATGTTGCAGTTGGGGCAGGGGGTTGCTGACCTAACTTGTGACAGCTCAACAAAACTCCCTAAGTAGCCCAAATAATTGCCCACCCCGGCCTAAAAAAACAAATGAGAGGCTTCTCAACATATGCAATAGTGAATGGAAAGACAAGGGAGTACAAAGCCAATAGAAGAACTTATTTGTCAAACAACCAAAGAAAGGAATACTGACATATTGATAGCTGGAGTTGCTTAGTATTACTGTTAGAACTAGAGAAGTCTTGGAATGAGATGATATGATGCATGAATCCTGAGACAGACAAGGAGATAAGAGGAAATCAAGCAGGTTTCAGGGAAGATTGTGTGTGTTGAACAAATTTTCATGTTGTGAAGAATGCTAATCACCGTTAACTTCTTTGATTTTTTCATAGTCTTAATAGAAGCAGGCTTAAGATCAGAATCATGTATACTACATTGGGTGCATCTACACGTGCAATTAAGGCAGAGCAATAAACTCTGGTGCAATTTGTGTTTCAGTTGACTGCTCCAGGACACAGCATCTAGACATGCACCTGCGACTGTAACACTTTGAGCCAGAGTGGAGCAGTCCTGGGCTGGCAGTGTGTCTGTAAGGTTCAGCCCTGGGCTCTGGGTGGCAGCTTCAGGTGGCGGAGGAACTGGCTGGGGTATGAGGATGCTAAAGTGGAGGGCTAGGCGGTAGGTGGCCCCTTCACCGTAGCATCCTTGTGCCTCAGCCAGGCCCTGTCACTATCTACCGGTGTGTTCCAATGTATGTAAGCACTCTGATGTAAGACAGTACTGTTGCTGACAGTACTATCTTATGGTGGAGTTAGTTAATTTACTGTGCTCTAATACTGGCACATGTGTAGATGATGACACCTTTACTGTGGAGCTAATTAGTCTACTCCGCAGTTAAGTGCATGTTTAGATGCACTCATTATCAAGCTTTCTTTTCATAAGGGCCATGGACTGGCTCATGAAAAAAGCCTTGGTAGGGAGGAGCTATGGAATGCCTTTTTGACAGTGGGGAAAAAGACCAAGATGTGTATGACATCAAGTCTGTTATTCATTCTTGCTATAACAAGTGTTTAGGGAGAAATAGAGAATGCTGAGGAAATTGGCTATTTAGGTAGTCTAGTAAAAACAAATAACAAAGAGGACATTTTAGTAGAAAAACAGTAGGGAAGAACACCTGGAAATATGTAAATAGTTTGTTGGTAAAATAAGCAGTAATACAAGTCTGCCTATACACATGAAGATTGAGCTATGTAATAGCATAATAAAATCATTACTGATGTACGAGTATGGAGTAGAAATATGGCCAGTGACAATAAATAACCTTTGTGGCAAATGGTATGGTGATTGGCCATATTCCTTGACTATGGTGTCTCTGAAAATATTAAGAGTTTAAATGGTTACAAATTTGTAAATATGTGAAAGAATAGGAGATACCAGATTAAGTTACTACAGAAAAGTTTAGTATAATTTGAGAATTTAGTAAGAATGAAGTACGTGGGATCCCAATGCATTAAACTGGAAACTGACAAGAGACTATGACAAAGAATGTCATGATGACAAACCATTATCTAAATATAACTTCTAAAATTGAGAGCAAGCTGAGAAATGTGTGAGGCGTTAAATATATTGGAGGAATTCTGTGGTTTGCTTTTAAGTGCCGTCCTTCTGTTCCCACCCCCTTTCCCCATGCCCCATTTCCCTCTGCCAAAAAAAAAAAAAAAAAGTGAGAGAGTTTTGGTTCAGTGGTTGGAAATATTTTCCTGTCTACTTAACTGGACTTCCTAGGTTTGTAGGATGAATATCTTCAAGATCTATCATGAATAATTTTCTCAGCTTTATTTTTGACGTTTCCAGCATTCTTTTGCTCTCTCAAATTGCCAGAATTAGTAATTAATGTTTTCATATATAAAGTGTTAATTTTTGGACTAAATGTTGCTGGTGTAGTAACTACTAAAATTGAAATTCAAGTGGAAAATAAAAACCAAGAAAGTGTTCAGAATGACAGTATTTTAAATGCAAGCGATCTCAAAGCTTGTCAGGGCTTGTAATAAATCCTTTAAGCTGTTTGAAAGTTGGGAACATTCATTTCTAGTTCATATGATTTGCTGTTTGTTAGAGTCTGAAATAGTTACTAATCCCTTAATTTAATAGTGCTTTCTAAAGTACAGACCCAGGACAGATGTAACAAGCTTCTGAACTCTTGGATTGGTGTAATATTTAAATACTTAAGCTTGTAGCACATTCTGTAAGAACAATACTTGCCTAAGTGTACTGCAAAGAATTGCTTGTCCATATTAATTACTAAAATGCCTTAAGGTTATTCTTCAAGGCATTTGGGGCTGGCTGTCAGCTGCAAATAAAAAAGGTTATGCTTATTTGTGGAAAAAAGTGTCCCTATCTCAGGTAACTTTTTCATTCTACAATTTCCTACTAACGGGGTATTGCGTTACTCATTATGGCAAGGACTTCTGTCACTGTACATTTTTCATCAGCATTAAGCAGAGCTTGCCTGCAAGCGGTGCTGCTGGGTCATGGAGCCCTAAGCTGCGGGGGGGGGCCCTGGTGCTTCCCTCTGCGGCAGCAGCACTCCCCAGGCAGGGTGCTAGCAGGCAGGTGCTGCCTCAGGTTGCAGGCAGCGCTCACCAGATCCAACAGTGCATGGGGTGCTGGAATCCTAGGTGTGCTTGGGGAAGCTCAGGCTTGGTGGGCTTCCAGTGTCCCGTGCACTGTCCCCACCACCTTCCTGCCGCCTGGGACCACCTGGGAATGGGCTGCCTTGCCCCTGGGGCAGTGCAGGAAGGCAGCAGGAGGGCGACTGAGTGTGCTGGTGGCCAGAGAATGCGGTGGGGGTGGTTCAGGGACACTGGAAGCCCACCAAGCCTGAGCTTCCTCACGTCCCCTCCATCTTCTCTGGATGTATTGCTGCAATTTGTTAAGTAGCAAAATAAAATACATCGGATGTGTGTTACTTTGCTACATAACAAAGTCATTTAAAGTGAAATATGCTACTGCATGTGTACAGGATGACGAAATTTAAAACTTAATATGCTGTGCAGGTGTAAATGATGATGCCATTAAAACAGTTAAAAGGGGCAATTAAACTACATAAAAGGCCAATTTTGTCACATGTACAAGCACCCTCTGATTCCCAGTTCTGTTCTCTAATCGGTTACTATGATAACACTTAGCCCCAAATCCTTAAAGGTGGTTACGTGTCTAACTCCCGCTTATATAAATGAAGGTTAGGCACTGATGTGCATTTGAGGATCTTGGACTTAATATTTTTCACTTTCAGAGGTCTTAACATATGTTACTCAATTAATTATTAACAACATTCCTTTGATGAATGGGAAGTATGTTATCCCCATTTTATTAATGGTGAATGTTTTAGAGTGATTAAATAAGAGTAATAAATTAGTTGCATATTAGTAACTTTTTTTTTTCAGTCAGAGTATCCTGAAACAAGAATAGCACTTTTGTACAGGCTGTTTCTTTTCTTTTGTAGCTTCTACTGTACTTGAGTGCCTTGATAATTGCAAGCTTTCGGAAAGTAACCATATGCTTCTTCGCAAGCTAGGAATGAAACTTGTTCAGCGACTTGGATTGACATTTCTAAAACCAAAGGTGGCAAAGTGGAGGTTAGTTGAAAACTGGAAAAGGTCAAGCTTTTACTTGCATTAGTCCTTTATATAGGTGAATCTGTTTAGAGTTGTGTGAATAATAAAACTATACATAGTAATTCAATTATTTCTAGTTCCTTAAGATTAAATGTATTCTTTCTCGATCCTGTAATAAAATAGGTTTCTTCTTTGTTGTACCTTCAGTAATTTATTATTATCTGCAGCTAGTGTACTTATAGTTTACTTCATATTTAATAATATAAATTTCAGTTTGCTGACAAGCTAAATCTTGTGCTTTTCTGTGTTTGCATATGGAACATGCATAATACGTTCTTGTACAATGGAGACCTTTTTAACATTTGCAGAAGATGAAAAGGTACTAACCTTTGTGACAAAGGTGTATTAATTTTATTTTAGCGTAAAAATATTAGAGAATTCTTAGACTTTGATCAAAAGTAATGTCCATAGGAGAGAAAAAGTTTGCAATCCTACTTTATTGAATTTAAGCTCAGATTTTACTGCCACCATTCCTGTGGTCTCTGGTTTTGCTTATTGCCCCAGGGCAAATGCTTTTTCAGATTTCTCACACTGATATTTTACAGTTGCAGGCTCTCTTCTCAGTTATTTTATCTTTTGAATTGTGTTTTTTCACCTTTTGAGAGAGTCCTTAGGCCTAGAAAATTATTCTAATAGCAGAACATTACCCTTATCACTCCTGAAAATAGCTACTTGTTTAACATGTGGAATAGTTGGGGTGTGATATGGGATCTTTGAAGGTATTTCTGCACTGCTGTTGTAAGGTACACCTTCACCCCATGTAGACATTATTTGAACTAGTTTTAAATTGGCTAGCATGGGTATTGATAGCAGTATAACTAGAGCAGCACAGAACTAAACACAGGCTGTCAGAACCACCCAAAACCACGGATAAAGACTCGTATAACTGATCTGTGCTGTTGCAGCTGAAGTGCTGTTGGTGCCAAGCCAGTTTGTTTAAAGCTGGGTTAGATACTTATCCAAATGGGCTGCAGTCCCATCTTTGGCTTGTGGGTTGACATTTTCTGTTGTACAAATAGTAATGGAAGGAGGCTTTAGGAAATTGATTTGATACTTTTTAGGTTTGCAGTTTTACCTTTTTAGTTGATTGTAATTCCAAGTGCAGAACTTACCCCTAAAATATTTCGGTCAGATATTGGATTGGCACCGATTAAAATCCCCTCTGTTTCCTCTTCTTTAGACTAAATAAGCCCAGTTCCCTCAGTCTTTCCTTGTAAGTCATGTCTCCCAGCCCCCTCACCATTTTTGTTTCCCTTCACTGGACCTTCTCCAGTTTGTCTACATCCTTTCTGTAATGGGGGAGCCCAAAACTGAACACAGTACTCCAGATGTGGCCTCACCAGTGCTGAATAGAGGGGAATACTCACTTCCCTGGAGCTACTGGCAACACTCCTACCAATGCAGCCCAATATGCCATTAGCCTTCTGGGCAACAAGGGCAGACTGCTGGCTCATATTTGGCTTATTGTTCACTGTAACCCCCAGGTCCTTTTCTGCAGAGCTGCTGCCCGGGCAGTCAGTCCCCAGCCTGTACTGGTACATGGGATTGTTTTGTCCCAAGTATAGGACTTTGCACTTGTCCTTGTTGAACCTCATGAGATTTCTTTTGCCCCAGTCCTCCTTATCATAGAAGTAGGGTTGGAAGGGACCTTGTAGATGTTCAGGTCCGACCCCCTGCCTGAGCAGGAAGAAAGCTGGGCTCAAACGACTCCAGCCAGGTAGGCATCAAGCTGCTTCTTAAAGACCCCCGGGGTAGGAGCCAGCACCACTTCCCTTGGAAGTCGGTTCCAGATCCTGGCCGCCCTGACTGTGAAGTAGTTCTTACGGATGTTTAATCTAAACCTCTCCTACAGATTGTGGCCGTTATTCCGTGTTATCCCGGGGGGTTGTAGGGGAAACAAGGTCGCCCCCAACCCCTTTTGGTCCCCCCTAGTGAGTTTATAGATGGTCATCAGGTCCCCCCTCAGCCTTCTCTTGTGAAGGCTGAACAGGTTCAGGTCCCGTAGCCTCTCCTTGTAGGGTCTGCCCTGCTGTCCCCAGATCATGCGGGTGGCCCTCCTCTGGACCCTCTCAATGTTGTCCACATCCCTCTTGAAGTGGGGTGCCCAGAACTGGATGCAGTACTCCAGCTGTGGCGTGACCAGTGTCGCGTAGAGGGGGAGGATCATCTCCTTGGCCCTACTTGAGATGCACCTGTGGATACACGATAAGGTCCAGTTAGCCCTGCCGACCATGACCTCGCATTGTCGGCCCATGTTCATCTTGGAATCAATGATGACTCCAAGATCCCTTTCTGCCTCCGTGCTCTCAAGAAGGGAATTTCCCATCTTATAAGTGTGCTCCTGGTTACTACTGCCCAAGTGCAGCACCCTGCACTTGTCCGTATTGAAACACATCCTGTTTTTGTTAGCCCACCCCTGCAACCTATCCAGGTCTTTCTGCAGTCTTTCCCT
>NW_005842339.1:553378-598062 GCF_000455745.1 Alligator sinensis | reverse complement strand
GGGCCCTGCAATAACCCCTGCTAGCTCCCTCAACACCCTGGGGTGGAGAGCATCTGGACCTGCTGATTTGAACACGTCCAGCCCCTCCAGAAGCACTCTAACCTGGTCCTCCTTAACCTTAGGTCTTGAGGTGTTCCCCTCTAGTCTGTCTTGAATCACGGTGGGGGAGTCCCGGTCCCTGCACAAGAAAATGGAGGTGAAGAATTTGTTAAGAGGTCTGCCTTCTCTGGCACAACCACCAGATTGCCCAGCGTATCTTGCAGGGGCCCCACATTTCTGGCTCCTTCTTCATCCTCCCTATATATTTGAAAAAGGACTTTTTATTATCTTTGATCTTGGATGGTAGTCCTAGCTGTATGTCTGCCTTAATTTCCTAACAGGCCCCCTACAGGCCTGAGCAGTGGAGGTATACTCCTCTTTGGAGATCGCCCCCCCCCTTCCACAACCACGCATTCCCAGATGTCCTTGGTGAGCCAGGGAGGATTTTGGGCACTCTTGCCCCCCTTGCTTCTTGTTGGGATTGTCACCCCTTGGGCCCTTATGAAAAAGTCTGTTACATATGTCAGCAATTTTTAACTTTTTCTTAAAATTGACATGATTTTCAAGCACCATAAGAGATTAATCAAATCCAGCTTTTTGTTTTCACATGATTTTGACTTATTAGATAACTAATTTTTCTGATCAGAGATTTAGGGGAAAAAATGTTCCATGCTTGAATAACATAACAGGAAAATAAAAAGAGGAGGGGGAACAACAAAGAAGTGAAGCTACAAAATACAAACATGGAAAATTATTTCAGAAAATTAGGAGCATCTGGTTCCCATTTTCAAAAAAGGGAGGAAGGAGAACCCAGGAAACTATAGGCCAGTTAGTCTTACCTCGATCCTGGGTAAGCTTTTTGAGATAATTATCCTGGCGCATGTCCATGAGGGACCAGCAGGGGAGATTATGCTTAGGGGCAACCAACACGGGTTCGTTAGAGGCAGGTCCTGTCAGACCAACCTGGTGGCTTTCTATGACCAGGTCACAAAATCCTTAAACGCAGGGGTAGCAGTGGACGTAGTCGTTCTGGACTTTAGGAAAGCCTTCGACACTGTCTCTCACCCCATTCTCATAAAAAAACTAGGGGACTGTGGCGTCGACACCTACACAGTCAAATGGGTCACTAACTGGCTGGAGGGCCGCACCCAGAGAGTGGTGGTGGATGGGTCATTTTCGACCTGGAGGGATGTAGGCAGTGGGGTCCCCCAGGGCTCGGTCCTCGGGCCTGCGCTGTTCAACATCTTCATCAGTGACGTGGACGAGAGGGTAAAAAGCACCCTGTTCAAATTCGCAGACGACACTAAGATGTGGGGGATGTGGGCACGCTAGAAGGGAGGAATAGACTGCAATCGGACCTAGACAGGTTACAGGGGTGGGTGGATCAGAACAGGATGAGTTTCAGCACTGACAAGTGCAAGGTGCTACACCTGGGGAGGAAGAACCAGCAGCATACCTACAGGCCAGGGAACTCCCTTCTCATCAGTGCAGAGGCAGAAAAGGATCTTGGAGTCATTATTGATGCCAAAATGAACATAGGCCGACAGTGTGGGAACACGGTCAGGAAGGCTAACCATACCTTGTCATGCATCCACAGATGTATCTCAAGCAGGTCCAAGGAGGTGATCCTCCCCCTCTGTGTGACACTGGTCAGGACACAGTTGGAGTACTGCGTCCAGTTCTGGGCACCGCACTTCAGGAGGGATGTGGACAGCATTGAGAGGGTCCAGAGGAGGGCCACCCGCATCATCAGGGGCCAGCAGGGCAGGCCCTACGAGGAGAGGCTACGGGACCTGAACCTGTTCAGCCTCCACAAGAGAAGGCTGAGGGGGGATCTAGTGGCCATTTACAAACTAGTCAGGGGGGACCAGCACACATTGGGGGAGTCCCTGTTCCCCCAAGCGCTACCAGGAGTGACTAGAAATAACGGTTACAAGCTGGCAGAGGGTAGATTTAGACTAGATATCAGGAGGTGCTACTTCACTGTCAGGGTGGCTAGGATCTGGAACTAACTTCCAAGAGAAGTGGTGCTGGCTCTTGCCCAGGGGGTCTTTAAGAGGAGGCTAGATGAACACTTTGCTGGGGTCGTTTGACCCCAGTACTTTTTCCTGCCATGGCAGGGGGTCAGACTTGATGATCTGCTCAGGTCCCTTCCGACCCTACAAACTATGAAACTATGTAGAATAAATTATGGAATTCAGTCTCTGAATATATTTTTAAGAAGTCTCCTTGTGTCTTTTATAACCTTAAGTTATGTTTTATAGAGCAAGTTTCATTCCGAAGAAATTGAACCACTTAGTAATGTACCAAGATAGGCAAAATTTTATACAGGAGTCATTTCACTTGCCAGTTATATGAGGCTTCTTGGAAGTACAATATGATGGTAGTTGTTTTCACGTGCACACCAATGATTTAGTTCAGTAAGTCATATCCATTGTCCAAGTGAATCTAGAGGGGAATTTAGCAGAAGGTAGTCACTCAACTTGCGATTTTGTTGGGGCACTTAAGTATTTGGCTCTTAGTAAAAGTATTCTGAGATCTTAAATATTTTTAAGATATAAGAAATGTTTATCCTGTGCCATGGGTGTTCATAACAATGTACAGACAATGAAGAAGCATGATTACTTTTCTATGGAACTTTGCAGTTTAGTAGAGAGGGATTTCTGACAGTTAAAAAGGTTAAATTGAGAAAAATCAAGCATGGCTTTCAAGTTTTTTGACTTTGCACTATATGCATTAAGTACATTATTGAATTACATTATATACGTTTTTTCAGCTGGCATATATTTTAATTTGAAGATTATGAAGAGGAAATGGAGGGGGTTGCCTGGAAAAAACCATGAAGAAAAGCATAACTTTAGTGCAAGGCCTAAATGGGCAATGGATGATGAGAGAAAGGAGGGACTTAAATTCAGATTGCTCTTTCTCACATTTAGAAATACAAAAAAATTATTGCATTTAACCTCAGAAATACATGTTGTCCAGCTTCAGAAATACAGCACTTTTCTATAATGTGTTGTGGGGAGGAGGCTTTGGCTTGTTGAGCTGGAGGGCAAGATGCTACCTATTGAATCTTGAGCATAGTTCCTGAAGAAGTTAGTACTTGGATGGAAGGCCTCCATTAAACTAGCATGAACCTATCTTGGGAGGTTTGGTAGCTCAACTTACAGGTTTCTGTAAGAACCATGCTTCATTATATAAAAACATATCGTAGGAATTGCTTGGGTTCATGTTAAAGGCTTTCCCACACTAGTTTTCAAAAAAATATTATGTTGAAGTAGGTTCTGATTATGGATGTAGAGCTCTTTTAACAAAATATTCATTTAACCTAATCTGATTATATTGGTTAAATGATAAACTGATAATATAGCAGCTTGGATAAAGCTACTGCTGACAGTTGATCCCAGTTCGAGGAGCTTTTTGACTGAATGGGGGAGGAGGCAAGCCTAGCTAGACAACACAGTTCTGCAGCTAGTTGCTTAATTGATGAGTCATTAGGCTGCTCCCTGTTTTCCTCTAGGCTATGGGTACTAGTACCCTCTGGCCTGTCCCTGTCGCACCTCCCTCCCTCCTTCCTACCCTGCTGCCTTCTGGTTCCTGCTGTGGCACCATGGGGCTTCCCTTCTACCCCTTTACTGCCAGACTATGCCCACCCTGAGCTAAAGGATAACTGCTAAGCTAACCAGTTATCACAGCACTTTTTGGTTAAATGGTTAATTGTATAACTTATTACTTCCCTAGTTTTTAGTATGTCATATATCAGGGGTTTTCAACCTTTTTTGATTATTGTACCTCCAGGTGGCCAGACACGGAGCAGCGTACCCCTGGAAGCTGAGTAGGGCGGGTGGCGGAGGGTTGTGGTGCGTGGCTGGATGTGGAGTGGCGGCAGCTGCTGTGTGCAAGCTTCCCCTGCATCTGGCCAGGCAGTGTGCAGCAGTGCGGGATGGTGTGTGGCAGCGCTCCATTCCTGCCAACCTGTGTGTACCCCCTAGGGCCTTCTCAAGTGCCCCTGGGGGTACGTGTACCCCCAATTGACAACCTCTGGCATATGTCCTGTTTCAGGTTCTTGTTAGTCTGTAACTTAAAAAATCGAAGTAAACTTTGTCTGTTTCCTCTACAGGTATCAACGTGGCTGTAGATCTTTAGCTGCCAATCTTCAGTTTTCTGCTCAGCTTCCAGCTACACATAAACAAGTAACAGCTGCTGGTGCTATTGATGATGATGATGAAGAAGAATATGATATTCCAGGAGAAGTTGAGAATGTTGTAGGTATGTTGGATCTAAATAGAAAGTACGAGGATATCTGCTAACTAAAAATACAATTGTAGTAGTCTGCTAGGGATTTAAGAAAGAAATTTGAATGTCAGTGTATGTAAACTGGACATGAATGAAAAAGTCCCATGTCAAAAATAAACAACAAACCCAAATCCAAAACTTCTCCCCCCATTATTTTACTTTGCAAATTTCAAAGACCTCCTTCATATTTTATACACTGTGGAGGAATGAATTATAATTCTTTTTTATTTTTAAATCTGAACTGTGTTGAATACATTTAAAATCTGACAGCTGAAATTTGAAAGTTGTGGTGGCACCACTGCAGCAGCCTCTTGTGCCTGGTGTATCCTAATCATAGTCATTGGATACATCATGAATGGATATATTATAAATACATGGGCAATAACTGTAGAGGATCGCACAGTCCTTCCCTTCTTCCAAAAGTATTTTTGTTTTCACCATATGATGTAGTAACCCCGGCACCAGTAACAGCTATGGATGATACAAATAAATTGCAAGATCTGCTTAGTAGGGACTCTAGAAATAGATGAGAGGTATTTTCTAAGAGCTCTGGCAGTCATTATTTTTATAGTGCTACAAAATTTATAGCACTATTAAAAAAAAAAACAAAAAAAAACAGCTCTGTGGGTGGGCATGCATGCACAGCCCCCAGGCTGGGGTGAGACAAAGTTGTGACATACGCAAGTTCTCTAGCTGGGGGTCAGAGGGGTCTACTTTGTAGCCCCTTCTGATTCCAGGGAAGCCTGTCAGTGAGTCAGGAACTACTATAGCAACAACTAATCAAGACTGGAGACTGCTGGCAACCTTTTGCCTCCATGGGACAGGCTGGAACTTGTGACCCGGCCCCTTTCCACAGCCGCAAATGCTAGGGTTACCATATTTCCAGTATCAAAAAAGAGGACACCTACAGAGTGGGGGAGGAGAGAGGGAAGGGGTATATGATTGTAGGGGGTGGGGTCAGTGATATGCCCGTGCCCTGCCTCTGCCCCTCACTCCTAAGCCCCTGGCTCCCTACCCCCACTGGTGCCCCTCCCAACCTGCAGCTCCTTGCCTCCTTCTTCCCACCCCCCCCCATTGCTGCTAGTGCCCCTCCTGACCTGCAGCCCCCTGCCCCCCAGCCCTGCTGTCCATGCATGCTCTCGCTTTCACTATTTACCTGGGAGCAGCTTGCTGGGGTCGGCATGTAAAACACGTGACCCCCAACAGCCAATCACCTTGCCCACTGCTCCCAGTCCCAAGCAGCCAAGCTGCTAGTGCCTGGGAAAGCAAAAACCCAGACATTTGCTTGCAGCTTAAAAACCTGCCCGGACATGAGAATGGGGCCAAAAAAGAGGACATGTCTGGGAAAACCTGGACATATGGTAACCCTAGCAAATCTCCATCTCCCCAGAGAACTCAAACAGTTTTTATTTTTTATTTATTTATTTTTTTTAATCCCTGCTTCAGATACTCAACCCTTGTTTGGCAAAGTATGAGAGGGCAGCAGGGAGGGCTGTGGAGGGGACGGGCAGTTTGATGCAGTTGTGTGCTCTCCAATCCCCAGTGCTGCCCTGAGCCCTTTTTGTGGGCTCGATCTGGCCTAGTGGCTGCCAGTTGCTTGTCTCCTGTCCTACAGTCACTGCAGTTCTTTGAAATGTACATCAGGGCATGTCAATTTGCAGACTTGCCATATACCATGCAGCTATTTGCTGAACTGTGAATAGTATTGCCACATTTGTGTGGGGCAGAGGGTGGCCTAATTAGTGTGTTTTTTCAGTATCCAGAGTTTAACATGTGAAGCAACGTATGTAGATAGGTGCACCTGTCCTACCCTTTATATACTTGCAGGGAGCATGTATGGCATAGGTAGCCCCAATGGTTGCCACCATTTAAAATACTCGCATGTAAAGTTGTAATATAAGCTACAGAGATGTCTTGATTCTGCATGTTTCTTTGAGTTCCATAAGATACGTCTAACAAAACACAATGCTGGATTCTCAGAAAGGTTACCTAATCCTCTGCACAACAGGCCAGATAGGCTACAGGCTTGGCAATTTAAATATTAGACTAGATTTAAACAATAATTATATCACTTCTGAAGACTTGACTGAGTGAAAGCTTCTGCCAGGGAGACCATAAATCAATCAGCACACAACAAACGGTTGCGAGCAGAGAAGACTATCTGGAAAACATTTATACCCTTTGCTTATTACTTTGTTTTCAAATATTGTTTACATCATAAACCTAGGAAATTTGGATATAAATGTTTTGGTTTAAATTAAAGTGTTTATGATAAGGAGTTCAGTTTGAGCATTGTAGAAAAAATGCTGTTTTTGTTGCAAAACTAAATAAATCACAAAGTATTCTGTTTTGTGTTAAATAAAATTCTCTACAGAACAATTGCTGGTTGGACTGAAAGACAAAGACACCATTGTCAGGTGGTCTGCTGCAAAAGGGTAGGTTTCTTGCAGTTAATTTAATACTAATAGAGTAGTTTAATAGTTAAATGTTTTCCACAGTTAATCAATTGCATCTGTTTCTCTGCTTAAACTGAATCCATCTCATCAACTGCAAGCATGATGATTAGTATTCTGGGATAATGGCTGTCCTGTTCCCACAAAGAATTTTAACCCAGGTTGGGACTGGAATGACAGTAGAGGATTTATTTTTGAGTTATTTTGCAGTAGTATTTCTTCATCTGTTAACTAGCTAATGTTTTTCCATTTGAATTTTTTTTTTTGGTAAGGCATGCTATTTTATACGTCTGTGCTTTTAGCTTGGCTTTGTGTTATAATGCAGCACTACTGAAAGAATGCATTATTATTGATACTTTGAATCCAGTCATTTTAGGGTAAGTTTACAGTAATTTAAAGAAACATATAATTATACATTGAATACAATACCAATGAGTTACTCTTATTTTTTTTTGCAGAATTGGTAGACTAACTGGACGGCTTCCAAAAGAGTTAGCAGATGATGTGGTTGGATCTCTACTGGACTGCTTTAGGTAAAATACTGTTTTATTCTTATACAAAGAGTGTCTTGACTATTAAAATGCTTCCCCTTCTACATATATAATTTTACAATTGAAATGTGATGACTACTGGAATGGGATGGCAACAGTCAGGCAGAAATTGGATCAGAAGAACTATAGAACCGTAAAGGGCTTATATTTATGAAAAATGCTATTGGAACTTCAATAATCATGCAGAATTTGAACCTCATTATTTTAGGCTCTCAGTTAATAAAACAGAACAAAATCTTGGGTTTCAGGCGGTCATTCAGTTAATTCACAATGTTTTCATGGGAAGAGATCAATATTCAATATTTAAATTGTGACTGGAATTGGTGATTCCATCCCAGTCTCTAGGAAATAATTTTTCATACCACATAAATTATATGGGCAAAATTTGTTATGACTTATGCTCTGGCACGGGCAGGTCAGGCTTAATTACGGTGCATTGGTGGAGCTCTATGCTCACGCTATTTATATTTAACACAAAATTGATTCTAAAACATGAAAAAAAGAGGGAATGTATTTTTTTTACATGTAAAGGTGATATTTTTGCTAATATGAAAATGCGATTTGTTACGATCCCTTTCCTTCATTCCAAAGGTGAATATTTAAAATAGCAGAAAAAATGAAGAGTATATATATAAATATGGCTTCCAGGTAATTGTGAAATACTGTACGTGTACTTTTCAAGTTAGTAATGATGTGGAAGGACTTTGCACACCCCTAATTGGTATACTATGACACTATTAACAAAGTGGGCCTTATTTGATTTGGATTCGGCTTGAATCAGGGACAGGGATTCGATTAGTTGATTTAGATCACTGTCTGTGTTTCGATTTGGCCGAATCCGAATCTGAAGATTCGATGCTGATTCAGAGAATCAGAGATTCAGCTCGTGATTGCTGCATTGCTGGGGTGGATGGAGCGTTCCACAGGAGTGCGGTGGGGCCCTTCATATGCTCAGCAGCGAACTCAGAAGTGGACCAGAAGTATTTCTGTTCCACTTCCAGGTCCACTGGGAAGCGCACGGGGGGGCCCCCCGCACCCTCCCCAGCTTGGCGATCGGCCATGGGGGGACCCCGGGTGCCCCCCCCAACCCAGGAGTCACCGGTCGCTGAGCTGGGGGTAGGGAGGGGCCTGCACGCTCCCCGGCAGAGCCGGAAATGGACTGGAAGTGCTTCTGATCCACTTTCGGGTCTTCTGCCGAGCACACTGGGCAGCCCCCCATGCTTCTGTGGGACACTCCATCCGTCCCAGCATCGCACCATTCATGAGCCGCCTGCTACCTAGAGGCATGTAGAAAAAACATTTAAAGCTATCTCTATGTCTGAATTGACGAATCTTTCCAAATCTCTCTGAATCGATTCAGAGGGTTCCGATTCGATTCGGAGAGATTAAAGGATCCTCTGATTCGATTCGGATTTGGTGATTCGACCACCGAATCTGGCTGAATCTCTGCCAAATCAAATCGGCTTCGCATAGCCCTAATATCAATCTATATAACTAAAGAATGCATTTTTGCCTGGCTTGTAAATATAAGTAGAAGGCATATTATGTATTCCATACCTTGTGAAATGCAAAGGTATGCATTTGAAATGCTCTGAATCCTGGAGTGCTTCAGCGCTGCAGATGTGTACCTCTGTTCTCCCCTCCTCCTACTGAGCACTTCAGAATGACCTCAAAGACACGCGACAGCTCTGCTAAGGGGCAGGAGAACAAGAATCCTGGCACCTCTTGGCTTTTGGTCTCTCAAGGTTGCTGAGCACATTGGACAGTGTTCACTCTCCCTGCTGTGGGGGTGGGGAAAAATAGTGCAGTGTGGGATAGCAAAGGAGTAAAATGAAGTGCTTCAAAGTTGTTTCTCTTTGGCAGGGGTCATTTGAAATGCCTTGTCCATTATAGTCTGTACCCTTACTGTTTGGAGCACTGCAGAGGAACTTGGAGAACTTCAGACAGCAAGTCTGTCCATGAGCAAACTGAATAGTTAAAAGCAGAACTAGGAAGAACTAATATTTTTATTAGTTCAGTCAGTGAAGATTCTTCGATGTTTCTTCCTCAACTTTCTTTTTTTTTAACTGCTGTGACTTCATCTTGATGTAATACAAAATATGTGAATGTGTCCACTCAGACACTTGGGATAATGAAGTCAATAAAATAAACTGGATGACGAGGCAGCCCAGTTGTAGCAAGACAGAGAACCAGCCAGTGAATCCTGAATTAGGTGTGTCATTGCTTTGGGTTGGGAAGTTTCCTTTTTTATTTTTTTAAAAAGTGTGAAAAAATAACAGAAGTCAAAACAATTTTAGAAATCAAATTCAGGGAACGAGGGAGAACGGAGCACAGCCCAGCCCAAAGCCAGCTCTAGGGGGTTGGGAGGGGAGGATGTTTGACCCAGCCCCAGCTTGGCTCCACGGGGGGGGGGGGCCTGGCCTGGCCCCAAGGGGGGAGGAGGGGTGTAGCTCAGCAGCAACTGACTCTGCACTTGGTGTGGGGGGCTGTGGCCCAGCTGTATGGAGGGAAGCAGGCATGGCCTGGCTCTGAACCTCTGCAGGGTTTGGGAATTTGACAGCGGGGAGGGTAGCTGTATTAACTGTCCCCGCTTCCCAGCCACCAAATTTCCTGATCCATGGGAAACCCTGCGGGTCATACATTAAGGATCTGCAGGCTGCGTTTGGCCCACGAGGCTAGAGGTTGAGCACCCCTGCTATACAGGAATAGTTAATCTCACTTAAATGTAAGAACAAGTGTTGTTTTTTTAGTTTCAGGTAAGTTTGTTTTTTTCACAGTGACTGCTCCATAGCTTTTTCAGAAATACCAAATAAGATGAAACTGCCAAACTTAAAGTGGCTGAGATAATATGCCAGTGCTGACTTCAGTAAACAATTGAAATACCTTTACTATTTGTGGCTAACCTTTTCTGTGACTGGCATAGAACAGAGATGTGACAAACACAGCTTATGCTTTATATTGTGGCAAGAAAAGACTAAGGGGAAGAATCCAGGACATAGATATATGTTTTGCTTTGGAGGATTTGACTGAACCTTATTCAGAAAAACCATGACTTGTAGATTGTAACTAGTCTTAATGTAGTGTATTTCTCTAGTAAACAGAGTAGAAAAATCTTTCAGTGACTCTCTTAATTACTCCAGACTTTTTATACTGACGTTTCTATTTCAGTGAAATCTGTTTGGATGTTGTAGGTGTCTGCATGAATACTAAATTTCAGAAACTAAATCGTACACTGAAAGTCATAGAATAATCCAAGCCATTAAATAGTTTAGGTTACCGCCTCTGCTGCTCTTTCGCTAGATTACTGTCTTGGATTTTTTTGAAGAGATGACAGCGTTGAATAAATTAAGTAGGTGTTAACATTCACTTGGATTGAAGAGTTTAGTTGAGCAAGGTTTTTTCATTCCATGCTTACTATTCTCTAGTTATGTAAGTTGGTGTGAAATTTTGAAGATTTTCCATTACAAGTACAATAGTTACACGTTAATCTATATATAGCAGAAGCTTGTTATTGAGGCTTGTGTCAAACAATGAAATCCATGTTTAAAACTAATTTTAGAGTTTGTACCTAATTAAAAAAACAAAACACAAACAGATCAGGGAGATTTTACAGCTGCTGTGAGTCATTGTTGGCTAGTGAGGGAACATCAACCCCAATCTGATCCATGATATTGGGTACCTTACTGAAACATAATTTTTTCTCATCAGTCTCTGAGGCTGTTTATCTGCTTCCTCTTACTACCTTTGCTGAGGCAGCACATAGTGGTGGGCAAAGACATGTTTGTAGTGTTGCTGTGCTACCTTTGCACAAGCTGTTGTGGGAATGAAGATAACTTTGCTGCAAAGATTATTAGAAAGATTGCAAGAGAAGCACACAAGGAGGATCAGTGACTTGCTGTAAGTGCCTTAGCTCTGTTTCAGTGTGGACATAAAACCAACACCAGGGTTTGATGTGCTTTCCCCCACTCTCCTCACATTGGCCAGCAGGAAATCTTAGGTCACCTGCATTGGTTCTATTCATAGCACTTGGCCTCCCTTCTAGTGTCACATAAGTGCAGTTTTATGAAATGTTACTGTAGTGCAGGAAAAGTTAACGCCATGGAGATTGTTCAGGGAAGATGCATTTGTTCAGAATATTTTAGCTGCCAAGCATTAGGATATTTGAATATATATGCAAACCTTTTTTTAGAGGTTATGAATTTGATTAAATATGAATAAACTTCATGGGAAATCAAAAAATGCTTCCCTGACATGGGGGTGAATCCCCTTTCAGATTTCATGCCCTTGTGCCAGTGCATTCATGTAGCAGAGATTTTTAAAGAAACAACTGTAAAAACTATGTTAACATTTGCAAAACAGTGCATTCTTTTTCCTCTTACCCACATTCTGAGATAAATCTGATTATAATTGAAATCTTCAAAAAATTCAACTTCAGGCAGGCATCTATCATGAAACAGTTTATACTGAATGGTTTCAGGCTGGTAGTCGTATGTGACTGGAAACAAAGTCTTATAGTAGGAAATGTTGAGCAACCTGGTATATGTGAAATATCACCTCACAGGTAACGTTAGAAAAAATTAAGGGCCTGAAATCAGGGACTTTGTATTGGAAGTGCCACATCATTGAGGCATTCCCCCTGTGCTACATGATTAATTTAAGAGGTGCCATAGATAAATTTTCCATGGAGCTTCAAGGGTCTGTAGTTGCTTTGTTTTCTTTCCTTGTTTTTCAAGTCTAGAGGCAGGTATATAGTGATTTGGATTATGCGTCTGCCAAAATGTTGTCAGTGAAAGGTGAAACTCAGAAAAACTCGAGCTGAACTAAACAAAAGTCTTTGTTCTAAAATTAGTTACCAGGAAACGGATAATTCATGGCATGGTGGATGTCTGGCTCTGGCTGAATTAGGCAGAAGAGGATTGCTACTCCCTTCTCGAATTTCTGATGGTAAGTTTCTTGAACTCTGGTATATTTTAAGTGTCTACAAGATCATGCTGTTCTAAAATATGATGTCTTGATGTTTGGCAAAGAACTACCCCTTACGTGGATGGTGCTGATGATGACTAGTAATGAACTCTGGGGTAACTAGCAAGCTCAAACATGAAAGTTATTTAAGGTACTTTTGTTAATATTTTATTGTGTGTCCCTTCTAAAAGCAAATAAACTCATTTCAGAAACCCAGTGTATTTGTTTTTTTTCCTTTTCTGCTGTGATTGATTTATATCGTTATACAGAATAGTCTTATATTTTTCAGCGTGTCAGTTAATGTATTTATTCTATTTTAACCTTGTTTAAACAAGTTAATTAATCAGCTTGCTTTTATAAACTGGTTGTTATTTGCACTAATCTCTCTTATATAATCAGAAGTGAAAAATTAGGTATAAATGAGAAGTTTTAGTCATTTACATTTATCCTTTGACAATTGCAGCCATTAATATTGGAATTCATTATTTTAAAGAAATATCTTTTGCATGTATTTTATACACAATAACATTTAAAGGGACTTTCCAGGGACAGCACTCATTGGGACCACACAGGCTGCAAGAGTCCACGCTTACTAATCTCTTTCAGGAATGAGGAACTTGCATATTCTCTGTGCCAAAGATGCAAGTGTATGTGCATTTTAGGCGTTAAAACATGTATAATCAATAAAATCTTGCTAATAGAATCTGTGTGCTTAATATATAGGAAAATATGTTTGAAAACAAAAGATAGCATGCACCCACATCCTCATACAAATTATATACCTCTCTTAATGAATTTGGTATTTACCAACAGCTTTTCACATTTGACAATTATAATGTTACTTGAAGAACTGTTTTATTGGAAATTGGCATAGTGTTTTGTTTTATTTTCCTGTTATCTTGTGTCTGTCTCCATGTTCAAATTTAAGTCCAAGGACAGGCACATACTGTTGCTCAATCTGTAGCTTTAGCGGGGTCCTCATCGATTCATGGTTTCCCCCATATGTGGGCAGGCCAAGAAGTGTTCTGTAATCTGTGAGTTTCCCCCAGATTAATACACATCTTTTGTGTCGTTAGAGTCTCACCATAGTTGCATATTGACTCTAATCTTACCGACCCCTATTTGGAGGCAGCTCAAGATTCTCCATGTTGGCAAAATCAAGCTCTGCACCTGCAGGGAGATGTTCAGCAGTTTTGGTATTTTCCTGTAATTTTAAATGTTCTTCAATTATGCAAAAAATCTTGGCCTTGTGCCATACTACTGTCTACTTCCTTTGGCCCTGATTCTTGCATCTTGTGTTTAAGAACTCGACCAGTTCCACTGAACTCAAAGTTAAGCATGCGAGTAAGAGTAAGGCTTCACAGAACTGGGACTTCAGATTTTTATTCATGGACTTAAGATAGCCTGGTATAATAGAAAAGCATTAGAGCTAAAATGTAGAATGCGAACTGTAAACCGATAGGCTCCAGGAATCTTGGAATCATGTATGGATGAGAAACAGTTGTGTTTAAATCCTTTAATCTGTTAGGATTTCCTTGTTCGCCACTAAGCTATATTGTTTAACCAAAGCTTTTCATGTATATAAAATTGGAGGTGTTGAATAAAACCCTCTTCCCAAAAAGATATTTTTTGAGCTTGTTTGTACAGTGAGCCCTTCAACTTTCAGTTAATACTGATGGTGGTAGTAATCCATAGGTGTTTGATTTACCAAACCATTTCACAGTCATTCCCCGTGGTAAGAAAAGATGGAAAGAAAAACCATTAAGCTTCACTACAGCAGGGGTTCAGCATAAAAAAGGGTTGGCTGTTGGTCCGCAGTATGCTGGTCACTTCCAGTCTGCGGTTTGCCAGTCTGCGGTCACTTCTGGTCCGGCAGCCAGCCCTCCTGTGGACAGGCAACCAACCCTTCATGGCCCAGTACTGGGCCATGGCCTGGGAATTGGGAACCCCTGCACTACAGTATGTTTTCTTTGACTGAATATCCACATCATGATAATGTAGGGCATATAATTACTTTGTTGCAGGATTTTTAATTATATTGTTAAAGGATTTTTCTCTCTTATTTTTTTCCCTTTGTCTTGTATCTGTGGCCTGGCTAATTTTTTATGTAAATTAATTGAGCATCTCTCCCCTCAGAAGGTGCTTCTATAAAATGATTAATTTAATAATAGGACTACAGCTATTGCAACCTCTTTTTATCTATTTTTTTCCTTACCACTTTGGCTTGAATGTTTTCGAGCTCCACCCAGAAACCAATAGGCTGTCAGTGCAGATCGTTATACAAGAGTGGTGGTCTTTCTGCCAAAAAATACTGTTTTATGTTGGACTGCGTACAGTCACTTCAGTCACAAATAGGAAACACCTCCTGAGTCAGAGGTAGATTTCACCCTCATCATTGCTTCCAGCTGCTTCTCTCAGCCAGGCAGAATGATCTCAGTCTTCCCTGGACCTAAGTCAGCTGCTGCCTCTTGTCCTTGTCCCAGTTTTTCTCAAATGTTGGACCAGTCATTTCACAGGTCTGAATGAAAAAGCTGGTTGTTTGCTGGTCAGTGAAAACTTTAGAGCCCATGTCTCCTCATTAACCTTTTAAACAGCTCTTTATATACAGACTAAATAAGAATGGAAGCCTGGATGGAACTCTGTGGACCCTCAGGAAGGAACAACACGTACAAGTATTCATTGAATGAACAGCTTGGAATTGCATCATATTATCATCTTATCCTTCTGTTGTCTGCGTGTTCAATTATACTTCCCCTACTAATTCTTGGGCGACTCATACTTAGTGTATGTCAGAAATAGAAATGGTTGAAAAATTTAAAATGAAAGATTTTTTTCATAATAGAAATACTGGCTCTACAAATTTGATATTTTTCCACAAAAATTTGGGGAACTTCCTGGAAAATACTACAAGTGTTGTATTTCACCTCTGCTTTGTTCAGATTTAGTATATTTTAAAAGTGGAAATAATTTCTCAGCCCTTTTGAAAATGTTGATGGGAAATTAAAAAATTTTGACTTTTCTCTATCTGATGTGGGAGGAAAGGACATTTTAGAATGTCAGTTTCCTCCAAAATAGAAATGTTGAGTTTTGATCATCCCTAAGTAAGTTAACTCTTCTGATTTTAGCAACTGGAAGATGATGTGCCATGGAGCAACAGTTCATGATTCTATAGCATGGGGACATTGAGCATTACATTGGGATGTGGTTCAGAGGGCCATTCACTTTTTACTTGAGTAATTGAATTGCCAGTAATTGTTCTAATATTCTAATACATTGCTGCATAAATGACTCAGTTTCTTTCCCAACGTCTCATTATTAAGCTGGTACAAAGTTTAGGATATGAGATGGTCAATAATTTTTTTAACTTTAAAAAAAATGGTGGCTCTTAGAAACTGATTTTTTAAAAATTGAAATTATTAGCTTTAATGAAATGGTGATTGGGATGGTTTCCATGATGGAACTGTTACAGGCACGTATTCACAGCAGAATAGCCAGTAGCTTGATAATTAGGGCACTTATCAGGGATGTTGAACACTTAAGTTCACGTTATTGCTCTGCTCTGCCTGATTTAAAGCAGGAACATGATCTGGGGTTTTTCTGTATCCTAGGTGAGTACCCCTCCCCACCACCAGTGTCTATATTTGCCTCTTGTATGGTCCAAACAGTCAAAAGAGGTGCAACAAATACAACTTTTTACCTCAACGTTTTGGGGTAAATAGAATTCTTGTTTTTTTGGCTGGATGTAATTAGTAGTTTGAGCCTGAGCATTACAGTACAACTGATTTCCACCTGGTGTTTATTACATCTTAACAAACTGCCTTTATAGTGAATGGCTATAAAGGGCTGTGTATGGTGGGTTGCATGAGTGGGTTGAAAGTGTGGAATAATTTTTTGGTAAAGGTATTGAGTGCTTATGGAAGGAAACTTGAGACATTAGATAGCTGTGAAGCACCTATGTGGATGTGGTGGCCAAAGCGTCATTTTATCTTTGTGACTGCTGTGCTGCTTTATCCTGTTAGAATATTTTTGAAAACCAAATTAGTGGGTAAAGGAAAACTGGGTTATGTGTTTTGTGTAGGATTTTAGGATGCTATTAAGCAAAATAAGTAATTGCACATGGTGGGAATCTTAGGCATGGTGGTAAAAGAGGCTTCTCCATGAAAGAGAATATAAATAAGATGATATTATGAAGTTTGGAAAAAGAAGACAAATCATTGGTAATGAATACTGTGAGGGCCCAGCAGATACTTGATTTGTTCCTTCAAACAGGTAGGTATTTTAAGAGATTTAAGCAAGCACTACTATCAGGTAAATACGTAAACAATTTTTCAGCTAAAAGCAGAATGCTAGAAGGTTTCAAGAGGGGATTATCACTCCTGTTTTGGGGTCCATTGTTAAACATTTTTGTTAATGATTTAGATGCATGAAGAGAGAAGTTTCTGATCAAGTCTGCACTGGGAGAGCTTTCAAACACTTGGGAGCATGCCAGTACAATTCAAAATAATTTGATAGATTGGAGGACTAGGTACCAAACAAATGTAAGCTGCTGTACCTAGGGAGGAAGAAACAAATGCTGAAGTACAGAATGGGAGATGACTGGCTAGGCTAGGGGTTGGCAACTGGGGGTATGCGGGAAGGCCTTAGTGGGTCTGCGTGGGTGGTTGGGGATGGAGCGCTGCCATCCACCGCCCCACACCACTATCTCCAGGAGCAGGGCTGGTGTGGGGCACGGGCACCGGTGCCCCTCTGCGGGTTGCACAGGTGCTGCTCAGCTGGTCAGATGTGTGGGGTGGGGAAAGCTTGCAGGTGGCGGTAGTGGCCACTGACATCCACCACTCTGCACCGCTGCTCCGCGTCTGGCTGTGCACCCCCTCCCCTGCTCTGTGTCCAGACACTGGGGGTACATTTGCAAAATGCAGTTCTGTGCTGCATTAACAGTATAGTAAGACAGACATGAGAGGTAACAAGACTGCTCAACTTGGCATTGGTTAGGTCTTAGCTAGAGTATTGTGTGTGATTGGTTCTGCAGTGTAAAGGGAATATGGAGAAATGGGAGAGCATCCTGAGGTGAGCAGGGAACGTAAGAGAATAGAGACATTTGTTTAAAATTTCTGGGTTAGGGTCAGAGGGAAGAGCAATATGGGTGATGTTGTGGTGGGTATTTACTATAGACCACCGGACCAGGAGGATGAGGTGGATGAAGCTTTCTTCAAACAGCTAGCAGAAGCTTCCACATCACAGACCCTGGTTCTCATGGGAGACTTCAGTCACGCTGACATCTGCTGGGTGGGCAGTATGGCACTGCACATTCAATCCAGGAAGTTTTTGGAGAGCATTGGGGATAACTGCTTGGTGCAAGTGTTGGAGAAGCCAATTAGGGGCTTTGCTGTTCTTGATCTGCTGCTCACAAACAGGGAAGAATTGGTGGAGAATATAGAAGTGGATGGCAAGTTGGGTAGCAGTGACCACAAGATGACTGTGTTCAGGATCCTGAGGGAAGGAAAGGAGAGCAGCCGAGTAAGGACCCTGGACTTCAGACAAGCAGACTGACTCACTCAGGGAACTGATGGGCAGGATCCCCTGGGAGGCCAGTCTGAGGGGAAAGGTTCATATCCGCAGGTCCAGATGCTCTTCACCCCAGGGTGTTGAGGGAATTGGCAGGGGTTATTGCGGGGACCCTGGCACGGCTTTACGAGCACTTGTGGTGCTCTGGCCAGGTGCTGGATGACTGGAAGAGGGCCAATGTGGTCCCCATCTTCAAAAAAGGGAGGAGGGAGGACCTGGGCAACTACAGGCCCATTAGTCTTACTTCGATCCTGGGGAAGCTCTTTGAGAAGACTATCAAGGAGCACATCTGTGAAGGGCCAGCAGCAGGGATGATGCTCAGGGGTAACCAGCATGGCAGGTCCTGTCAGACCAACCTGATTGCCTTATACGATCAGGTCACAAAATCATTGGATGCAGGTGTCACGGTGGATGTAGTCTTTCTGGACTTCAGGAAAGCCTTTGACACTGTTCGCACCCCATTCTCATTAAAAAGCTAGGCGACTGTGGCATTGATGCCTACACAATCAGATGGACAGCAAATTGGCTTAGGGGCCACACTCAGAGAGTGGTGGTGGATGGGTCATATTTGACCTGGAGGAATGTGAGTAGTGGAGTCCCCCAGGGCTCGGTCCTTGGGCCCTCACTGTTCAATTTCTTTATTAGCGACTTGGACGAGGGTGTGAAAAGCACCCTGTCTAAATTCACGGATGACACCAAGATTTGGGGTGAGGTGGGCACGTTAGAAGGGAGGGACAGGATACAGCTGGACCTGGACAGGTTACAGCAAATGAGAATAGGATGGGATTCAATACTGACAAGTGCAGGGTGCTGTACTTGGGCACTAAGAAACAGCAGCATACCTGTAGGCTGGGGAACTGTCTTCTTGAAAGCACAGTGTCAGAAAGAGATCTTGGAGTCATCATCAATTCCAAGATGAACATGGGCCGCCAATGCGAGGACACGGTCAGTAAGGCTAACCACACCTTGTTGTGCATCCACAGATGCATCACAAGCCGGGTCAAGGAGATTATCCTCCCCCTCTATGCGACACTGGTCAGGCTGCAGTTGAAGTACTGCGTCCAGTTCTGGGCGCCGAACTTCAGGAGGGATGTGGACAACATTGAGAGGGTCCAAAGGAGGGCCACTCACATGATCTGGGGACAGCAGGGCAGACCCTACAAGGAGAGGCTACGGGACCTTAAGCTGTTCAGCCTTCGCTAGAGAAGGCTGAGGGGGGACCTGGTGGCCGTCTATAAACTTACTAGGCGGGACCAGTGGGGAATGGGAGAGATCTTGTTCCCCTGAGCACCTCCCGGACTAACAAGGAATAACGGCCATAAGTTATTAGAGAGTAGGTTCAAACTAGACATCAGGAGGCACTACTTCACAGTCAGGACGGCTAGGATCTGGAACCAACTTCCAAGTGAAGTAGTGCTGGCTCCTACCTTGGGGGTCTTTAAGAGGAGGCTTGACGAATACCTAGCTAGGGTCATTTGAGCCCAGTTTTCTCTCCTGCCCAGGGCAGGGGGTTGGACTAGAAGATCTGCAAGGTCCCTTCTGACCCTACATCTGTGAATCCCTGAAGGAGTCCAGGAGAGAGGGTTAAAGAAGCTAAATCATCCTGATGCACAGGAAAACTAGCAAGTATGGCTGAAGACCAGCTTGGCGTAGCAGGGAACTCTTTAATGAGTTAAAACACAAAAAGGAAGCTTCTAAGAAGTGGAAACTGAGACACATGACTAGGGAGGAATATAAGAGTATTGCTCGAGAATGCAGGGGTGAAACCAGAAAGGGCAAAGTGCAACTGGAATTGTAGCTAGCAAGGGATGTGAAGGGTAACAAGAAGGGTTTCTACAAATATGTCGGCAACAAAAGGAAAATCGGGGAAAGCGTGGCTCCCTTACTGAATGGGGGAGGCAACCTGCTGACAGAGGATGTAGAAAAGGCTGAAATGCTCAATGCCTTTTCTACCTCAATCTTCACAGGCAAGGTCAGCTCCCAGACTACTGCACCTGGTGGCACAGTTTAGGGAAGAGCTGAGCAGCCAACAGTGGCAAAAGAACAGGTTTAGGGTCCATTTAGAAAAGCTGGACATGTACTAGGGGTGCAGTAAAGCACTGGAACAGGCTACCCAGAGAGGTTGTGGAATCTCTATCCTTAGAGGTCTTTATGATAAGGGTAGACAGAGCTTTAACTGGGGTGATATAGTTGGGGATGGTCCTGCTTTGAGCAGGGGGTGGACTAGACCGGGGGGGGGGTGGGAAATACAACCCGTGGGCTGGGTCTGACCCACAGAGGGGCTTTGTCTGGCTTGTGGCAGGTCCTTTGGTCCTGCTGATGCGTCCTGCCACCCCCTGGGCACACTGGGGCTGGGGCAGCTCCATAGCTAGACTGCCTTTCTAGGCAGCGCAGGGCACGGCAGCCCCTTCTGGCTGCTGTTGGTCTCAGCCCTGAGGTACTGGTGAGGACCCTCACGCAGCCTGGACCTGTTCTGGGCCTGCGGTGGACTCGCCTGCTCACACTGAACAGCTGCAGCAACAGTAGTGTTGATGGGGAAGAAGTGTGCTTGGCACAGGGGAAAAAAGTGGCCCCTCACCCTTGCTGCTGCCTACTGCTTCCTGCAGCAGCCCCGCAGAGCCAGTGCTGGGCTCTGCACTGCCCCTGCTGTCCTGCTGGGCAGCCCGAGGTGGTGGTGACAGCGGTGGTGATGCAGGGCAGCTCAGCATGTGCTCCTGGCAGCTGCTGCAGGAAGCACTGGGTAGTGGTGAGGGGGAGGGGCCACTTTTCCCCTGTGCTGAGCACGCTTCTGCCCTGCTGGCGCTGCTGCTGCTGCAGCTGTTCAGCATGAGCAGGCAAGTCCGCAGCAGGCACGGGGCAGGTCGGGGCTGTGTGCGGGTCCCTGCCAGTATTGCAGGGCTGGGGCCAGCAGCTTTCAGAGCCTGGGCTGCCTAGAAAGTCTAGCTGTGGAGCTGCCCCAGTCCTGCTGGATGCAGGATGCACCACAGCAGGGGGGGTGGTGCGGAGCAGGCACAGGGTGGGCTGGGTTGGGGCTGTGCACACATCAGGCTGATCTGCTTCTGCTGGAGCCTGGGGCAGGTGTGTGCTGTTGGCAGTGGTGGGGAGGCGTTGCAGGGTGTGAGGGCTCTGGGCTGTGGCGGGGCAGGTGCTGCCCTTTGTGTGCACCCACCCTACCATATGCTCAAACACTCCTTCACAAATCCCACAACCACACCCTCCCGACACGGAATCGCACACCTCACAAACACTTCACCTACACCCCACATACACACCCACAGCCCTGCACAAACTCCATACCAACCCACCCATACCCCCCACCCCACCACACCACTATGTTAGTGTGGATGTTTAATTTTTAGTATATAGTTTGGGTTTTTTTCAGTTCCAAGATGGCAAATACCTTTTCCCAAAGAGTACTTCTGGGGCAAGAGGAGGGAGTTACGTTCGCAAAGTTCAGGGGTTAGGGGATGGGACTAACAGTCCCAAGGTGGTGACCAGAGATGGGGCACCTATCAAGGGGTGGGGCTACCGTTGTGCCCTTGACAGCTCACCAAAACTCATTAAGTAGCCCTCCAGCTGAAATAATTGCCTGCCCCTGAACTAGATGGCCCCCTGAGGTCCCTTTTAACCCTCATTTTCTATGATTCTGTGAATGCAATCTGCTTAAGGAACGACTGAGAAAACTAGGCATGTTTGGCTTGGCTTGGCTTAAGGGGGCACGATAATAATTTTCAAGTATTTGAAAGGCTGCCATAAAGAAAAGGAAAGACAAGATTAGGCTTAAATTGCAGAAACTCAGATTTAGATTAAATTTAAGAAAAAATACTGTGAAATCAAAAAGGCAGCAGCAGAAGCTGCCCCAGAAGTTATGGACTATCCATTAGTGAAGGTTTAAGCTGGATAAGCATGTCTGTATTATGTAGGTATATATAGTGCATCCTGCATTTGTTTAGGGAGCTGGACAGTGTGGCTCTGCAAGTCCCTGCCTACCCTGTAATTCTAAGAAAACTATTATATGGAATTCTTTAAAAAGTATCGGTATATAACTGCTCGATGAAACTCCACTGCCTTGAGGTACTGAGGCAAGTACCTTAATGCTGCTTAAGAAAAAGGAATAGACTCTAGTGACTACGAAGTCACTGTCTTTGTTAAAGTAGTTCTTGTAATTAATCTTCATGCTTGAAGGCATTCGGCTAAGCATACAGTAAGGTCAGGAAGAGCTTCTTCCTGTGTGTGGGTATCATCACCCCTTATGGGAGCCCAGCTGATGTACATTCTTGGCCAACTAAAGGGTGAGAAAAGGAAGTGGGGAATCTGCAGAGCTGGCAGGTCTTCATGGGCTGCCACCACCTTGGGTGCCACTTGGGGATACCTTTTGGGGAAGAGTTGGGTGTTCTTTGGGACAGCCAAAGACCCTCTGTAGTGGGGATGGCATGGGAGGGACATTGGGGAAGGAATTTTCCTGGAGTGAGACAGGGCAGTGAGAGCGGGTGAGAATGTGTTGGAGAGGGAGTGGGAAGAGGTCTCTTGTACCTAGATGTAAGTGGGGGTTGGCAAGGGTTGGGAAGCATGACCTATTGGCCAGAGGGTTTGCTTTTATGGGTGATAGGCAGGGAAGTTGGAGTGAAGGGATATGATGGAGTTTTCAACTTTTGAGCTGTTTGAGGGATGTAGTGTCTTTTCTTTATCTGTGGGTTGTTTGTGCTTTTTTGGATACGGTGGGATATAAATCTAAATAATAATAGTAATAATAATTATATAATTTGGTACATAATGCATGTCTGAAATATCCTGAATAGGTCTCTGTTAGACCTTTCTGCTGTTGTATTTCCTGTGTTAAGCAAATTGATTTTTCCATTATTTGAAAATCTAGAAGAAACTTTTTCTCATAGAAGAATGTAAGTTTTAGTATTGTTCTTTTGTTAGAAACAAATTAGTCATTTAAAAACAAATTTGTCGAATCTTCTATTAATGTTAAGTTTAGTAGAGTTCTGGTTTATTGAATCCCTTTGATCCCAAAATACCATGTTACTAGAAATGAGATGAAGTCCCCAGAATTGCATCGTTTTGTACTGTAAAGCCTCTATGCTTCTTTTAATGCATGTTGCGGCTCTTCGTGTTTTTTGGGTAGACAAGAACCCTCCTAACATGGTGAGGTGAAAGGTATGAGTATTATTCAGAATGGATAATATTTGGTCATGTTTTGCTTTTCCTGAAACTTGTGTTAATAATAATAATAATAATAATAATAATAATAATAATAATAATAATAATAATAGAAACATCTTGTTGACAATAGCTGCTGGTTTACAAATTCAAACAAGGTTGTTGCTGAATCATAAGTAATATATGGGTTCTTTCACTAAGCTTTTTGATAAAGCATTCTTGGACAACAGTTTTGTGGGGTATTTTGAGAAGTATGATGCCTTAGATGTAAAATATGTAGATTCATTCATGAGTAGCTTTCCTGTGAAAGAACTTTTAAAATAGGCAGCTGATAATCTAGACCAAATTTTACTCATCACTTTGTATTTGAACTAGTAATTTATGTTTACATTGCTAGTGTTTTTTTAAAACATGCATTACAAACAATAACAACGTAGAGAATTTATTTGTACCTTACTCGTTAATGACTAATTTTTTATATTTTAAGTACAGTGCATAGCTTTATTTGAAAAATTAGAAGTCCTTATACAGAATTAGAGAAAAAGTAAATAGCTTAAGAAATCTTCAAAAGCACAAAATCTTACCTCATTTCTTTATAAACTGCCTAATTTCTACAATTAAGGTTTATCTACATTCAGAGTTGTACTGGTTTAATTTAATATGTTAGCTTAAATTGGTTTAATTTAACTTGTGCAAACTCCTCTGTGACTACTCTTGTTTTGAGTTTTGAGTGCTTTAAATTAAACCAAGTTGAGAGCAACTGAAATAAGTGCATACATAAGGCTTGAACTCACATAAGCCTCTGTGTAATAAAATATTGATAGTCTTGCCTGGTTGTACTTGAGAACTGTATTCACATTCAAAACAGTCTTTAATTTAAGATCGAATATCAGAATTCATTTTAAGCTGACTTTACTGTACAATGAAAGAAAAGGGAACTGCTCAGAACAGGAAAAATGACAAAATTAATGAATAATGAAATTAATTCTCCAAAATGGAATGACAGAATGTCTTAGATGTTGTTTCTAAAACTTCAAATCTTATAAGTTTTAGAAGCAGGTGTAAAGATCATTTTATCATATGGTCATGCCAAAAAAAAATTACCATATGTACTTTGACTTTAGTTGTGAAAGAAATAGTTCACTCACCAAAATCTGAGTTTACACACAGGATTTCAATTACTTAAAAACATTAGTACAAAATTATGAATATCATCTATTTACATAGTAGAACATTGCTTCTTAGGAACCAATCCATAAGAAGTTGCTACGTGAAATTTTGCATTGCTACTGATAAACTGATTAACAGCTTTTCTGCCATATAATAGGATATATATTTGAAAGTTAAATGTTATGATACTCGTGTTCTCTTTCTTAGAGTAAATATTCTGCTGCAGTCATTGGGTTTGACTCTTTTTGTCCCTTGCTGTGATTTTGCTGTTTCCTTTTGACTTGTCCTTTTTTGCCCTTTTGCTTTGTGGTTGCAATGATCATTCTGAATATCTGTTGAACTGAGGGCTGGCTCTGTACATGGAGTGCTACAGTTGTGAGAACTTTGCTCTTCATTGTCTCTTCTTGCTTTACTAGGACTATATGCAGCTAGCTGACAAAGCGCAACCGCTGCTGTTTGCTTCTGCTCATCACAGTTATCAATTACTTTCAAATCTTGGGCTTCATTACTGTGTACTGTGAAAGGTTTGTCACGAGCACTGTTACTGGCATGATTTTTTGGTTTACATAGTTCTCCAGAATTTTCATTTTCAGCATTTGGAGTGGTGGCAGCCCCAGCATCGTGTGATGGACTCTGGAATGAAGCTTTCAGGCTGAATGTGTTACAGGAATCTTTCACTGAGAGATTTAGAGGCATATCCTGCAATTCCAGGAAGCTCTGAGTTTCTGTTTTGTATGTGTGTTCATAAACAGCTCCTGCATTTGTGTCAGGCCTCTTTGAAAGATTAAGTGGTGCTATTCCTGTGTCATCCTCCCTGTTGGACAAGAGTTCCTCACTGTTAGCGTGATTTTCAGTCTGAATATGTGAATCTTCATCAGTGACATCAATGCTGAAAGAAATGAAGAAAACAACACTTAATTGATTATTTTTTATTTTCTGATAGCATTGCTAGGTAGGAAAGGAAAGTTTGACTAGAAGTTTGATAACTTTTGGTCCCACCTTAACTTGGTAATTCAGTGTAATTAATATTAGAGTTTGTATTGCTCTGCATAGTTCTCTTGAATATAGGGGAATACAAAAAGTGATTGAAAAAAATTATGTTTCTAAGTAATATGGGCAAGTCTTGCATCAGTTCTAGGAATGTTCTAATTTGTACTAGGCTTACATAGATGTGTAGTACAGAATAATAATTTCCTTAAACATAAAGTATTGATATAACACTTATCAGTAGGTAAAACATCAAGGAATTTGTCTTTGCTTTCCCCTAGTGAACATGGAAAAAAACCAACAATTTCTGGATAGGTGTGCATTTTTTTTTTTACCTGGTAGGTGAATCTTCCCTGTCTTGCTGGGTCTGCACATTTTGAAGGAGAGTTGATTGATCTGTACTTTTCCTCACAGGTCTGAAGGCTGTGAAACTTTGTTCTTGTTGGTCATATTTGCCAGTTGTTGTGGAAGATTTGTTAGAAAGGTCAAAAAGGCCTGTTTGAGTGAAGTTAGTTGGGCTGGGTCTACCTGGTGAGCCTGTTGCTGCACTTCCAGCGAGGGGGCTCATTTTAGCATTGTCCCTTTCATTTTGATCATCTTTGGAATGATTTTTGGCAAGCAGCAATGGAATTTCTTTGTCATATTCAGTTTGCTTTTTATGTGAGCTTAATGGGTATTGTTGAGATGGACTTAAAGAACCTGGGTAGAGCAAGGCCGTTTCGTCCATCAGGTGAGAACTTTGATCTCTGCTAATACCAGCAACAGGTGGAAATCTATAAAAGGGAGGATCTGTTGGTCGGCAAAATCCATATGGTATTGGAGGACTGGAATGATACTGGAGTAATCTGTAGTGCTCATACGTTGGTTTTGGGAGTGGCCCAGGATGGGGGAGGAAATGTCTTTGATCTTGTGAGCCATAGACAGACAGAGCAGAGTTTTCGCACTCTGAATTACCTGGGAGCAAGTAAGGTGCATAGATAGCCAGTCTGTGGTCATAAAAATGAGATGGATATTCTGGAATCATTGGTTGCATATAAGGTGGAATGGAACCAAAACCTTTTGTGGGAGGAACTTTATGTGGAAACTCTGGTGGGATAAAAGTGGAACCTGTTTTCCATGGGTGGTTTGGAGCATGAAATGCAGACTTTGCTTGAAACGGTGAACTTTTGTTTGCATTAGACAGGGATATAATTTCAGAAAGATCATTCGTTTCTGGGCCCTTGCTTTCTCTGTGCTCCCCTACAGGAACAAATGCTGAGGGCCTTATAGTGCTGTCCAAAACAGGCTGAATGTTGATTGCACTTTCTGTGGTTGTATTGGTAGGAGTCAGTTCTTTTTGAATGACAGGTTTTTGTCCTTGAGCCAACTTGCTTATTGCCTGGTTTTGTAGTTCAACATTTTCCTTTGCATCATCTTTTGCAAAAGCATATTGAGGCTTAGTATCAAGATTTGTCAGTCCATTTGTTATAGATTTAGAAGAAGTCGGTTTAGCTGAAGGTTCTAAGTGATTAATCTGCTTTGGCTCTAAGGAACTGGACTTTGGACACTTGATAACTCGGTCCTGCTCTGACACTAAAGTAATTGAGTTTTTGCAAAGACCATACTTCATATGGTTGAAAAGGTGCGATTTCTCATTGCAAGTAAAGGGGCATTGAAAACACTTATATTTAAATGGCTTTCCTGGAGGTCTTGGGATATAATGAGGCTTCTTTGGTTTACGTTCTTTGAGGAGACTCATTTTTCTGCTTTAGTGATACTTAATGCTTCTTTATAAAATAATTTTCTTGCAGTTTATTTCCTCAACTTCCAGTTTTTCAGGTTCTAAGAATCACTTCCCCAGGATAGAAGGGGATATTTGATTTGAGGCCAGCTCCTTTCCTGGCAGGTATCAGGGCCGGGAGGAAAGAACCAATCCCACAACTGGTTGTACAGGAACTGTAACAAAAAAATTGATGTTAGCGATGCTGGCACATAGGAATTGAATTAAAAAGCCCTCAAAAAGCAAAACATTCCTTCAGATGCATCTCTGACGTTTTTCTTCCCCAGACATTTGTATAGTGTATTTCATATATCATTTAGGATCTGTAGGCCAACGTTCTTAAAACTAGGTGCCAAATTTTAGATACCCATATTCATGTTTAGGTGCTTCTTGAGAAAATCAGAATTGCTGAGTTCTGCAGTTCTTGGTAACTTCAAAGGAACTAAAGAAATCTGAGGATGCATTTATTCAGAAGGCAAATGGGAACAACAAAAGAGTATAGAAATAGGGTGGAACTGCTGGGAGAGGGGATAGGGAAGAGGTGAGGTGGCAGGTCCTGGCAGTTGGAGAAGAGACAAGCTTGTCAAGCCTGTTGGAGAAAGAAAGCAGGGAATTTCCTGCTTAGTATAATTAGGGTGGAGTGAGATTGGTTGCACGTTGGATAGCTGACCTAGCTCTTCCAGAAACTTACCAGCCCTCCCTCCTGCCTGGCACAGTGTCTCCTGGCAGTTTAAGCAAATGTCTGAGAGCTGGCCAGTCAGAATAGAAATGTCAGAACTGGCCAATATCTCAAGGGATAAAACCACCCACTTTTTTTCTCTTCTTCCTTATTAAATTGACGTAGTGGATATTAAAATATGTAGCCAGTGGCATGCTTTGCATCATTAATGGGTTTAACTTTCTTCAGCAGCATAGCTGACCTTATGTGCTGTGTGCGCACTGTTAACACACACACACTTCTATTCAGGTAGAAACGTGTCAGATAACCATGATCCACTTGCGTTCTGAAAACTAAAGTGGATACTTTATACAGCCTGATGATTTGCACAGCAGATAAGTCAGGAGGGCTTGTATCAGCTTGTTCCTTTATGTTCACTTATTCTGAAGGCGTGAGAAACTCTCAGAGTCAAGTTCTCATGATTTTGTAGGATGTGTTATGGCAGAGATCTAAAAACTGATGATTTCATCACAAACTAAGCATCATTATCAACATGATGACTGTTGCAAAACCATGTACTGTAACTATTGTCTTACCCGAAACTGCAGCAATATTAATTGTAAGAGTCACTAGGGCAGGTAGATATTTTTAAAAAGCTTTTACACAAAGGGTTAAATTAGAAATATTAAAATTAGTAGGTTTAGGTAAAGAATTACTGTTAATTATGTGTTGTGAAATTTTATTTAAAGTATAAAGATATTTTGCATTTTTGAAATCAGACGTTTTATTTAATAGAAAATTATATGCAAGACATTTTATTGAAAGCTGAAGGCAAAGCTAGAAAAATGCTGCTTATTTGAACAGGTATAGTAGTTCTAGCAAAATGCTGTATTACGTAAAGCTTGCTTGTGACATCATAGTGACTTAAGTATTTACTAATTTAGCAGAATTGTCATTTTAAAGGCACCTTGCGTGAATGCAGAAATAGACTGACAAAATTACATGTAGATATGCCTATGAAAATAAGTTTGATTTTGTTTTAGTCAGTAATTATGAAATAAAGTTGTAACAATTTAAGTAAGTGGAAAAATATTGCTGCTGGTGCATGGTTTATTTGTTTTTCTACTAAAAAAAAAAATCAAAGCTCTTTTTGAGGCTTCAGACCTGGATACTGTTGTAACTTAACTTGATAACAAAGTAAATGTGATAACTTTTAAAATACACAGTAGCATGTTAAAATTTGGTAAGTATCAGTCTCTTAGAAGTATGATTCATTGAGCAAAAAATACATTTCGAGACAAACCGGGTTTCATTAGAATTATGATGAAATGCACAAGGATTGCTTTTGATCAGATAAAAATGGAAATAATAATAATCCTGGTGTGTGACCTGCCCTTGTTTTGTCTGTAATAAGTTTACTGTATTTGATTTTTGACTAATGATGTATAACTAAAGTTGGGGGCTTGTAATAGACTTGGTTAAGTCAGTTTGTACTAGTTCTTCTTTGAGCTTTCTTGAGAGTACAGGCACTAATTGTGTTGGAAGAGAGACTGTTGTCAAAATAAGCTATTCAATGTGTTCTAAGATGCCATATTTTATTATAAATTATGTTAGTTATTTTTATTTTTTTTATAGAGTCTCTTTGCTTAATAGTATAAGATCCTGTGTGCATCTTCCTCCATGCTGTTAAAAAGAAATAATTGAAATCATAGTTTGAACTATGATGTTTTGAACATACAAATGGATTTTTGCACTTTGAAAGCTAAGCACTTGTGTAATAGGAGTGGTGAATTAATTTCTTTGCTTTGTGTTTATTAAGGAAAGACAGCTAAAAAAAGTTTTACAAGATTTTTTTAAAGTTTTAATTTTACCTAAATGCTATTCTTACTCATCAAAACTACACGCAGCAGTGCAAACTGAAGCAGCTGTCCTTATTTCATAGGCAAAGAATAAGCAGATCATTACCTGAGCTGTTTACCTCTCTTAATTTTGAGCTAGTATCTACCAGCTCAATTATCCTATCCCCTCTTCTTTGTTGGTTGTGCGCCCCAAGTTGTTCTAACTGACCTTCATCCCATTGGTTGAAAATACCAGTAATAACATGCTTCTAGTCCAGGAAAGACAAAATTTCAGTTCCAGTCTCCAAGAAAAACATAACAGTATCTACAGATACGTATTTACATAAAAATTTAATTATTTGATCACACAAATACCATTAGGAATAACAGGAGATGGTTTAAAAAAATAGTTGCAAACTCTTAAAAAAAACAATAAAAACACCATATATAGGAAGCATTAATTTCTTTATGGTTGTACTATATATGGCTGTTGCTGAGAAAGCAAAAGTTAAACTGTTAACACTAATGGTTCTGATGTTTTCATGAGTGAAAAAAAATCGTCTTCCTTTTAAAATCCTGAATAATATGATGGTATATTATCTGAAAATCATTATAATCTTCCATAACAATGTTATAATGTTAAATACTTAAGTATTTTACACTTCATTTCATTTGTACTTTGACTGTTTGATTTTAAATATTCAGATAATTATACTTATTTTATAAATATCCTAAATGCCCTTTCCTGGCTTCCAACTGTACTAATGTTTTACTTGAAAATAGGATATTCAGTTACTGTTGGTTAAATAGAACAGAAGCGTTCTTAGCTGTTTGTGTACTGCTTGTCTACCTTTGTCTTGCTGTATTGTATTAGGCTGTCTTTTTTGCATAACTGCCCTCCCCCGCTTTAGCCTGAATGTGCATAGTTTCGGTTGGCCACAGGTTTTCTTCGTCTCGTTTATAAACATGCAAAACTGTTGCCAGACCTTTCTTTTTGTAGTATGTTAGCCAGTCCTTAAATTAAGAATACTGTAAATTTGCATGTGTTAGTTAAAGTTCAGAGTAATCTAGATTTTTTTTAAGAAGTCTTATCTACTAAAGTGGTAGTTTCAGACTTTCTTTTATTACAAACATGGGTGATAATTATAATCTCTCTTTATAGGACATTGCTATGACAGACTATGCAAGTGTTGTGCAGGCTTTGTTATTGTTGCAGTATTCCTTATGGTGATGTTGATTTCTCTGAGCAGGAGTACTTATTGGGGTGGAACATTTTGAAGGGCACGCTGTAATTAAAATATTGTGATGTGGCATTATTGCATAACTCAAGGACATGCCATTGTCACCTAACAGGTGTGTTGCAAGAACAAGATTTGTGAGTTTTATTCCAGTTAAGATTTTCCAGTGATTAACTACCACTCCCTCTTAAACTTTCAGGTGTTTTAAACTTAAAAATAATTTTTAGCAAAACTATTCAAAGACTGATAGAAAACATGGGCAAGAGGGTAGGGTGGGAGTTAGAATGAGATAAGAGATATTGGGTGGAGGGTGGAGAAAAAAGAATCACAGTTGCACAAATAACTCAGCTAAGCAGTACAAGTTAGTAACCAAACTTTGTAGAAAGCAAATTTAATTGACGTTTCTAACAACTTTAAAATGTTAATGGATCAAAGACAAAGCTAATCTTATATCATTAATCTTTCTATAAGTCAGAGATGCACGTTTAAAACGAAGATTATTCCATTTTGTATGTAAAGTCAATGCATTTTAAGTTACATCAGTGACTGATTACAAATGGTTGCAATTTCTAATACCTTACTGAGCTTATGTGCTGAAAGGGAGAAAATATACAACAGTTGCCTAATTTATTATTTTGTATACATTTTTAGATTAATCAAGTGTTACATTTTGAGAGAAAGTCAGGTATTATTTAGTAACTATAACTTGCACAATGTATCTAATGCTCATGATTTTTTGTGCTGTTTTACATTATAGTGGAGGTAAGATGTTAACTGGTTTGAACAGCTGCTTAACATATTTTTATCAGAAAAGTTAACACAATGTGAAAAGTTAGTCTCAGGAGGGAAGCTGGGTGGGGATGGCAGGTGAAAGAGGGAGAAAGATATTTATTCTCTTTCTCATAAAGTATCAGTTTGTCTTGTTGGAGCTTTCTGACAGAAGCCTTAACTCTACGATAAGTTCACCTGCTAGAAGAAGTTACTCTACACATTGGAGTTAGTTAAAAAAAAAAAAAGTGCCAGCTGCTGATGAGCGAATACATTTGATTACTTTTTAGATGTCAGTTTCATTACTATCATTCTTAAATTACTTTTATTAAAAAAAAAAGTACTTACTAGTTAAATAGATGGATGAAATGTTGAAGGTGATCCCTGTGGCTAAGCTGTAGCTGTCAGTGCTGAGAGAGAAGTACCTGTTCTCTGCTTGATTTCTAAGTGAAACTGAAGGAGGCTGTTTCAGTGGGAGGGATTTAAAAAAGTGTAGGAGTTGAGCCCTCAGGGTGTAGAGATGCACCTGATATTACTCCAGCCTGAAGCTACGATTCATTTGTTTGCATCCACCGCTTTGATTCAGCAGCATCTGAGCTATCAGACAAAACTCTTGTCACTTTTATGCCCTCCAACAAGCAAGTTTCTCTGTTCCCACACTGTCATGTTTGTGCTACTGAGTAGTAGTAGTCTTCTGTTTAAACTGGGTAGAACATTGTGACAGATGTGTTTGCTGAAGATGTTTTAAATCAGTTTTAAGTGGGACACATCCTAATGACTTAAGTGGCTTGTAAACAGTAGGAGAAATTACATGTGAAGTGGAGCAAACTACAACAAATCCAGCAATATTTTACTTGTGTTTAATTTTATAAAATCCATAGTCTTGCCTGAGTGCCTTTGCTATTTAACATGCTTGCTTATTTTTTCTGTCTTCACTTCTACTGAGATCTTTTTTTGTCCTTCACGAGTCTCCACTCTGGCTGAGGCGGGACAGAACTAACTTCAAGCTTGCTTGCTACAGGAACCTGCCAAAGCTTGCCTATAATCAACAGCCAAATGCACAGATACTGTAAATGGAAAGGAGTCACCTTAGCAGGAAATTGATTATTGCATTCACATTTTCTCTCCTCTGCAGGCCAGCCTGACAACTGTTGAGCAAACAGATTACCTCCTCTTGGTTATCTGCTTTTAGTTAGATTTTATAAATATGACAAATGTATTACTGCATTCTCCAGATTTAAACTAGACATCTAAAAGTTTTCTTTGCAACACTATTAAATAAGGAAATAAAATTCTTGTATGACTTTTATCCCCTTTTAAAAACGTTATTATGCTTCTTATTTTCTCTGAAATAAGTTCCTCAATTAAACTTATAAGTTTTTCAGTCAAAACGGAGGTTTAGGAGAATAAGAGCTGGATATAGGTGGAATCTATTTGTAAAAAGAAAAGTGAAAGAGCTTTCTCTATGCATTTTGGTTTTGTATGTGAATTATGTTAAAAAATGTTGATTTTAACCACTTAGTTTCAGGCTGGATACTAATATTTTGTGTCATCTCTCCTCCCGCCCTAGCATCATGGTTGTTGATTTTTGAGAGTTTATTTTGGGATGAGAATAGTGGATGTGTTGTGTCAAAAGCCACAGTGTAGGTTTCTGAATGAATTTGAGTATTGTGATCTGTTGTCCAGATAGCACTCTTGACAGAGGAATATTATTTCAGATCTCTACAATAGGAATATGGAGACAAATTAGTTCTGTATGTGCTATTTCTTAGTCCGCAGTCCATATTAAACACTAGCATATGCAGACAGGACTCTGGGAATATGCCCCTACACCAGCAACTATGTTGATCCTTCATTTGTTGTCTAAATTATGAGTCCAGGTGAGCTAGCAATCTGAATTGAAATCTCCTGTGGATTAAATTGGAAATGATCCATATGGAATAAAGGTACAAGTCGTCTTTAAGTAAGGGAAAAAGTTATAGCAGGCCAGGTATAAGGAGGATGTGGTAGAAGCTTCTCGCTGCATGAATTCTGAGTAGAGGCACAAGACTGGATGATAGCAGACTTCAGACGACTCTTATACCTACAGGTAATCCTTCACAAAGCAAGTTTGAAACTTCTCAGCACGTCACTTTGGGTTATCCATGCAATAAAACTGAATTTGTTGTACTAAATGGGAATAAATACAGGGGTTCAATTTCTGATACTGTTAGTAAGTAATCTTTTGCCAGAATCAAATGATGTACATTTGCAGAAAATATATTGAGTGTATTGACCTAAAAAAAGTTTTTTATGTGTTTTTCTAGACTCTTCTGTGTAGGTAGACTTCTCTTTCTTGCTACTGAATAACAAAGAATGCATTCAGAATGCCTTATGACTATAGGGGATATGCTCCCTATGTTTCAAAATAGTAAAGGTAACAACATGAAAAACAAAGGGGAGAATTTAATTTTACTGTAATGTAATACAGGCTGTAATGTCTTTTGCTCAGGGATGGACTTCCTTTTTGCTGCTACATCTGACACAATCAGTTGCTGACTCTTATTTAGTCCTTGGGTGCTACTGCAACATAGGAAATCATTTAAGGAACAACAACTAACAGTATTTTGTATGTAATATAAAACAGCACAAAAATATGATTTAATACTGTATATAAAGGTATGATCCCTTGTGTGATTATTTTGCTTAGAAAAGGGACAGAGTCCAGCCTATTGGAGGTAGCGATGTGATGTGAAACATTAGGCCCCAAGAAAAGGTTATTTAAAAGTCTGGAATTTCACCATTTTTTAGGGCTGCATATGCATCTTAATAGATGTGTTTATGTGTAGATGTCTCTCTTTTCTATTCACATTTGCATGCACCACCTCCTTTTCCTTTTGCAGTTGCATGACATCTCTGTGACAATTAGAGTGATTTCTTATTTGGAGAGCTTATGTCAGGAAAAGTGTGTGCTTGTGTTTGTTTTCAAAGTTTTCCTGTTTGCAGTTTATCAGTTGGGAACAGAGAACCAGTGCCTTGTTACTGTTGAGATCTTCCTTGAGCCAAAGGTCATAGAGGGTATTTATACTCCTCCAGTTTCCTCCTCAGTTGTGTAAAATTTTGGAAGATAATCTTTTGGATTACCAACTATGCAATATTCCTCATCCTTTCTCTGAAGGTCATAGAGGATATTTATACTCCTCCAGCTTCCTCCTCGGTTGTGTACAGTTTTGGAATATAATCTTTTGGGTTACCAACTATGTAATATTCCTAATCCATTCTTTCAAGATAGTTACAGTGAAATCAGATATGAATAATGTACTTAACTTTGTTTCTTGAAAGTGTGCATTCTAGTTTGTTGCTTCTATCCCTTCTCCAGGTTATGGAGGACACCATTTTATGTTTTTTTCCCCCCTTTTCATTCCATTAACAGAAAGGTGCCTGTTTGATTCTTGAGAAACTGTCATAGATTTCCTTGTTTAGGATCAGATAAAATTGTCCTGGGGATATTTCAGAAGTTCTTGAAAGGGTTGTTAACACAGGGGGCATTTACTGAGTTGAGACAGAAGGGCAATTCATTTTAAGATCTGTTGATTTATTTTACTTTTGTCTCTTGACTGAGTCTAAGGCAGGCAGTAAAGTAGTTCCTCTTGCTGCCTGGGTCTAGGTATAATATGGTGCTTATTAAATAGTAGCCATGCCCTGGAAGTGTCTCTTATTAAGCAGATTGGCCAATTCAGCTATGGCTGAAGTAGAGCTGCAGAAGGGGAAAGCTCAGCAAACTATGGAGGCATTATGGGTTTGGTTGAATGATATAAAAACCTGAAATACTAACTCATGGGATAGATTCCCTAGTAGAACTGATGGCATAGGATAGCACCTGTATACTAAGACCTAGTAAAAGCTAGTAATCAATATCTATTTTCAATTAATTCATCATACTTGCATCTAATATTATTAGGTAAATCTAATACAGTTTGACATCCTTTAAATGTAGGTGAGCACAAGAGTCTATTAAAATGAAACGATCTCCAGAATTAATATAATGCTGTTTATTACTGAGTTGTTTTATTATGATTTTAATGTCTTTTCTTTCTGCAGAAAGATGGAATTATAGCTCCAAGTCCTTTCCCTTTTTAGGGTACAGAGAAAATTATTTCAGTTAATCTGAAATGGAATTTAGAACAGACTTAACAATGTTAAATAGGTATTTAATGGAGGTAATTGGGGTTCATTGATAGTTTATAGTAATTAACCTTTCTTTGAGGTGCCTATGTTTCCTGGTATTGGTGTTTTCTCCGTGCATAAGATTAGGTAGCTAATGATTATGTTTTTTAATTTAGTCCTTTGTAGCTAATTTGAGAAACATCACTTTCCCTTCCTATGTTTTTATATGAAAAAAATTTGGGCTGCCTTCATTAAAAAAAAATCTAAGGAAGTTGACACAGCAAAGAGTTGAACATTATGTTTTTCACCTTTCTGGATTGCTTCCATTTTATAACCCTACCCCAAGGTCTTGCATCTCTTTGGGCAGTTCTCTTCCTATGGTAATTGCTGGCTTTGCTAGCTTCCTTATAGCACTGTTTAAGGAGGAGTTTCACAACTCAGTTTGTTCTGGACCTAACAAATCAACTGTTAAATAATTTTTGGTTCTGCCTCTGCTAAGGTTGTCAGCTTTAAAAAAAAATCAGTCAAACTGGCTGTATTTTAATATTGGATCAATCTCTGTTTTAGTTGAATATCTTACCCTGTTAGCTCAAAGCTTCATGTCTAGGACTCTGTTTTTTTATATCTGCAGACTCTTGAGATGCAGATTAGTATTCACTGGTTCAGTGTCCTTATCAGCATGGTTGAATTACATTACCTAAGACCAAACCCAGAATAGTGCAATTTTATTTGAATCCAGTCTTATTGTGCCCCAAAACATTGAACCTCACCATTTCTAATTCCTGGTTTTTGGAGAGACATCTGAGTAGATTATCTGTAGTCTTTGTGAGCTGTTTGTCCATATTCACAGGGCAGGTTATGGATAAGGACCTTTCCAAATTGCATTTGTGCAGATTTTGTGGAAACCGTGAAATCTGGCATCTCCATTAAATCCGCGGGGGAGAACTTACTATAAATAACATGTTGGCTTTTCAGTGGGAGCCAGCAGTCCTTCTTGCCATGCATCCCACCTGGGGAAAGGGTGAAGGGAGGCTGCCAAAGGTGAGCAGGCAAAATGGCTGCTGCTCCCACCTCTCACCACTGATTGACTGAGAGGGCTGCCTATTGTGTGGCACCACCCCTCTTCAGTCAGTGGTGAGTGATGGGACCATATGATGGACAGCCCTCTCAGCCAATTGACAGTAATGGAGCATGGCTGTATGATGGACTGCTGTCTCTACCAGTCAGCGGGGCGGGAGGCACTCAGCCAGTCAGAGGCTTGTGGGGGCTGGCCACTATAAGCCCTTGAAAATAGTAGTCAACACTGCAGTCTGCCTCCAAAATTGGCCAGCTGCCTACTTGAGTTGGGGGTAGACCCCTAGTTATGGAGAACATGCATAAAAATTCACAAGTTTAATATCAAAATGCAAGTAATGTTTTCAGTTATCTATTATGAATATACTCATACCATTCTTTGGCCTTGGAAATGAAGATGATGATCCGTATTCTGGTTCCCAACCTTTCACTTGGGAAATAAAATACATTGAGAAGCAGGTTACAACAGAACTGGAGACTGGGCACAAAATTGCAGATTGTTTGTGGCTGGTGTTATAACAATAATTTCCATTGCTTCACTGCATAATAGAGAAAATATTCCCTCCTTTCATTTGTGGTTGGCACTTGGATTTTAATTCTACTTTTTCAAAATTTCAGTGTACATTTATTTTAAAATATTTTCATGTTATTTATTTCCCTTTGCTTTGGTTTCCATTTTTTTTACACTTCTGGCACAAATCCTGTCACTTGTATGTTGTCAAGCTTATCGTTACACTTAAGGTGTACGTATGAGAATTGTTTCAAATTAGGTGCTACTATGCCTAATAGTAGTTTATCATTTTTTGTATTTCTCTGAAACGGGAGGCTTTAAACATTACTGGAGTATCAGTCTTCAGGGAACTAGTCTTATTATTTACTTATATGACAACTGCTTTTTAATGAAATCTAGGGTAGTAAAAAACTATAAATAAGCTGTTAATGTGTATTTAGTTGAATAAAGTGTTTAGTGTGTCTCTAAATGTTTTTGAAGTACTGAAATACCTGCATTGCTCTTGTTAAATATCATATAATCTGCTTTAAGTTGTTAAGAATTAAAAATTGAATTCACCAGTGCACTTTCCATGTACTTTAACTGGAATTGAGCAGCTGAATTCTTTTACAAAGAAGGCATTTACTCCTTCAAGCAAAACAACTAGAAATCACTAAGAATTTGTTAATACCGCAAATCTTTGTTGAAGAATTTCAGTTAACATTTGGAATTGTTGCCTTTTTTAAATGAAATAAATTTTTTACTTTACAGAATGCTTAAGTGATAAAACTTTATAAGAAAATGCAGTTGCTTTATGCTTTTATATTTAGTCTTGCTGTTGGTTTGGGGATTTTTTTTCAGGCGTCAGTGTATTTGTTTGTTTGTTTTTATTTGTTTTAACATGGGTAGTGATAAATGCTAAAGCAACAAGAGAATCCTAATTTACTTGAATTTCTGGTTTGTTTGTGAAAGGATATTATTAAAATTTCTCTTGATGACACCACAGTATAAAATCTTTCGTTAATAAGGTGTGTCATACATAAAAGAATGAAACTGCCTAGCCTTTCTTAGCATGCCTGTTGTAAGATTAAACATGTACTCATAGTCGTCACAGCTGTATCTGCTGAGTAGCTTTAAGTTAGGGACTGGTTTAACAGGCAAGTTAGTTTAAAATTACCTTAATTGAGAGCATTATTTGCTTCTAGGTATTTCAGGTTTACAGGCGTCTTAAGCATTTTTGTGTTCAAGTATGCATTTATTTTAAAAGCATATGAATTAATAGAGTAGGGGTAAAAGCAGTTGCTGCTTTGCTGGGACTAGAGAGAATGAAGCTGAGGGAATAGGGAAGAAGAAATGAACAACTTAATGGTTTAAACATGCAACTGGATTGGTGGCTTCTTTAGCAGAATTCCAGTAAGAAAAACAGTATGTTGTCAAGTGGCCTTATAGACTTGTACTCTCTTACCTAGTTGCACAGGGTGAATTGCGTTTCTCCCATTCTTCACTGTTCCTAATAGTAAAAATGTTTGGACATCTTTTCATATGGAAAGCAGCCATTTTGATATGGTACACAAGTAATTTAATGTGTAACTAGTTCAGAGGCTAAATACAAGTTCAGTAGAGGTCACTTGCCTACTTGAATTTAGTTCCTTAGTCCTAAGTCATGAGGAATGATAGTGGAAGCAGTGGAATTAGCTTCTGATAGAGAAGTTGGAAGAGAATAAATAAATGAAATAAATGCTTCAGTTTGCAAGTTACCTGAGAGAGAGAGAGGGAGAAAAAGAGGATGTGCAAAGGAACATCAGGCTATGGAACATGGTAGACTTGGATAAGAGGAGGACCAGGAAATGATTGGTATACACACAGATGATTAACACACAGAAAATAACATCTAGAGTCTATATAAGAGTTGGAAGAATGCTGCTGTTATTTTAGTCCCCATGCCTTGCTTTAAAAATGGAAGTGCTAGCTAGCTTTTGTCTCTGGAACCTAGGCTGTAGCCGTGTTGGTCTAAGCACAGAGGCAGACAAAATCTTTGGGTAGAGACAATATCTTTTATTAGGCCAACTAAATAGTTGCAAAAAAGTTGCAAAAATAACAACAACTTTGCAACTATTTAGTTGGTCTAATAAAAGATCACCTCTACCCAAAGATTTTGTCTGCAGCTTTGAACTCTTGATTTCATCTTGCAAAGACAGGGTTCCATGAGACCTGAGGGCTCCCATCTGGCCTTTTGACTTATGTTACTTTTGAGGGTCATCTGTTGCTGCTCTGGTGACTTGCTGTGCCTGTGGGACTGCCTGCTTTTAGCCTGTTCCGGACAAGAACTTGGGGCATACTGCTTGAGTGCTGAAAAGACTAGTGTGGTGATTTGATGGAATATTCTATGCTTTGTTTGCCTGAATGATAGTCATGGAATATTGCTTCTCTTAAGAACTATAGAGATGCTGCATATGAAAGTACTCAAATGTTTCTCAAAGTTATTGAAAAGTGTGGTTTTAAAGATGATTTTCATCACTTGAAATTTTATTATAAAATTTTCAATAGTATCAAAGTGATTTACCCCAAGTTCCAATTTTGAAAACCAACGTGCATTAGAAACCTGGGTCTTAATGAGAGACTTTTGGGTGCTTTTGAAAATAAAAACAGGATCTTTTTTGGTATTGTTTAGGTAGGGGGAGGTACTAGGATACTTGTCGATGAGTTGGCAGCCTCCTGTGTCTTACCTGAAGAGTGTAGTCTGGTGACTGTTGATTTTGGTAACAGGTTTGATTTAGCAGCTGGTGCCCAGGTGTCTATCTTTTTATATAAGACTGTATAAATGAAGCAAAGGAAAGCAAGGGCCAAGAGTGACATATTTTAAGATAATTTTAATTTCTGTTGACTTACTGTCAATACTGATGATCTTCTCAAAGAGTTTCCCCAGGATTGAGGTAAGACTGACGGGCCTATAGTTGCCCGGGTCCTCCCTTTCTTAAAGATGGGGACCACATTGGTATCTTCCAATCATCTGGCACCTGGCCCGAGCACCACGAGTGCTGATAAATCCGTGCTTTCATGAAACATGTATTTAGAATTCACTTTATTATTATGATATGAGACATGCTTTAACACTGTAGATATATCTATAAAACATTGTCCAACTGATCGCTGTCTCTGTCTCTGAGGTGACCAGCGTCACCTCTCTGGTCAGGGTCTTGACCTCTGTCACTATCATGAGGAGTAAGATTGCTGTCCTCCAGACCTCCCTGGCTTATGGGCAGTACCAGAGGAGATGGTTGATTGTTTTTGCTTTCCACAGGCAGGTTTGTCTGGGGTGGTTTGGTAGGCCTTTCTGCTCCTCTGTCTCTCAGTGCCCACACAGGGAGTGCCTGGTGGGTTCCCTGCCAGTTCAGGTCCCGGTGTTCCTTCTGCAGGTCCTTGTGGAAGACTCATTCCCACATGACCTGGCAGCTGCTACCTGGTAGTAAGTCCATGACTGACAGACTCTCTCTTGCCCTTACCACCTTGTGCATCTTACAGTGGTTCATCAGGGTCTCTGTGGTCTCATTGTGAAGATTGTATTTAATCCAGAAGCATTTCAGGACCTCATAGAACCAGGGTGTCTCCATGGTCCACAGTCTTGAGTTGGGCAGTGTGTAAACCCACTAGTATCACAGCAGGTGCCCTGCAAAGTATTTTAGAGGGCAAAGGGGGCATACTTTTTTTTTAATTGTGCCTTAGGCCAAATTAACCAAATCAGTTCCAAATTTTGTTGATTGATCAGAGCTCAATCATTCAAGTCTGTGTGACGCTACCACCTGCAAGCATCCTACCTCTCAGACTGTTCAGTCTGGGGCTTCAATACTTCCAAATCCATGGCAGGCATCCTACGTGCAAGCCCAGAGGCCTTGGGGTACCGATGCCCCCTAGTCTTGCTTGCCCCTATCTAAAAGGCCATAGGAGCAAGCTAAAGGAAGAGCCTGAGAGCAATCCACCATCACCATAAATTGTGTAGCTGAGGTCCTCCCATTGGGAGCCTCTGGTAGACTTTTGTAGGGGTGCCTGCCAGCAGTGCAGTAGACGGGTCTCCACCCTCAACTACACCAAGTCATTCAAGGCCAGGGCAAACACCACAAGTATAGGTTAGTGTAGGCATCTGAATAAGGCTGAAACAAGCCCATTAAGTGCAGTCCCCCTTAGTGCTCAATCTTTTGAAGTCATGGTCGGCCACTACACTGCATACATTAGACTTCCTCTTCACTCCTACAGCTGAGATGTGCCGTTCTTTCCCATTTGCAATGACTCCTGTTTTTTTTTTTAACTAGCCTTAAATGTCTAGTAAACATCATCAAATGGGCCCCAAACAGTTTACCCAGAATCCAGTTGTCAGCCCTTCTCTCAGCCTGTCACATGTGATTAGTGTGGCCCCACCCTCCATGAGGTAAAGCTGGTCCAGGTTGTTCTATGCCTCATCTGCATATACATTTTTGGAAGATCGCAGGACTCATGACAAGAACACCCAGTTTCAGTCATGAGTGGGGGGCTAATTAACACATGGATCATTTGTGGGCGGTATCTGGAGTTATACATGCATGCCGAGTCATGCTGAGCTGTGGGGTCATCATGGCTTAAAACACTGTTGTATCTGCTGGGGCCGAGCCCAATGAACTATATGGTAAATCATAAGCCTTCTGGCTTTGGATTAATGCATAGTTTGTACTCTCTCTGAGTAGGTACTAAAGTGCTGTTTAAAAGTGTGTTTATGGAGTACCTGTGCTAAAACTTTCAAAGGGGTGCCTTGAGTCTATCCAGGGGTTCCTTGATTCTAAAAAGGTTGAGAGCCATCTGTCTAGATAGTAATACCTTGAGTAGGGGATTGGGTTAGATCAGGGGTGTCAATGACCATGGGTCAGATCTTGCATGCAGAGCCCCATCATTCAAGTCCTGGTGCTGTTCCTGGGTCTCAGAGTTGACCTATATGCTATATTGGCCAGACCAGCCCTATGCAAAGGGCAAGGGATGTGTGCTGCATGCAGTGTTCAGTCTTGCTGGCCGAGGACCCATGCTGCATATGGTGTCTGCCACAGCTGGGCTGGAATTTGCTCTATATTCTGTGCCTGCCTTGCCTGCCCAGGACCCATGCTGTATGTGGTACCTACTCTGGTTGGTTTTGGATTGTGCTGCATATAGCCACTATGTGAAACCAGTCTGAACTCTGCTGCACGCAGCACCTGTTCTGGCTGGTCTGTGACCTGTGCTGCATGTAATACTTCCCCTGGTCAGTTTAGGACAGGGGCTGCATACAGCACTGGTCCCATACTGTCCTTTTCAGGCCACCATGTATGATGAAATCCCAGACTTGGCCAGAGTGGGCACTGGATTTGGCATGTGGGGGACAGGGTTGGGGTGTGGGTGTCATCTGACTGTGGACCAGCTTTACATCACTCATCCAGGTTGCGGGGCCAGTTGAGTTTGACACTCCTGGACTAGATGATCTCGAGATTCCTTCCAGCCCTATTTTTTCTATGACTCTCTTATTCCAGAGGAGACTAATCAGTCCTTATCTTCCCTGGATGAATCTGTTCTCCTGCTTTTGTCCTGTCAAATGGATGATTTTGGGGGCTTTCATGACCTGATGCTTTTGTGTGGGTCACGTCCTTCATATTTCCTTTGAGGAATTTATTGAACCTCTGTGGGTGTATCTGCACATGCAGTTAATGCAAAGCAATAAACTCTGGAGCAGTTCAAACAGGAGTAAACTGCTCCTGGGTGCAGCGTCTACACATGTGCCTGGGACAGCAGCAATTTGAGCTGCAGTGGAGAAGGCCCCTGGCTGGCTGGCCTGACCGGATACAATTTATGCCTGTGGTCAGCAGCTATGTATGCATTTCAGCACAGCGAATTACTCTACTGTAAGATAGTAGTGCCCCCGACAGTACTATCTTACAGTGGAGTTAATTAGTTTACTGTGCCCTAATATTGGCACAAGTGTAGATGGTGACACTTTACTGAGGAGCTACTTAGTCTACTCTGCAATAAAGTGCACATGTAGATGCACCCTGTAAGAGCTAACTGGCAATCTATAGGAGGGACCTATGGCCTGCAGGCTGGATCTAGCTTGTAGAGCCATTTTATGCATCCCACAAACCCAGGTGGGTTTCAGCAGTGCAGGGCTTTGCCTGAGCAGCAAGGGGGAGCTGTGACTGGCCCTGGTGGCATGGGTTGGGTTGGAAGTGGCCTGTGCTCAGAGCTAACCTCCCACTGCATCCCCCCACTGCAGAAAGTTGCTGACCCCTGATGTACAGAACTCCAGCCTGACAAAGGTGACCTTGCCCATTGATGAGGTCATCATAGACCCTGCTGAAACAGTCTGGGACTGCTGTCCACTTGTCCCCCAGCCGTTAAGAACAGTGAACAAGAAGTATTTAGATCCTCTCAAGAGAGTAGCATATTTTTACACCTACCCATGCCCCTTCTTCCTCATTGTTGCTATTGCTGAGCAGCTGAGATGGACCCCAAAAAGAGAGAGAGCTGACACATTTGGACATTTTGGGGAAAAATCATAATCTTCATATAGGTATGATATTTATGTATGTGAATATATTTCTCACATTGCTGATTCCATACTGTTGAAACAGAAGTAAGCTTTGTTAGCTCTGATCACAGAGGGGCAAGCGAAGACTTTCCTTTAAGTTACCATAGATGCTGTCAATAATACCTTAATCCATGGGTAGAGCAGTTAAGAGAAAATTCTCCTGATTATAGAGACTGAGTTTTCCAAGGAGGTTCAAAATATGGTAAGACTGTTCCATTTGAGGACTAAGAGCTGTTTTGTGAGAGAACTAATGAAATTCTGCATATGCTTAAATTAGTCAAGGCCACTGAGCTTACATTCCTTTGACATTTATTCACCAGGTCGTAAGAGAAGAACTTATTTTGCAGTGGGACCTAAATTTTGTTCTCACTTCTTTAATGCACCCTCTGCTCCAATTTTCCTAAAAATAATCCCCTTGGAGATGATAAGGTGTGGTTACCTTTACTATGAATTAGCAGGTGCATCACAAAAATGTCCAGGAAGGTGATACTTCCCCTCTGTGGCACTGGTGAGGCCACAGCTGGAGTACTGCATCCAGTTTTGGGCGCTGTACTTCAAGAGGGATGTGGATAATCTTGAGAGGGTCCAGAGGAGGGCCACTCGTATGGTTAGGGGCCTGCAGGTAAGGCCCTACGAGGAGAGACTGAGGGACCTGAATCTTTTTAGCCTTCACAAGAGAAGGCTGAGAGGGGGTCTTGTGGCCTTCTACAAACTCATCGTGGGGGACAGCAAGGGATAGGAGATGCTCTGTTTATCAGGGCACGCCTTGGAGTAACTAGAAATAATAGCTACAAACTGACAGAGAGCAGATTCAGGTGAGACATCAGGAAGAACTTCTTTACGGTAAGAGTTGCCAGAATCTGGAATGGGCTTCCAAGGCAGGTGGTGCTCTCCCCTACCCTGAGGGTCTCTAAGGGGAGACTGGGCAAGCACCTGGCTAGGGTCAT
>NW_005842339.1:551628-553368 GCF_000455745.1 Alligator sinensis | reverse complement strand
TTCCTGCCTGGGGCAGGGGGTCAGACTCAATTTGCTGAGGTCCCTTCTGACCCTAATATCCATGAATCTGTGAATCACTTTGGCAAAAATAGGGAGGAAAGGGCCAAGCCCTTCTGGTGGATCTTCTCTATATTGTCTTCTGCTTCGGCAAGTTGTCATTAAGGATCTACCTTATTTCTACCTAATGTAGTTATGGAATTCCAGGTCAGTCTATAAATTAAATGTCAGTGTTCTTTCCCGGACCTCATTCTTCTACGGCTGAGATGTCCCTACACTCTGGTAATAGGGCTCTATCTTTTTGTCTCCACAGGACTCAGGCTTTCAGAAAGTCTCCATAGCTGGTTTTTTTTGTTAAGTAAAAGAACTAAAAATTGAGTAATATAAGCAAGGAAACTGTCCAATTAGACAGCAGACTGTTAAGCTGAGTTATGAGACCACCAGGGTGAAACCACTGTCTGTGGCCACTTCTGTAGCAACCCTGCACAGCATTTCCAACCTGATACTTGTAGGGCAGTCAACTGGAACTCAAGCTGTGCCTTTATCAAGCACTGTTATCTCAGAAGCATTGGTCATACACTGCTTATTGTTTATCTAGGGGGTCACTGAAAAACATCTTTAGGTACAAAAAGCAGTGTTTTTGAGTCATTTGGTGAAGGTGTGCATTCATATGTGCAGTCATTCAAAAAAGAAAGTGAAGTTATTTACCTGTAATTGGATTTTTTCAAGATGTGTTGTTTATAAACTCATTGTCATTCCTCCCTACTTCCCCTTTACTTTGGAGTTGCATGCCTTGCAGGACTCTGGGGTTGAGAGGAAACTGAAGAGTAGAAAGTCTGTACTATTCCTTATTCCTTCGGTGCAGGGCATAGGGGAGGAAAGGGTATCACTGCACTACACAGGTACTGCCAGGGCAACAAGTCTTGGATTGAGTACTTGAGGCAGATGTGTGGTATACATTTTAGCTATTTCAGAGGCTAAGTACAAACCTTTGGGAGGTTAAATTGGGTTCAAAATGGCCACCCAGTTTAAACTTAGCTCGTCCCAGTGCTGACCTTACACTTACAGACCCAGTCTCAGTGATCAATAGTCAGTCTAAACCTGTAATTGTACAGAAGCTCCATGCACACAAACCGGTCTAAAAATTGCAGAACCCGGTTTAAGATGAACCTGGATCTATATGGTATAAAATGTATTTGATCTAGGTTAAATTAGTGCATGAAATTTCTGTATACTTTCCCTGCATGGCACTGGGGCTGGGAAAACCCAGCTGGTTTTCCAGCGGGCCCCAGCCCTGAGGGTGCTCTTTTCACCCCCTCCCCTCCCCCTGCTCCCGCAGTGGGCTATTTTTTGCCCTCCCCCAGCCCTGCTAGCCCTCTCAATCTCCATGCCACAAGCTACTCCAGGTGCAGCCACTTTCATCAACGTTTGCCACTGCCAGAGTTGAGCAAGTATGTTCCAGTACAGGGAGGGGTGGAATGGGTCAGGGTGTAGGTTTGCTGAGGGAGGGTTGAGGGGCAAAAAGTAGCCCTTGATCCCCCCAAGCTGCCCATGGACCCTGCCAGACACTCCTGGGTACCAGCAAAATCCTGTGGGTCGCACTTGGTTGCGCCTGCCCCCTACCCCACCTGTGGGTCATTCCTGCCCCCCCTACCTCACCCACAGTGGCTTTTGCCCCCTGTACCCCACCCGCGGGTCGCACCTACACCCCACCCTCCATACCTCACCCACAGTGGCTTTTGC
>NW_005842339.1:509103-551610 GCF_000455745.1 Alligator sinensis | reverse complement strand
CCCCCCCCAAATCCTGACTTACCTGATATTGAGCAGCCATTTTGAACTGATTTTACTTTTGCTTTAAACAGAAAGCTCAGTGTCCTAGTAACTTCATGGTAAAGAGACTTCAAGTGTCATGGTAAGAGACACTTGTATATCTTGATGCCACTTACTGTGTTTGACGTATGTATAGATCACTATTAAACCAGTGTGTTTCTTATGAATACCAGCACCAGAGTCCTTCTGATTAGAGTGAAATGTTTGATCTCCCTAAAAAGTGTGTGTTTAATTAATATATTTTCAAGTGTTTTAAGATCGTCAGTTAAAAATTGTTCTAAATAGTATTCTAATCACTTGTATTTAGAAAGCTAAATATCCTCTGGGTATTTGTTTTCATATCCAATATATGAGAGAGAAGCGTCTGAAGTTTGTCAACACGGAAGTCAGAGTTGTTTCTCTATTTTTACAGGACTTGAGCAAAGTAATCTGTTGCAACCTGCAGTTATGTTGTTAGGTAAGGTAGGGTGGAGTGTAACAGGTGCTTATTAATACCTCTAGGCTACAGGCAGAGGTGACTGTATTTTCTTGAATGTTCACTGAACTCAACAGGTGGATATTGTCTTAATAATTAAATTGAGAGTGGATGCTGTTTATCATCTTGTTTGGATAACATGCATTTTAATAACAAATAACCTTTTTTAAATTTAGAAGAAATTATCATGTCCAAAATATTTGTTCGGCTGCTCAAAATAATTTAACATATTACTAGTTTTCCAAAACAGGATTTGGCAAAGTTACTTCTGCATTTCTAATCAATCTTTGTTTTTCTTTTATTTTTCCTGTAAAATGTCTTTCTGGAGCTGTTAATTTTTTCAGGAACAGTCAGTTTTAGGTTAATATAATTTTTGATATGTGTAAAAAATGGAAGTAAGGTAACCATATACACAGCAGTGTGACGATAGTAATTTTTTGACAGTTAAATATCAATGAATTGAAATTGTCATAGAACAAGTACAGTAGCTGATTGTGAGGCTGTAGAGTGTGTTTTACTGCTCTGTGTGCCAAAAAGCAGTGACAGCATAAACCTTATCTATTTACATCTGAGAAAAAGCTTATGCAGTAGGTTTTAAATAAATATTTTTATGATATTTAGAAAATGTGAGAACAGTTTCCACCTACCTATCCCAAATCCTTGATGTTACAATTTGGTTGCTACCTACCTAAATGCTGTAGGTACAATATGTTGTCCCTTTGCACGTGTGTTTTTTTTTTTTTTAATTCTATTTTACCTTAGTGTTCATGATCATTAGGTAGTGTCCAGTGCCCAGCACTGCCTAAAGGTGGTTACATGACCACTGTTTAAAACTTTAGCATGTGTAAAGTGGGTGTGTCATACTTTACTGTTGAACCCCAGAGCAGTCCTTTTGGTGCAGGCATATCCCTAGTGCCACCCCTAAAATTTGTTATGCAGCTTGACCTGATTGTGTTTGACCTTTAATAATGAAGCACAGGGATAATCCTGTTGAACTGGAGTGGGATTGCATGTTACTTTACACCAAAAAGTGGGAAGATTTATGGAACTGGAGTATAAAACACTTAGCTCTGATTACACTGTATTCCTATAAACTAATACATGCTTTTTCTTTGACCATGAGTAGGTTATTTTACTATTTTCACTCTCAACATTCCAGTGACAGCACTGAGACTCGGAGGCATAGTCAGCTCATTGAGTGCTGGAGGTGGGGGCATGAGGTGTGCTGACCATTGCTGAAGCAGGGGAAGTGGGGACAAGGGTGAGGGGAAGGGAAGGCTTACCTTCGTGGGCTGCTGCTGCTGGCATTGCTGTAGCAGCGCATCGGCTCTGCTCAGAGCAGCAGCACCATGGCCAGGTTCCCTGAGAACTGACCCTGGCACCTTGTTTCTTCCCTCTCTTCCCCTGCCCCGCAGTTACATATGGATTGGGTATAGGGCACCGACTCTGGCAGAGGCTGCCCAGGGGGCAGGGAGATCACTTGCCACCTCCCTCCCAGATCCAGCTCCTATAGCCAGGCAGGGCAGTGCAGGCTGCTCCTGTGTGGCAAAAACTCCCAAGGGGGCTAAAGATTCTGGCATCCCCTTATAGCTGGTGGCCAGGCTTGGTGTCCCACTCGCCTTGTCCGATGTTGAAACTATTTGCATATTTTCCTAGATTGAAATCTCTGAGTTTTTCTCTCTACACATTATAGGTATTGAAGAACCATGTTAAGACTCTCCTTGAGATGGAAGGAGAGGACATATTACCACAAGTGGCTGAATTAGTTAGGGTAATCAGTCTCTTTTGAAGGAAATTTGCAGCAGGTTTGTAAAACTGCCTCTGGGAGTTGTTTCAGTGTTCCTGTAGAACCAGCTAATTCCATTTTTTTCACCAGTTAATGCAGCATTTTTCAAAACAAGTTTGGCTGCATTGTTTTAATGCTTTTAATGCATTTTTTTCAGAAATGGTAAAGAAAATGCCAAAATATCATCTTTGCTGTACCATTTTCCCCTGAATAGGAATAGTATAATGGTTTTATATAATGTTTGTGGACATAATGGGTACACCATAAATATTCTGACTATATTTGCTTTGTTTAGTAGATGAAAATCAGTTTTATTTTAAAATGTAACATATTCCTTTCCCATTATTGTGACTTTTCTGCAGTGGTGATTAAGTTAAATCTCAAAATGATTAGCTATTAGTTGATATTTATTTACTATTTAGTTTTCCTCATATTATCCAAGTAAATGCAAAGATAATTAAACAACCAAATACTATGCTCGATCCATGTAAAGATCTCCAGACCCATGTTTTTATTTCAGAAAAAGGGCTATCTGTAAATCTTATGTGACAGAGAGGTTTGAGAATTAGATTTAGTTCTGTTTCCCCTGGAGGCTGTTTTTTCTTCAGGCAATATTAGTTTATTAAGCTACATGCCATCTAGGGAAGAGTGCATTTAAAATACTACTACTACAGTTGCCAAAAGGAAGCCCGCCAGGGAAAATTATATATTTGACAAAGTTTGTCAGTGTGTTACTGGAACTGTGTGAAAGGTTTCATTCAGAGGAACTCAGAAGCTTTCCTTGTCCTGGAGAACGGGGGAGTTAGGGCCTGTGAGCTGTCCAAGCATTGTGATTTGTCTCCTATACATAATGCAGAGGCAGTACATTTTAGAAAAGATGCATCATCACCTCCAAATTTCCTTGTGGTGGGGACGTCAAGCCCTGAAACTTAGATTTTTACTTAAAGGCTGTCCTGTCTGGGGAATGCTACTGCTGCTGTGAGCCCTGCACCTGATGAGGCTCCCAGTGGGGCAGCGTTTTCCCTGCCACCCCGTCTCTGAGCCTTGCAGCGGGGCCAGAATGGGGGAACTCCACTACTACTGCAAGCCCTGCGTCTCACAAGGCTCGCAGTGGTGGCAGCATTCTCCCTGCTGCTGCTGCTGCTTACACCTCTGCACCTCCTGAGGCTCACAGCAGGAGCCACATTCTCCCCGCTGCTGCCACTGCAAGCCCCACATCTCAGGAGGCTCGCAGCAGGGGCAGCATTCTCTCCGCTACAAGCCTGGCAGCTGATGATGCTTGCAGTGGGGGCAGTTTTCCTGGTGCTGGCCCCTCTGTGGGCCCCACAGCCCACATTGTCTATGGGGCTTGCAGCAGGGTGAATGCAAGGAATTCTGCCCCCAAAGCAAGCGCACAGAGCCCTGTCAGCTATGGGGCTTGCAGTGTGATCCCAGGCTCCCCCTGCACCAGCGGTACGGTGCGACAGGAGCTAATATGTAATCCCACAATCATACCTCCTGCCATGCGTGTGTGGCATGGCAGGAGGTGTGATTGTATGAATCATGCATTAGATCTCATTGTGCCTTTATCTGCACATGTAGAGGGGCCCTTAGATATATACAAACGGATCAAACGGGCACTTATCTTTGAGTGCCTTTGATAATTATTTAGAGTCACAAATAAATATGAAGAAATCACCAGTAGTTTTGTACTGCTTACAAGAATAATTGAATCAGCATCCCTATAATCTATACTTTCCTCAAAATTGTTCTTAAGCAATTTCTTGTCCTAAAGCCCCTGTAAAAGTTATCTTCAGAGTCACCAAAATCAGGCTATTTTGGATCAAATTTCCAAGAATTTTACTCATTCCCACAGTCTGTAACAGAAGCACTGAGCTCTTGAGCTTCTACTTGTAACTGTTCCCTGCCCTTCCTAAACAGCAGAGAGGGAAAAGGATCTTAAGGAAATCTACCACTCCATGACTTAAAACTTGTAGTCGTTTGTCCGTTAATAAACAACAAGAAATCCAAAATTCCCATCACTGAAGTTCAGCAAGTTCATTAGATACTGTGTTGTGTCTACCTCTCTTTTTTCTAGTGAAGCTAATTGAGAAGCTAGCAAAAGACAGCTTTCTAATTGTTAGCTGCCAGTGTCCTGAATACCTCTGCCAGAATGTGATAGCAAGACAAAACTTGTTAGCCTTGTGAATGACCACCCCATTCTGTAATCAATATAAGTACATCCATATATATATAGCTTCTATAAATATAAGAATAAAGCACAAAATACATGCTGCTAGATCCCTCTGCCATTTAATCACCAGATACTTCTGTGTCCTCCTTATAAGCTGCTTGAGTGAAAAGATACTGTGCTATTAGAGCTAAAGAACATGGATCATTTTACAAGTTGGCATTGGTAACTTATTTGATCGTCAGAATCCTCATGAGTGGTTCCCACAAGACTTAATCGACTACCTCGTCTTCAATATTTCTTAGAAGCAATTTTAAGAACAGGGGGTGACTTGAACTGAAATGCCAGCAACTGCCCCCAGTTCCACATTTCTGTAGTAAAAGTAAATAGTGCCTTTAGAATCTAGCTGAAATCAGTATTTTGATGGAAAACAGATAATTAAATCTGAACCTAAGCAAGTCTAGTGGTAGGAAGAGAAAAGTACAATGTAGAATTTATCTGTATAATGTCCCCCTTGTAAGGCTGCCTGCCATCAGTTTAAGTAATTCTGTAGCTTTAGAGCATGGATGTCAAATGTACAGTCTCTGGGCAAGATCTGGCCTGTAGAGCCACTCTATCCTGGTAGCCTACTGGAAGTTGGGGGGGTGAATATGAGGCTCTGGCCTGCTGCTTAAGTTGGGCCCCAGTGAATGTGGCCATCAGTGTCAGAAGGTATGTGAGGGCTTTGCAGATATAGCCCTGCTTGTCCTGTAGCTGCTTTTGGTTACCACATCCACCACTGATTCTGCCGAGCCCCTCTGGTCCCAGCACAAATGATGCTTCCTAAAAGTAGACAAAGTTTTCCAATGTTTCTTGTGTTCACTCTTAAGGGTTGGATAGCTTGATTGAGTATCCTATCCAGTGCTGAAATGCTACAACAAGACAGTTACATCAGTGAAGCACTGGTAATATCAAGCTGAAATGGCTTTGATTTGTGACACCTCAAAACCAGCAGATCAAAAAATGTAACCTCAGTATGAGGATTGTCCCATGTCAAGTGTCCCAAGGCAAAATTTTCAGGCATGTACTATTTTAACCTTGGGTGACTTTTACTACAGTGCATGGGTGGTGATGGATGGTTGCAGGTAAGACTGACGGTGTAGCTCAAAATGGAGAATGCCTCCTGTTTTATACACTTCAACTAAGAATTCATGTCTGTTACCTCTTCTAGCACCTATTTTTGAATTATAGTTTGCATGAACTGTTGAAAATATACACATTGTTTTTTGAAATTTCAAAAAGAGCTGTATTTTGAAAGCTTTTGCCATTGTAGGAGCATTTTACTTTTTAAGCCTAGCAATTTTTGTGGCCTTTTCTTTTGGAAAGAGGATAAGACTCCCAAACATATAAATATTTTTTATCAAATGTTTGTCTGTCAGCAATGTAAGAAGTCGAAAAAATTTCAAGTACTTTTATTCTTGTAACAGCTTCCTGCTGTATTTTTTCATTTTTTCAATAGGCTCTTTCTAGGAGGATGTTTGGGACAGTGCAAGATACTCCTTATGAGGACACATTAGTATATATGTACATTCTTTTTAAATCTTTGCTAATCTAGGGTGTTGCCTTCCATGTACTTTTCTTTGGGTGTGAGATCACTGAAGTACAGATATAGAGGGATGAGAAAAGAAACAAAGGGTATGAGGCAAGAAGCAAATGTTGTGTTAAATCAAATCACTGTTTGTTAAATTAGCTTTAAAATAATAGCTCATATCTACTAAGAGCAGCATTTTGTTAATTTTTACTAAGCATAAGCAAATATGCACCTTTTCATATAGATTTTCATTTAAAACTTATCATTGAGTAGCTTTGTATTCTCCTTATCTATAATATTCCTAATTATTTTGTGTATTTCTTTATTTCACAGTTATTCCTGTGATTTTAAAGGCATTGACATATGATGAGAAGAGGGGAGCCTGCAGTGTGGGTTCCAACGTGAGAGATGCAGCATGCTATGTTTCCTGGGCCTTTGCTCGTGCCTATGATCCCTTAGAACTGAAACCATTTATTAATCAAATTTCAAGGTAAGTTTCTACGGGGAAAATACTGTACTTACCGTGCCAGGTAGCAGTGTTCTCAAATACATGACACTGCTTTGTATGGGCTACAAGAAGCAGTATAGTTATGATTATACAGCAGTGCAGTTGGGTTAATTAGCCTGCCCATAGCACCATGTGAACCTTTTGGTTTAGGAGCTGCAGAATATGTGGAGATACTGCTGCCCAGCATAGTAAATTTTCAATGAATTTTTTCTTTGGGTAATGCAGTAAATAGAAAAGTGCTATTAGAGAGAGTCTAGTATTGTAATGTTCTGATACTACATATCCAAAAACTTTTAGGCAACCTTTTCAGAAATATTTTCTGAATCATTTTGATCAAGAATAAGATATCCTGTAAAGGGATGTTGCTGGTAGGTGATGTAAGGCTTCGGTCCTTTTCTGGTCGGTGCCTTGTTCCCTAGCAACGTCAGGGAGAGACCGCACCCTGGGGCCACCTAGATGGTTTCAGGTGCTGCCCCTACTCTCCTGCCACGCCTTTTATGTTGATTGATGGGGAGGCAGTTCCCTGTTGGTGGTCCCAAAAGGGATCTTGACCTTGGTCTTTCTTCGTGGGGCTCCAAACCTCCCCTTTACCCCACCCTTACCACATCCATGGCCTGGGAAGAGACTGCTCCCTGCAGTCATCCTTGGAATGATCTCATCCACATTACCTGCCTTGACCTGGGTCGGGTCTTTCCAGCCGTCAATTTTTCCCGAGTCGATCCCTGGTTTCTGGATCAACTTTTGGGCAAACTAAGCCTGCCCTGGCCTGGGATAACAGAAACTTAAGCTAATTCTTAACTGAAAAATGTGTTCGGTGTCTGCCGACGGGCACCCAGGATTCTGACTCCCAGGATCCCTCTGACTAGGAGCTAATCACTCCTGATCTCACCATCTGGTGGTACTTGCCACTTCTCCGTAGGGCTTCGATACAGCTGCCGCCTGTTCCTCCCTTTTCACCAGGCTGCCCGCGGGGCTAAGCTGTCACTCGTTGTCCCTCCCTGCCACAGTACCTGAGTTCCCTGCCGTGGTTGGGGCTCCGCTCAGGCTGGTAATGGAGAATCACTTCTCCCCGCTGCTGCTTTCCAGCGATCCTTGGCTCCCAGAGCCTGGATCCCTTGCTCTGTCAGCCGGACTTCCCCGGCTGATGCTCGAGTTTCCTTCCCTGCGTTTGGGGCCGCCTGGCTTCGCCACCTGCATCTCCCAGCTGGCGTGCTGTGCCTTTCCCTCTCTCCCACTGATTTCTCTTCCAGCTGCTCTTTGAGCTGCCCGCTTTTCTCCGAGGCCCCACCCCCGGGGCTCGCTGATTCGAAAGCTCAGGCAGCTTCGAACTGCCTAGCCTCCATCAGTGTTTCCCCGCAGCTGCTGCTTGTCTCCTTCCCTGTGGTAAGTATCGAGACTTGTTGGGAGGGATCCGCGGCCATGTTGGGGGGGGCTTTTGCCTCTCCTCTCACAAGGGACTATATAATCTCCCTTAAAAATGCTCATTTAACTTGGGTGATATGAATGAAGTTAGCCAAGTTGTGAAAAGTTTAACTGTTCTTATCTCTACTCTGTGAAGAACAGATTTTTAGGGTTTTTTTTTTAATTAAAATTAAATTTTTTGAAATAAGATTCTATAGTGAAGTTTTTATGGTACTAGAAATTGTACCAAGAGTCTCAATTGAGGTATAAAAATAGTGTAATATAACTTTAGCCCTGGAAAAAGAAAATCTTTTAAACAAAATCTCCTAGGTTTATGATCATTAAAATATATATTTCCTTACAGGTTTTTTCAAAGGGTACAGTTAATGCCTTTTCAAAACAGGGACCAAATAATTACTTATTATGTGTAATGCTTCCATTTTCATTTGTTTACCTGTCACTTCAAAATAAAGAATAAATCCAAAGAATCCATAAGCAAGCACTGTGGAGGAATTGGTTCCTAGTACTGCTTGATTAGGAGCCTTCTGTGCTCTCTCTTTCCCCACCCATTCTGTTCTCAGTTCTGGAAAAACATGACTCCAAGCAGCTATGAAGTCTTTTGGAGTTCAGTGCAAGAAAAGTGGAACTGATAAGCTGTTCTAGATTTGAGAAATATATTCATGAAGTGGTGCACTGATGGAGGAAGCAGCAGGAGGAGGGTCTAAGGAAGAAGCTGCTGCTTCTCTTTCAATTTCCAGATGCATGCTTGGTTGTAGTGACCCAGCGGGGGGTTCTGCTTTTACTGATGTTGGGGGCATGTCACTAAGCACTGCCTAACAACCAGCATTATTTTCTTAGAGTGATCTAGGTAAAAAATTCCTATTTTCCATCCTTTATAATTAAACCTGTTACAAACTTCATCAGTATCTTTATGGTACTGACTCTTTGATTGGTTATGAGATTCATCCTGGTTTCTTTTGACAAAATTGATGAAATATCTGAAGTTATACTTCTATCTAAAACTATTTTGCTCTTGCTTTAATGAAACTGGAGGAATAATAATAGTAGGATCATAGGAAAATAGGGCTGCAAAGGACCTCACAAGATCATCTAGTCCAGCCTCCTGCTCAAGGCAGGATCATCCCTGACTAAACCATCCCAGCCAGTGTCTCCTACCTGCTCTTGAAAACTTCCAAGGATGGAGATTCCACACTCTTTTGAGGTAGCTTGTTCCAAAGCTTGACCCCTTTCATAGTCAGAAAGTTCCTCCTGTGCTCTTTCCAAACTGCCCGTGTTCTTCTTTAAATGTGTGACCCAAAACCGGACATACTATACCAGGTGAGGCCTTACCAGTGCTAAAAACACTAAAGCCATAACTTCTGAGCTGTCAGTTCTCCTTTCTTATACTGTTCTCTTGTCTGTAATGCTTCATGCGAGACACAATTTGCTCATTCTCTCCTTTACTTTACCATGGTAATCTGGGTCTATATGTAGGATGCAGACTCTCCATTCAGCTATCATCTGTTTATGCTTTTCCTTTGATATCACAAAGCTGTTTGAAACATGCTGCGTGTGTTATTCATAGACATGAGGCCAAGCAAATTCCAGTTGGCCAGTCTTTTGGCTTTCAGTCCTTTAGTGTAAACATCGAATCACAGTATCGCTACATTCTCAGCTGAATAAGAAGATGCTGTAGAAATTCCTTAGGTCTGGTGTGGTTTGATCAGTGATCGGCTATATCTATTTACATGTAAGCAGTGTATACTAGCATAGCTGAAAGATACTTCAGGTGGAAATTGTCTTGTAATAAATTTATATTAAAAGTTTCTTATAGTTACATTGGCTGCTTCCTTTTTCTGAGTATAGATAGTTTGAGCGCTCTACAGTGAAGTTCCCTCTGTGGGCATTAGGTAGCAGAACATATTCAAATACATTATGACACATGGTTTCACTGTGTGTGTCAGCAAGCCAGTGACTACACACTTATTTTTTAATCTAGCCCAAGGTGTGTCACTATTTCATTTAAAGAAGAGTATCATACTTTTAGCCACATGCAAATTATTGCTGCGTTGAAGGTACAAAACTCAGCATCTTAGAACAAAGCACTTGATATTCATTCTAATTTGATCACAGTGGGGAAAGAGTCTTTTTCCCTATAAGAAAACAAGTTAATACAATTGTTACAGGAAAATAATATATTGTATAACTTAATATTTAAAAATGTTGAATCTTTACAAACACATGCAATTATATGCTGCTGAAACTGTTTTCCGTGTTGATAAAATTGGGAAGCATCATCCTTTGTCCTTCTTAACGCTGTCTTTTTGGCTGGCTGGAGGTGCTCAGATGCTGTTATAGTTGAGAGTGGTATTATGACATGTAAGAAGCTACTGAATAATATGAATCAGACTTGAAAAACAAGGTGGTGGTGGTTGCAGAGCAAGTTCAGTGCAAGTATGGTAGTAACTACAAGTTGTTGAGCAGGTATGTAATTAAGTGATGATCCTTTTCATCTCTGAATCACTTTTGGCACAAATTAACGTTCTTGTCTGGAGTTTCAGCCGAGTATTAAAGCAGCATGCTAACTGAACTTCATTCTTGCCCTACTTCCAATTCAGGTTGTGATACAGTGGTTATAAAGTGAAATTCTTTTGCTGGTTGGAAAAATATTACCAATTTTTTTAACAAGCATTTACTCTCTATTAGTTAGACTTTGGAGGGGAAACATGCTTTGTTATTCCCATCCTGAATCTATTTTGTGGATGAACAGAGGAGTAAATATGCCATTTTTTTTACCAGTGTCAAGACTTTTTAAAAACAAAAATATATTAATATGATTATATTGTTTTACTTTAAATAAATCTTCTTTGATTTATGACTTCTCCTTGTTCATCATGCGTTGCTACTAAGATGGGTATTTGTAGAGAATACTGATATGGCAAGCGTGTGACAGTATCTGTAGATCTGGTATTCCAACTCAGTACTATTCTTCTTGACAAACAGAAGTTTCAGACAAATGGAAAGCTCTGTTAAAAATCTTTGCCTCAGAATTCTAACACACTTTCCTAAATATTTATCTTGGCTATATTTTCTTTTCTGCCCTTAATTTGGGATCTGAACCAACACAGGTGTCATTGTAGTACTGTGTTTTTTTTAAGTCCAGTTTAACTAGTTTCAAAAGCCTTCCCTCTCCTGTCTAAATTACAAGCCCATATGAAGTACAGAAAGTAAATGCTAGGTAAAATGATCATTAAAAATTAAGTAAACCCCTGGATTTTTAGGATTGTCTACCTTCTAAAATATTTTTATACATCAAAAATATTGTGCTAAGACTGTCTAAAAGAGTGTTACCCTTTGTTTATAATGCTTGATTAAAAATAAATAAAATTACTGAATATGTCTTGTGGATTAGAAAGTAGAAGTTATATATAGTTTAAGACCTATGAATTTTATAAGGATAATTCTTTTCTTGTTTCCCTAGGAAAATAAATCAAGTAAGTGCATTTTGTGTAAGAATCAATGCACTCGGAAGTAGAGTTGTTTTGCCAGCTTGTTTAAAACGTCAGCGCAAAAAAGTATTTCTACTATTTGTATAAACTGTGTCATTTTAGTTCTTCAGTTCTTGCCCACTGCACTTATTTAAATATGTGAAACTATTGCTTAGTTATAATAAATTTTAATTTTCTTGAAGAAAATGACACAACCTGTCAGTAAATTAATTTTTCTTGGCATTTGTTTTCTTTCTGGTGAGATCTAAGTGCAAGCTATTTTCACTCACTTTAGCATTGTGCTATATGACACAAGTGTGTATGCACACAGTGTGTGAGTGCAGGCAACTCTGCCTTCCCTGCGGTGGTGCGTTGTTTGTGGTGAGAGAAAAAAAGGAAGGTGTGGTTGTTGGATAAACTGATGTAGCTTGCCCCAGGGCAAGATTGTCCTGCAGAATCAGGAAATTTGAAGTATTGCTCTGAGCTACATCTTGTGCCATGATGAAACATTGAGAATAACTTCTGTGTACAAAAAATCTGTTTGTTGTATGCTTTCTTGAGAAGGGAGTTGTACACAAGTGCTTGTCTTGCTTTTCTCTAATGTAAAGCTGTGTGCTATATGTGAATCATGAGTTTAAAGGGTGTGCCCTATTTTCCTTTTAAAATTATTGACAATGTATTCAGTCTTTTTATTTGCATTCCTACTAGTTTTTTTTTTACCAAGATCTTTATTTACTAAAATGTATGTAGCTTTCATGTAATGTAGCTGATATTGATATGAATTTAGAATTTTTCACTTAAGAACTGTTACAAATAACATGGTTGATCTGGGGAACATTGAGGGATTGTGAAAGGATGTGTTAAAGAAATGGAATTGTCCCTTTTTCAGACACTGTTTATTGGCTGGAGCAGAGGGGATTGGGCCTGCTCATTGACACACCTGAGGCTGCTCCCCCCTACCCCTTGTACTTAAGCTTACTGAGGCTTTTCAAAAGCCCTTTTGCTTCTGTTAGCTATAATAACTTCCCTCCCCTTAGTTGTAGTAAGAGAATCCTATTTCTGTGATGCTGTTAGTCTTGCCAATTGCCTTCTTAGAAGCAAAACCATTTTTTTCTTGTTGGGACAGATTGACAAGAGGTTCAAGTGATTTTTTCCCCCCCTCTTCATAGCTTCAGAAAGAAAAGTTGGATTCCTTGAAATAGGATTAATAGTGTCTTGTGCAGGTAAAAGTTATAAGGAGTGGTCCCAGAGGCAAATGAGATTGGGATTTTCCTGGTGGGTTATGTGTTTATAGGAAGGGGGAGACCTGAAATGTCCTCTGCTTTGATGAGCTGTATAACCTCACCTCTTTTACCTGGTCAGGAAGAAAGGGAATGAGATCAGAATAGGCTGAGGAGGGTCTACCCCAAGTAGTGTGGTGGTATGGAATGTGCCCCCTTCTAAACTGCACTGGAAGCAATTAAACTTCTGATATGAGGGAGCAGCCTGTGCTTAAAATAATTTTTCTGTCATTTGTTTTCCTGCCTGGCCTGCTCAAAAGACTAAATATACTTCAAGGAACTACAAAAGTGTCTTGGAGACTCAAAGGTGCAAGTCATTCTTTGCTGTACCTATTAGAAGTCAGGTGCGGAAAGTTTCAAACAAGTCGAGACATGTTTCGTTACCTGGCTTACAAAAAAAATCCCACTTTGTTTGACACGAATGATTGCTTTATGTTAGGAAATCCTGGTGGAGTATCACATAAACTCCCACAATGAAAGCAGACGGGTGTAGACGCCTAAAACATGTTTCATCTTAGACACATTGCTCTCCTTGCTAATCTGCATGTTATAGTAGTAGTACACTGTGTGTGCACTCATTTAAAATGAATTCTATTTGAACAATTTAGTAACCCAGTTTGATGGGCTTTAAAGGAGTAGCATACAACTGTTATCGTATGGAAAAAGCTGAAACTGAGCGCAACAGTTAATAGTGATCATGAATTCCATATATTTTTACTTGCTGAGAAGCCAGACACTCAACAGAACTGTGCTACTGTAAAGTCAGTAGATTAATTTCTGAGTTTTGTTTGTCAAAATATTTCATGATTTTATTAAATAAGGCTTTGAACTTGTCCTTGTTCATATTAAACTTCTGGAAACCTAAAGCAGAAATATGCTTCTCTTACTTTTCAGCACATTTTTCTTTATATTTTTGTAGATGCAGTTCTTGCTAGAAGGGTTTTCACTGGTCATTGTTTCTTTAAAAAAAAAAAAGCGTGTGTGTGAGAGAGAGAGAGAGAATCCAACACACGTTGATGAAAAATAAGAGGCCTTTGTGTCAGGGGGATTCCAAAGTTTTTACGTTTCAATTTCAAACTCTCTGCCTCCTTCTGCAGAGCAAGGGGGCTTCTCTCTGCTTGAGGAGGTGGTGGCAGTGGCAGTTTCCTCCCCCTGCCCGCCCACCTCTGCCTCCTCTTGTGTAGCAGCGGAGCTTCCCTCCACCTGAGGAAGTAGCGGTGGCAGCAGCAGTGGCAGCGGCTCCTCCCTCCTTCCCACCTGCCTCCGCCTCTGCCTCCTCCTGCAGAGCAATGGGGCTTCCCTTTCCCTGAGGAGGTGGCTGCAGCGGCTCCTCCCTCCCCCCCGTCTGCCTCCCTGCCCCTGCCTTTGCTTCCTCCTGTGGAGCAGCGGCTCCTGCCTCCCTGCCTGAGGTGGTGGCACCTCCCTCCCTGCCCGAGGAGGTGGAGCCCCCACAGGCAATTGCCGCCAGCCCTCTGGGTGGCACATGCACAGTTGCCCCAAAATGTTATGGACATACAGACAGACAGACTAAGCACTTTATTATATTAGAATATTTGTGATACTACTAAACAGTATTTTAATAAGTGTATTTTATAAAATGTGGATATGGTTATAATCTCACTGACTCAAAACCTTCCTGCATAGCCCTATGTCAAAACTTTACTGAAAAAATCAGTCATCAGTTGCTCAGGACTATAACCTAAGGCATTGGAGCCGGTCAGTTATTTTGTTTTAGGGTGCAGTCTTGTCCTTCACAGTCTCTCAGTAGTGATGTCTTCTGATACTGTCTGATTTGTTGTTTGATATTTGAATTAAGAGGCATTATTGAAAAATAAAATTTTGTTTTTATTTGCTTAAAACTTTTATTTTCTTAAAATGTCTGGAAATCCTAAGTTTGTTTTATTTTAACATGTCTAAAACATCTGTGGTATAAAGCACATTTAAAATAAAAACATATTTCTGTAATTGATGTTTGTATATTAAAATACTGAAAAGTTTGGAAATCAGCAAACAGTGACATAGTGTTAATGGTGTTATAACTCTTGTTGCAACATAATTAAGCCACCCCATGGATTCAGATAGACAGACTGACTGGTGCCTAATGGTCATTAATCAGAACGGCCAGGGTGTACCAGCTTCTGAGTTTTCATTTTGCAGTAGTATATGTTTCTCCTACTATCGGTTAGCCAGTGTGAGAAGAGACTTGATTATCTTTGAACTGTGAAATATTATATCTACCTCTGCATAAGGTGGGGACCAATCTTTTTGGCTGGTATGCCACAAAGGAAAGCTCCTTCCCAAGTTCCACTCTGACCCCCTTCTTCTGCCTGATCCCTTGTTCTGCTCTTTCCTTCCTGATGTGTTACTCTGCTCTTTCCTCCCTGCCTGCTCTACTGCTCTATTCTCTTCCTTGCCTTATCTGGGCTGTTGTTCCTGCTCCCTGCCAGATCTACCATGTGCCAACAAAGTGGCCATATCTGCCATTTGTGATATGTGTGTCACGGGTTGGCCATCCCTGGCATAATTTTAGCTGTGGTAAATTAGGTTTTGCACTCTTACTAGAGATGCAGCAGTTAAGCTATTGGTAAAGATCTTTGGATTGTTTCCTGTTGCCACTCCCCAAAGAGCTCTTTAAAATATAGCTGTGTATAACTCCATTTCATCTGAGGATTATAAGACACTTCAGGCATGCGCATATGAAACCTCATGATACTGTAGAAAGTGCATCCCCTAAAATTGCTAGTTGGCTAGTATACATCTTTTAATATTCAAGTTGCCTTACTATCAGTATGTAAATTGAGATGATTCTATGCTGTGAATCGACCAGATATACAGAGACAATCTGTAAAGGCAATAGCACGCTGTTTATTCTGTATGGATGATTTTATGCTACAAAGAACTTAAAACATTTGAAAAATGTTTAATAATGTATCAGTACTGGTGGGTAGTCACAGTGTAGTATGTCTTCCCAGATCAATATAAAGTGACATAAGGTGTACTCAGTCACAGCTCTTACATTTCCACAGACAGTTGAGGGAAAACTTTTTTCAGCCCAAGGAAATACCTAATTGAATACAAGGAAATATCAAGTTACAACTCTGATTTTCATTAAGATAATTTAAGCATCCTTTTCCAGGGAATCTTGAATATTTAATATAAGCTTAATACTGTGATGCTTTGCTTGTACATTATTAATCTTTATGCATGCATTACTTATACACTGTGTTTTCCTTTCTCAGTGCTTTGGTAATAGCTGCAGTGTTTGATCGTGATGTTAACTGCAGAAGAGCTGCCTCAGTAAGTTGACAGTGTCTTATTTATTCCTTTATTAAAATTACAGCTTACTTGCAGTGCAAGTTAATTGGATAGAGATGGATTATTTAAACAAAAAGTATATATTATGAGCAAAAAAGTATTTTCATATAATTATAATGTGGCTTGAGCACATATTAAAAATAATACAGACACAGACTTGTAGACTATATTATGAATCCACAGTTAAAATTTGTCCTATTGTTATCACTCTTCCACTGTGCAGTGTAATATGTCCTAGGTGTCCCTTCACAGTATCTGATGAAGTAAGCTGCTAGTTATGAGAGCTTATTGTATACATCTCTGATTTAGTTAGTCTGTAAGGTGCAAATGTGCCCTACCTTCTATATTTCTTGGACCCATTTTATTCTGTGACTGTAATACATGGAAGGCTCTATAAAACATGCTACTGAATCTTGATACAAAAATAACAATCTTCAGATGTGTTCACGGAAATTGAAAATGTTATGAGAGGGCAAGGAAAGTTGTCCATACACACATCTAGATGGGGTTAGAAAGCAGAGCCATCAATACAAAAATTAATTTTGTAAAACGTGTCTGGACACTAGAATGTTGGCAAGAAGATAGGTAGGAAGCATAGTTAATGTAAGGAGACAGAAACATGTAAAAGGGAAGTTGTAATATTTGAGAGGAGGAACTTGTTAGGGATGTAATTTAGTATGTAGTAATGTGTGTGTAATTCAGTTTGGTTGGTCATGTTTCCTTAAAGTTTTGTTCTAAGAAAAAAGTATCATTTTTTAAACCCTCAACCAAGCAAACAAACAAACGAAAAAGTAGCTCAGGTAGAAGTTAAACAAAAATGGCATACTTAACCGGCTGTCTGTATATATAACACAAAAGATACAACAGTGCTCATCAGTGAATCCAGTTGTCTCCAATATGTGAATAATCTTCTGTCCAAATGTACAAAAAATAAAGGTGTACTTTGCAGTTTAACCAGGAGCTTAATAATGTGGCTAAATGAATTTCACAGCCAAGGAGAACTTCTCACAGAAGAAGCCTCGACAGCATTCTTCTGTCTTTTGGCTCCCCTGTGTGTAAATGGTTTAAGTCACTGGTTTAAGTTGCAGTATTTTCACTAGGAAAGAGAATCAGTTGCTTGTACAACTGGATCCTGAACCATTTAATCAATTGATTATACAACTGCCTCCTGAACCATTTATGGCTTTATAGGTTACAATCAAATTGTAACCTTTAATTGAAAACTAAAAAGCAGTGAATGTGGAAAATAGAATGCTATTATAATAGGCTCTCTGCCTAAGTCATCTTGGAACATGTGAATGGCAGCTATATTAGCTGCCCTAGTTTAATCTTCTGAAGTCAAAACATGTATTCCTACATAGAGTACAATATATTAGACCAGGGGTGGGTGCTGAATCCCTGACCCATGGGCCAGATCTGGCCTGTGGAGCCATGTGATCCAGTCTGTGGGGCTCCCCAAAAGTCTGGAAATTTTGTGTTGAGGGAGTGGAGCAATTAACACTGCCACATTTTCAAAGCCCTGTGGGGCAGATGACATGGTCTGGTATGTGAATCCAGCTGGCACGCATGGAGCTGGGGGCAGGCTGGCAAGCTCAATCCAGTGGTATTGCAATTGTGGGCAGTATACAACCTCTTTATGCAAAGCACAGGTAAAAACAAATGGAAATCAAAACTACACAGAAACAAATTAGTTTCTTTTCATTTTTCAACCTGAGAAATGCATACAGTCAACAATCCCTGTTTGTAGGGGTAGGTTGTAGGGAGAGTATATTATTTGATGGAGTCCAAGTCTTTGGTGTTTTGAATTGTATGGATGCTTCAAAATGTAGCTTGTGCTTTGTAATCATAATTACAAATTCACTTTGAATATCTCTTAACCCTAACTGTACTCCTCAGAACTGATTTTCATAAAATGACTCAACTACTTGAGGAGCAAGTCTGCCGAAGGTACTTTATTTACCAAATCTAAGATGATTTTGGATTTAAGGTAACCCTCTGATGATTGGATTTTATACATGGAAAATGTATAAATTTGTTATAATTTTCCATGTATGGAATCTAACTGTTGGAGGGTCATCTTAAATTCATCCTGTGCACTGCTACAATTGGTAAAGGAGCAGCAGTGGGAGGTGGGGGCAAGCAGCCTTGCCCTTGCCCTTTGTCCTTCCCACCACTTGTCCCTCCCCTCTGCTATATGGGTTCCCTCTCCCAGTATCTGCCCCCTCCCCCCTGCCATGGTGCCTGTGTCCTGCTAACTCTGCTTCCCATCTGCTCCTGCTGCAGCCTCTGCCCTTTCCTGCAGCCTCTGCTCCACACCCCCCTCAGCCATTTATTGTTCAATTTTAGCCCATTTTAGCTCAGGGCATGTAGCTCTGGCCGTGGCCTGGCCACGCTTCAAGGATTGCAGTCATGGCAGTAGAAACTCCGGCTGCTGCAACCCCTGCTTTATGGATGGGCTGAGCCTGGAGCCATTCTATTCTCCATGCCCCTGGATGGAATGGGGCTGGACGTGTGTTAGACAGCAAGTGGCGAGTAGGGACAGAGGCTGCAGAGGGGCAGAGGTGACAGGGGGAAAGGCAGCTGCTATAGCTGCGACTCCAGTCCCTAGCCTGGGCTGGGGCCAGTCAGCTTTGGACCCACAGCAGCTGCCTGCCCCCTTCCCTGCCTTGTACTTGAATCCAAGATGGAGCTCACTATTTTTTTTAATTCCAGGAAATACAGAAGTGCTGTGTAAGGTTATGAATGATTTACAGATGAAACATGAAAATCTAAGCCAGTTAAAGCTAATTTCAGAGTTAATTAAAGGGTTAAAAAACAGTAATTTAGATTACTGTATTTACTTGAATCCAAGACAGAGTTTTCCACCTAGTCAGCATGAGGAAAACCCCCCACCCTCTTGGATTTGAGTACCAGCCCCAGGGCAGGTGTCAGTTCAGCCCTGAGCCCAGGGCCATAGCCAGAGCTAAAGTCAGAGCTGAGCCACCCTTGCCTTGGGCTGGAATGGCTTGTTTGGGGAGAGGGCTTGCAGCCAGAGGAGTGAGGGGGAGACTGGGGTGGGGGGTGTGGAGGAATGGGAGAGACCTGAGTATGTGGCTCAGGAGAGAGCACAGGAGAGACCGGACCCTCCAGGTTCCCCTTCCCCCTCTCTCCTTACCTTCTACTTCCTATTTCTCTAGCTCTGACCCCTCTGATCCCTCCAGCCCAGTCCCTAACTTGACAGAAGAAGAGCCATTTTTTTCCACACTACCATTTAACATATTCCTTTTTTTAATCTACACTTTTTACTTTTCTTGTGTCATTGTGCAAGTTTGAAAGTGGATTTGTACCACCAGATTTCACTGTTTGGAATGCTCGTAGCAGGGGTTGGTAACCTACAGCTCACCAGCTGGAGCTGCCTCACAGAGAGGTTGGATCGAGGTTGCAAAGGTATGATCCAGCCTGAGGCAGAGTCCCATGCTGCTGGTTTGCCAGTTGGCAGTTCAGGGGGTTACATCCAGTAGCACTGGTCCCCTTGTCAGCCTCCCACCCCTCCCCATTAAAACCTTGCTGACTCCTGTTGCATAGCATAAATGGAAATGGGAAATGCATAGTTATAAGAGTAGCATCATCTGTAATGAGATGTTTTTGCTGGCATCCAGCTTTGGAATTAGAAAGCTGAGAAACAATTTCTTGTTAGAAAACTTTTATAGATGTAATGCAGAAAAAAACCCCTTGAAGTCCTAATTATGCCTAATCTTTATTACAGTTAAAATATACGCTGTAATAGCCAAAATGTTTTATTTGCTTTTCCATTTATTACAGTGTACAGCATATTATAATTTTGATCACCAATAAAACAAAAATGCAGATAGAATTATTTTGAACCTTGAGGGTAGGGAGAAGTAAAATAAGCTTTAAAAGACAATTCTATGCCTTATTTTGCAGCCATGACATGAATAGTCATTGCTTATTCACACAAATATTCCTTGTAATATTCCTTTGGGCTCTATGGTATTCTGACAGATTAACGTAGCACTGAACTATGGGAGTGGCATGATCTGCAAGTTAGAGTATGATACTGAGGCTCAGTGTCATGTCTTTTGCTCTGACATCTGCTGAGTCAGTCAGAGTTAACCTCTCTGTATCTCATTTTCTCTCCTATGGTAGGAGAGTGCAGGCAGCCCAGAGCTGCCCACACTCTCCAGCTGCCCAGGACAGATGCTTTGGTGTCTTGAGAAACCTGATCCTGCATACCCTGTGAATTCATGGACAGGATTGGACCCCTCAAGCCCCCAGGAGCACCTGTTCAATTTTCCTCACTTACAGAGATGCACCACAGGGAATCTCAGGGCACATCTCTGTAAACAGGAAAAGTTAGGGCCCCCCACTTTCAGAGGCCTGCTCTAGGATCTCCAGGGGTATGTCTCAGCAAGCAGGGAAAGCCTCTGCATATCACAGCATGGAGGCACAGGAACCAGGGAATCCTGAGTGCCTCGTGCCTCCATGTGGGGACCTATGTAGCCCTGTGCCTCCATGCTGGTACCTCTGCTGGGCTCTGCACTGATTCATGCTTCATATGGAGATATGGCTTGATGCGGATCTTAGTGTGGAGGTACAGCGCAGTGTGGGAACTGGGGAATTCCCAGCACCCCATGCCTCTGTGATGGGTCATGTGCTGACTTGTACATCTGCATGAAGCATGGGTTACTGCAGGATCTGGTGCAGGTTCTAGCATGGAGGCACAGGGTGCTGGAGATTCCCTGGGTATCATGCTGTCCTGCATCTCTGTACTGGTACACACAGTGCCCCGTGCTTCTTCACGTGGCATGAGCTGATTTATGTCCCAGCAAGGAGGAACAGGACAGTGAGGGATGTGGGGAATCCCTGGGTAAGGGGAACACATCACCCAGTAAAGCAGATCAGCTGCTCCACTTCATTTGGCAGTGTCTGTTTTTACCCACAGATTTGCTATAAAAGGCAGTTGGTGAGTACAGTCATAAGGGGAGAGGGTACATTAGGTAGTAAAGGGTTAATCTTTTGAGAGCTGGGCACAGGGTAGTAAGTTACCTGTCACTTACTGTCATGCTGAAAGTATTGTCAAATAAAAACAAAGATATCTTTATAAATATATGTTTTGATGAGGACAAAAGCTCAACCCTATGTCAGTTTGTTTTAACATCAGCACATTAGGTCAGACTAAGGAATTGTCTAGAATAGCTGGCCAACTGCTTTTCATATTCTTGTGCTTTAGTGAAATTATTTGAAGTCACGTTAAGGTCAGTCAGACATTCAGTAAGAAGCATGTTGTTAGTCTGCGGTCAGTCCCTGTCTCAATGAGTTGAAGAGCAGTCACATGGAACTTTCTGTGGGACATTACAGATCTCTCTTGCTTAGAATGCTGTTTTTTATATTTTTATTCATCCCCTCCACTGTGGTGGTGGATGCATCCAGAGTTGTTTTGAACTTTGGGAGGCAAAGATGTTTCCTGCATTAGCCTGGAAATTCTCCCCCACTGGTATTAGACATTTGGAATTTTAAAGCTCCTTATGTCAGCTTGGCAACTTATTTCCTCCCCCAACCCCTTAGCAGAGGAATGGGACATTTGGGAAATAAGAAGGCAGGAAGAGAAGATAATGAAGAAACCCATGTTAGTTGTTAGAAATGGGTCAGATGGGAACTGAAAGGTAGGTGGAACAGCAGATAACTGTGAGTTTGTGTTTAAAATGACTATGTCAAACAACAGTCCTACCAGTTCCTGGCAGACCATTAGGAACTATCCTCTCTCTCAGAATAGAGTTATCCGATGAGTGCTCATCAATCCGGTTACTTTATTTGTAAATGTGTGTCTGTCTGTTTTTCTCTTTTTAAGCCCCAGGTTGGCTTGATGACAGATATGAGTGAACAAAATTGTGACTGCATTAGAAAACTTCAGAAAAAGTGAAGGAAAAAAAAGCATCTCAAGGAAGAATGTGTCTGTTTTTGCAGCTCATTATTTCAAAATTGTTAAATAAAAATGAGAGAAATAATTTAGCAGGTAGATGGTGTGGCAAAGTGGGGGTCCCTTGCTAGCCACAGAACTAGTTTCCCACCTGCCTCTGGGCCTGCTGCCCACCTGTCTTTCCTGCCATATCTTGTTGTAATTAATTAGGTTGTTAATTAAGGCAGGAGGCTGCCCATTTTTCACCCTATTGGGGGGGGGGGGCTATCCGTGGCTCTGTTCTACCCCTACACTGTGGCACAGGCCTCACAGATGGCATTTCAGGCAGTTGGCTCAACCGTCCTCTTCGCCCATTAGCTGTGGCCCCCAATCATGGGACCTTTGGCTTCCGTAAGCCCTGGCCCCATCTCAGGCCAGTCGGGACCCCAAACTTCTTTGCTTATCGTGGGCGTCCCTCACGGTGGGCCCCTGGCCCTTTTGACTGTTCCGGTCCTGGCCCCAGCATTGACCAGTCGAGTCCCTCGGTTGGGTTTATACCTCCTGCCTGCACTTGGGGATTGGGATCCCCCATTCCCAGCTCAGGTGCTTCTGGATGCATGCCTGGCCCTGCGGGGTCACACCCCCAGCAGGCTCAGGCAGCTCCAGAAGCTTACCTGGCATACTCTGTTGCAATGAAATATGGCCCACCTGAAGGTGAGGGCTGGGGTTAAGGCACCCCTATTCGCCTTTCACTGGGGTGATGACTGGTCTGGCATTTCCTGGGGGCTCCCGTGCCACTGGGAGCCCCACCAGGCCACCCACTCCCAGCAGGGTGCAGTTTTAGGTCATGCCCAGGACCAGGAGCCTCCAAACCGTCCCCTACAGATCTTGCTCTTACCCCAGGATGTTGTGTTCAGCCTAGCAGCCAGGCGATGTTAATGCCTGCTCTGCCAGCAGCGAACTGCTCTGTTTATATAAGCAGCCATGGATCTAAAAATGGCTGCTGCAAGTAAGCACCTGCTGGCTGCTTGGCTCGGCCCTTAAAGTGGCAGGCACCGACAGTGCCGTGCCACAGATGGCTTATGCCATGTTATAATACTTAAACCTAAATGTTATAGAAATCTAGAAATAGGGTTAAGTGCCAACGTAACTTTTATTAAAAAGAAGTGAAAAATAAAACATTTTATAATGAACATGTAATAATATGGACAGTGGCCAGGTGGATTCCAAATATAAAGTTGAAATAAGATTTCAAAAAATGAATTCCATTGGAATGAATGCCATTTTTCCCCCCAGTATACATTTCCAGAAAGCGTTCTCCTATAACATATGGCTTTACTTCTATTTTTATGGCTTTTGTTTGAAATTTTTTGAACATTTTTTCTTTACTTTTACTTTAATAATATTTCCCCATGACTTAACAAGAGCAAGTACATGCAAAGAAGTATCCATTAGCTTTTTTTGGATACCCATCCACAAGTGTTGAAATGAGAGTAGGTTCAATATGACACAAATTTAACTCCCCCCCCCCGAATCTGGTAGCCATTCCCATCCAGTGAACTGACTATTGTCATTTTAACCAAATGCAGTCTGTAAGCTAAGAACGTTTCATAGCTGTTCAGTGGTTTGCTGAAAGCTGGAGAACTAGTATGTTTTTTAAAGACATTTTAGTAGTGTAAGTCAGGAGACCTGACAAAGAATGTGTTGCTTTCAAAAGCTTGTATATCCCAACTATGTAGTTGATCCAATAAAAGATATCACCCTAAGAAATTTTTGTTTTTCAGATATTTTACAAATTGTAATTGGTTTTATAATTTCTTGTGCTGTAATATGCAGAACAGTTTTTCAAAGGCATGTTAGACTAGCTTTGTTATCCAACCATGCCGTTAACCTTAGACCAGTGATTCTTAATGCCATAAGATCCTTTCAGGGGTGCTGTAGGGTGCCATACTATGAGCATGTGTAGACGAAATGAGGGGCATGTGTGCATGACACTTTAAAGTGGGTTAAATGGTTTTGCACTGCTTTAATGGTGTTGGCGTTTGCACACATTGGTGGCGTATTACGCATCAGTTCCAGCCACTGTAGCACATTTGGTGGCGTAATGAGCCTTAAATTACTTTGGGGCGCAGCAAACTAAAACGCCTCCGAGGAGTTTTAGTTTGCTGCTCTACAGCTGCGGAGCAAAGCACCAGGCTCCGTGCAGCTCAGGGACTGTGCAGGCAGCCTGGCAGCAGTCTGGAAAGGCAGGCTCCACCAAAGGAAAAAAAAAGAAGTGTTGAGCCTGATCTCCCCCACCCCCATCAGAGCTTGTCTGCCTGCATGAGTTGCGCCAGGGACCCAGTCCTTCCCTCTGTGGCTGTGGTGGCTCCTGGGACTGCCCAAGCTAGGTGCCTGTGTATGGGTGCCGCCTGGGGGGAGGGCTGCTGCTGCTGCAGAGGGAAAGATCAGTCCCGCTCTCTGCAGCCCAGGGACCGCTCCGTCTGCCGGCAGCTTGCCTTTCCCTCCCCTCCCTGCTGCTGGAGAGGCAGGTAAGACACGGGTGTGCATGGCACGGGGGTTTACTTCGCCCTAAATTGAAATGGTGTTTTTAAAAACCTGCCACTTCAGTTTAGAGCCCCTGTTTCGTCTACACACGTGCAATGTTAGCATGTTAGTTGTGCCATCACGATTCACAAGATAAACCCAGAGATTTCAAATAGGAGTACTTAGTACTAAAAACATTCTAACTTGTGATCTTCTTGAGTTCTTTGCAACAGGAAAAAACGCTATAATATTCTTCTGTAGTAAAAAAACAAATGAAAGCTAAGAACCGGCATTTTTTCCAAGGGTGCTTTGAGTTTAGAAAGCTTGAGAATTACTGCCTTAGACACATGAACAGTTTTGTTCTGAATTAAGTCGAAGTTATGTATGCTTATCTGAAGACAGAACTAGTCAATAAGTAAGCCATGAAGTTTACTAGTCTCTTACTAAGTTTTTACCTTATTATGTGGTATCTCTGTAGTTTACCAAATTAATCCATTTAGTAAAACCAGTCTATTTATCAGAGAAGGAATCTTTTACTTTGATGGAAGGATATTTCTACCACATATAATTTACTCAGTTACTGATTAGATCTTTCATTTGAATGCCTTTTTTTATTTAAAAGTAACTTAGATAATGCAGTGGTAAAACAGTAGCAAAACATAAAATCATAACATGTTAAGGAAACTTATTCTGGCTTGAATAAATGTTCACACTCAGTTTTAAATGTTTTACAACAAATCCTTCTTTCCACTATTGATCAGTTTACAGTTACATTATAGTACACAAACTGAATGGAAACTCATCCATACAGTCAGCTGGCCAACTGGCTTACTTAAATATGATAAAGTGAAACTTCAGTAGTCTGAAACCAGTGCTTATGTACATAGGTAAATATAATAAAAACGTAAAATGAAACTTTTTAGCAGTTTGAAACAAGTGCTGTGTACTTTGTGTATACTTTGAAAACCCAGGTATCCCCAATTTCTGCTGTTGTAACATTTGGCCAGGTATATTGATGAATCAGCTGAATTCAGCTGAATCAGTTTTTTTTACTCAAAAAAAACAAACAAAAAAAACCAAACCAAAACAAAACCCATAAGAAAAAATGTGAGAACCATAATGCAGCTGGCCAAGGCTAAGTATAGCCTGTCAACAAGCCCATGGCTGAATAGATTCAATTTTCACAGGTTAGTTTAAGCTGTGTAGATTGAACTAATAAGCAAGTGAACACTTTCTGATTCCAGAAATGCAGACATGTCTCCAGTAGCCCAGGCCAGAAGCCAGGGGGCGCTAGAGGACACCTCACTGCTCTGCTAGAGCAGACAGCCTGAATCTGGAGGGGATCTAGGACAGAAGTTCAATAAACTGATTTAACGTAAATTAGTTAAACCTGATACTACATCCATCCAGGTTTACCTTAAACCAGTTTCCAATCACCTGGACCAATTTGTGTAATTTCTGCCACTAGTTGAAGTGTTGAATCAATTTTGTGTAGGGGTTGGCAACCTATAGCCTGTGGGCTGGATTCAGCCTGCACAAACTTTGTATCTAACCCACAGATGTGGGGCTTTGGCAGCATGCAGAGGTGGGAGGTGCTTTATGTGGGTGCTCTCCCTGCACTGCTGGGGAGACAAGCGGCAGTGGTAGGATTAAAGTGCTATGAGTTTACTGTTCCTTTTCGATGGAGCCAAACATGGGTTCAGTTTATCTGTGTGGCTCTTATGATCTTTTGGTTCTTATTGCAGTATTCTTAGCTTAAGTTTCTCAGTTCGTTTTGCACACATTGTCAGAAGAGAACTGCTGTATGCTCCCAGCAAATTTTCTTTGTAAGCACAATGACATTACAGAAAAGTGGTCTTATCATTCAGATTATAATGATACTTTAATTTGAACATGTTTTTTATTGTTGTTTGCACTTATGTTTATATTTTTAGATGAAATTTATTTTGTAAAGAGAAATATTAAAAAAATTCCATGTAGCAGTGCAAATGCTGCATCAAGCCTAGGTGGTAGGGATCTGGGGAAGCTTTTTGAAAGAATAGGATAGTCTTTCTGGTTTTAGACGGTGCCGGGACAATGCCTTTTATTCTGGGGTTCTACAGACATACAAGCTGGCTGTCTCACTTAAGTACCTGTGAAGTACAGAGGTAATATTCCAGCTGCTTTCTGTCCCCCTCCCCCAAAATCTGGGGCTAATTTGAGTGAATTGCCATTCTAGATCTATGTGTAAATTATTATTCCCTTCTGTATTGATGCTACTCAAAGCCGAGCATATTCAACCCAAGGATAAACATGGTTTTTAGCCCAGGATAGTAAATTGCCTTGATACAGATAAGGATGTAGCGCACTAATTAGGTCAGTTCTGTCTTATTGAGGGTCTGTTTAATGCCAGGCATAAGAAATGAACAAAAATTTTGTTCTCGAGTTTTACAAGTTTAGAGACTAGTATTTTAATATGCTTTCATACCTGTCTTTCTAATAACCACGTTTTCTACTGAAGAATATGCTGTTAAATTAGCAGCATCCCAAATGTATTACTGTTACCATATTCTAAGTAAAAAAGACAAAACAGAGGAGATAACTATTTTATTTGTCTGATTCTTTTTGAAGAAACTCAAAACACTTTAGATACCATAGGATGGATACTTTGAGGAAGCAGTTAAACAATAACAAACTGTCTTTATTTTGATTACCATATTTGTGGTCAAATTTCCTTTTGATTCTAGTATGATGGAGGTCTGTGTTAGCAATCAAAAGGTGCATCTACACGAGGTGCTACAGTGCTGTAGTGTCTATTGTCAAAACTGTGATGCCACTGCTATGGCACTGTAGCAACTTGCTCTGCATTATAGCCCGTTTAAGGTGATGTAGCAGCCAAAAATAACCGTGTGTGATTGGCATGGTGCAGTATGGGCCGTTACTGTGCCATCTTGTAGTACTTCCAAAAGGAAATGCAGATGGCGCAGTAACAAAGGCACTGTACGGTCATGTGTAGACATGCCCAAAGACAACTTCTATGGTTGTGACTATTTTAATAAACTTGCATTTTTAAGTTGTTGCCATGCAGCGTAGAGCTTTAAAAGCATTAGAACATAAAGCGGGACCAAAAACTCAACAAACCACTATTCCAGAGGGCCTATTCCTCTAGCTCTGCTGACTTGTATAAAAGATTAAAGCCATGGTTCATTTATACTTCTGCATGTTTTGAATTCATCTGGTATTTATCAAAAACCAAACTTGACTCATTTGGTATGTTTGTTCTCTTTGTTCCTTAGGCAGCCTTCCAGGAGAATGTTGGAAGACAGGTATGGTAACTTTTCTGAATCTTCATTCATGAAACTTCTTGAAGAGATATTGTAATACGCAACTCAGAATATTAAAATTAAATAGTCCATCTTCAGTAGAATTAAGTAAAAGAACGTCTAAATTTGGTTAACACTTAAAACACTCATTATGCATTTTCATCATCTAAAAGGAGGTTCTTCTGTGTTTTATTCCCTAAACTTGCTTGTGAATTTTTGACAATGTTGGTTCTGGAAAAGTGAGTTTTATGACAAGTTGAAATTCCTTCTAAAAAGCACAACCGTGGCCTAAAGAAACACAACATAGCTTATAAATCATCATATTATTAAAGTAAAGATAGAAGTAAGGCAATTTTTTTTTGCATTTTCCACGTCATTGATTTTTCTTGGAATAGTGTGAATGGCTAAGTAACTTACATATATCTTCAGAGCAGTTCAGTGGAATAGCTATGACTGAAACTCAAGACTCCTGATTTCCAATTCTCTGCTTTTGTCTGTTAAATCATGCTGCCTTTCCTAAACCAGCATCTGAATTTTCAGAAGAGATCTATTAGTTGTGTAGGAGTCTGAGTTTTACTGTGGAGTAAAAAAAAAAAATTGCTGTTCTCCTGTTTCTGGACAGCCAGACATCTCGGTGGTTTGAAGGCTCAGTATGTGTTCTTCTCTTTCCTGGAGAGTTGTCTTTGAGGACTTATACCAGAGGGTTTTTTGTTTGTTTGTTTGTTTGTTTGCTTTTGTTTTTTTAAAGCTTCCTTGTACCTAAACTGCGTAGGGGCACCATATTGTTCTGACTGCAAGTTCTGCAAGTCTATCTGAGCAGGGAGGTGGGTGACATAGAAGTATGCTTGTATCAGAAGCTTGGAGTCAGGATGTTACCTGGAGGAAAGCTAATAGTAATATGGTTTATAGGGCATGCATTTCATGCAGCCTTCAACTCTGATATGTGTTTGTATTATTAATTTTGGTTAAAACTGATTTTCTTTAGCTTTGCATTATGTGGCTCATTTTCTTTGTTTTCTACACTTACACTGTTCTCCTGAAGAGTTTTTGTCAGGATGCTGGCTATAATCAACAAGGCAGATAGTGAAAACCTGGCCAGTAGAGAAATAATTAATGCTCATAATTAATCAGTCTACAAACTGAGTCACATTTCCTGGTTCCAGCTGCTCTAGCACTCGGGGGCTGCCACTGCTATTGCTGGTGCTAGATTCTTTGGCCCTGGTCCCCTCTACGCCTTCCCTCCGAGGAAAGGGGGAGTGGAGAAATAGAGGGGATTGGAGCTAGAAAGCTGCCACTCCATGTTGGGCTTTTCAGCCCTGGTTCTTTCCACCTCTCTATTCCCCTGACCTGCTTTGCCTGTGGCAGGTTGTGTCAGGGTTGATGATAGGTTTATGTAGAGTTTAGATTATGGTTTGTATGGGATGGTTTGGATCAGGATGATCCTGCCTCAGGAAGGGCGTTGGACTAGGTCACCTCTGAAGGGTGCTTCTAGCCCTACTTCTCTATGACACTAATTTATCAGTGAGTAGTGCATTCATTTACTTATGTAAAACAGTGCCATTTTCCTGAAGCTTGTGTTTAATTGCACAGTATTCCTTTAAAAAAATAAGTGTATTTCAGCATGTTTCTTCTGATTATGGTGATAGTATTTGTCATATGGCATGTAGGTGAAAATGATGATTACACAATTAGGGTTCAAAAGCAGTACACTGGTCTTTTCTGAAGGACTTTAATTTGTGATTTTACAGAAGAATTGAGTGGGAAAGAAGACTGGGGGTATGTGCGTGTGCATGCACACATGTGCCTGTTTGTTAGTTTGTCATCATAATTCAGTTAAAACTGAGTGCAAACTTAAAAAAAATCTCTTGTGGTAAAGTGGATTCAGATGATTAACCAACCGCTGTGACTAAGTGTATGTAATTCAGTTGAAAAGCAAGTCTAAGGCCCTCAGTAGGGATCTTTGCCATATTCCAGGATTTAACATCAGACTTTTCCCCTTCTGGGTGCCTCAGGTTTCTTTGTCATGGTAACTTTGTGTTTGCTTCCTCAGTGGTGGGATTGGGCAGTAGTAGTGAATGTGTTCAGAAGTGATGTATTTTTCTAGTTGGAATAGTTTCAAGGGGGAGAAGAGGTGGAATTAGGGATAGGTGTCTTCTGTAATATGATCCAGATAGGGCTGTCACAAAAGTGGAGAAAATCTTGATTGCCCTAGGAGCTAAAGGTGTAGCATTCAAGGTTTAGTCATCCCAAAGCAGCTCGCATTGACTCCATATAATGTGGTACTGGATTAATAGTTGTAAATGCCTTTCTGTGATTTCCACTTAATTCAAGGTGGGGCAGGGCTCATGATACTGTAAATTTGACAACTTTGCATGAACCAGCTCTAACCAAACTCTGTAAACACCAAACTCAGTTGTTTCTTTTATGAATCAGCTGGCAGTAGTGCTCACCTTTTATGTAGGAACCTGGTAGCTAGATTATTTGTCCACATGCCCATGAAGCGAGAGAGATTATCTGCAGGCTCCCAGGGAGTGTCCTTACCTCCAGACTATAGAATAGTTTGGAATGGCCTAAGTGGTTAGTCAGGGTTTGATAGATCGCTCTCTTGGACTTAGGTTCTTAAAACATCCCTAAATTGCACTTTAGGATTTAAGTCATTTTTTTGTCTTTCACCCCAAGTATTCATTTCTTATTTATTTTTTCTGAACAGACGAACATTTGAACACCCCTGTAAAACTGGAACAGACAACTTCACATATAAAAATATGGACATATTGAATGACTAGTTGGCCACAGATTCCTTCATTCACTTTAAGATTTCTAAGGGTCTTTCTAGGTCAATTAGGTGTTCAGTTTCAGATTAATCCACAGTGGGGTAAGTTTCCTTAAGGGTATTTGGACCCCTATTATGTACATTTGATCTCACCTAAAAGTTAATTACTCCAGAGATGCACACAATTACTGTGTATGATTTTGCATTTTGAGAAGGGATTTACACTGAAACACTGAATTTACATGACACACAACCTGACAAAAGGAACAATAAGTGATGTTCCTTCTTCCTGTGGGAGGTGTACTGACCTATTCCCCACTGCCTAGGAAAATGCTTACTTAATCATTGGGTACACCTTTTACATCACTCTGCTTGTATGATATACCCTGACAGTATGTTGCAACTGACATCCTTTCTCTGAGTAGGAAGGAGGCAGGGTGCATATTTTTCTGCCTGAAATGTGATAGTTTTATTCAGTAGGCAGCTGTGTGTTAACTTTCTGATTTCTGACTGCATCATTTCTGCAAGATACCACATTCTAGAGCTAGATGGAAAATTCCATGTGGATGAAAGTAGTAATTAGTCCCAACATTTAAAAATAAATCAAAGTGGATGCATGTATTTTTTTAACAAGATGAGTTTTAATACTGGAAAAAAACATGTTCGTGTGTTTTGACATAATGGATACTTCTTGTATTATTTTGCAATGTCTCTAGCTAGATAAACCAATGATACTGTAAAATGTCCAGAACCTGCACTCCTATATAAAATCATTGTTTAAATACCATGACTGTCTCTTTTGTAACTGGGTGTAGTGTATTTAGCCATTGGCTAATTTAAATTTGTTCTTAATTTGGCTCAATGAGGCCATGCTGTTGTCTCTACCAGGAAATATAACTTTGAGTATCGTCATATTATACTTAATGAAATCTGACCTATATCTAAGCCATTAGACATGACTAGTAGTTAGTGTACAGGTGATGAGGCATAGATGCATGCTATGAAAAATTAATCTTGAAAAGAACATTTTAAATTACAGAGTTGAAATTGTGTTTTTTACTATGGAATTAAACTTACCAAAAATTGCTGGGGTACCACAGATCATTGAAGACATGAATAAACACATCCTAGAGTCTATAAGCAGAGATGCATGGAAGTAATCACATACCTGCTTTTTTATATATAATAAATTCCCTATCTACAAACATTTTATTTTTTATTTATTTGTATGGTATATGTAGATACAGCATGTAGGGGTATATCTGGGATGTAAGGGCTAGCAATAGGAGTCGGCAGCATCCTTTGAATTGAACGCCTTTCACTGGTCTCAAACATTCGCATGCGACTCCAACTAGTCACTTGTCCTTAGTGATGGCCACATCCTGCGCAACTATATTGGTTTGAAGGCCAAAATACCATATCTTGTCATATACAATATGTCCCCCAAAAAAACACAGAACTTGTTTTTGGAAGACAGAATGCAGGAATTTTTTTTTTCCGGACAGTAGAGCTTACTCTGTGTCACACAGTTGGCTACACTTCTGGAAAAATGCAGAGTGGAAAAGAGTGGAAAAACATTCTTGGGAACATAGAGTGACCAGGAAGTGTGGCATCCCATGAGACAATCTGGCGAGGCAGTAGAAACTCCCTGGTGTTACAGGTTGTCTTCTGGGATGCCACATTTCCTTGACAGTTTCCAAGATAACTTTTATTCTGTCACACAAGGTTAGGCTCCAGACCTTGCAAGGGCAGTAACAAGACTGTTAATTCTTTACTGTAAGTAGTTCTTTATATAGGTTCCTGTAAATACTGTTTTCACATCACAAGCCTCATAAAATACTACCAGCAGCTCATTTTTGCTTTAGATACAAGCTACTGTGCTCAGCCAACAGTTATGACTGTGAGAGGGTTAACACAGGAACTCCACCCATGTAGCTTTCTGAGCCAGACACAAGTGGCAGCCACCTTGGCAGCAGCCTGACATGCATGGTGTCTTCAGGCTAGCTTCTTTTCCAGTGAAGAAAACACCTTCCCTGCTTAATACATGGACCCCAATTTTAGGGGAGTCTAGTTGTGAGGGAAAGGGTGCACGCTGTATACAAGAACATATGGTAGGTCCAAGGTAACGTCTGAATGAATATCTTCAGCAGTCATCTCCTATCCCAGTGAACTTAGTTTAACTTGACAAGATGTCAATTTCCATACCATTGCAGCAGAGCTCGTGGACAGCTTAGATCAGGGATTGGCAGCCCCCGGCATGTGTGCCAGTTAGTGGCGCACAGAAGCATTTTCCTCGGCACATCAGGAGGTATGAGAGGAAATTGTTTAAAAAAAAATTTTTTTTTAAGTTGCTGCTCTGGGAGCAGCACAGGTCCCAGTGCCGCATCAGGTACTGGGGCAGAGTCAGGAGAACACAGGGATGCAGTTTGTGTTCTGATCCTGGGCTGCACCTTTCAGCCCAGCCCGGCCCCTAGAGGGGAGCTGCGGGGAGGCGGGACCAGGACCCAGGCCCAGCAGATGCTGTGCAGGGTTGCAATGCTGGAGGCTCCCAGCGGGTGAGCCCAGGGCTTGGTCAGGTGGATGCCCTGTCCAACCCCAGTGGGGGCAGCACTGGGATGCTGAGTACCGGAGCAGGGTCTAGGTGGTATGCCTGGCACACACAGAGGCTGAGCTGGGAGCCCCCCAAGTCTGGCATCCTGCCCCAGCCAGGCAGCACCCCCTTGTGGACAGGATAGGGCAGCTGTGCCCTATCTCCATGGAGTTGTGTGGGCCTGGCTGGGTCCCACCTTGGGTGCCACTGGGCTCACCTGCCATGGCTCGAGTCTGCAGAGCCCCGGGGTAGCTCCCACTTCCCACCTGGTCCCCACTCTCCCATGGCTGCTGTCTTCCGAAGGGCCCAGCCGGGCCAGCCTGCCTGCAGCACCTCCCCCCACATCTGCTTCTCCCTACAATGCCTGGACCCTGCCCTGAGCACCTGGCTCTGGTGTTTGGTGCCCCAGTCCTGCCCCTGCCCGGCTGGGATGGGCATCTGTCTGTATCAGCCCCAGGCTTGGCCCTCTCCCAGCCCTGGGCTCAGGCTCCCCCTGCCTTAGGACCGCTGGGGAGGCCTGAGCATCCTGGCCATAGCAGCTGCTGCTGGGGTATTGCTGCCTCCCTTACCTCCCTCGGACACTGACTTGGACCAGCAGGTCTGAGCCACAGCTGGTGGTGGGAGACATGAGCTGTGGCTCACCCCCTCTTCCTTTTTCCTTTTTTTCTCTCTTTTTCTTTCTCTCCTCTTTTTCTTTTTTCTCTTGTTTTGTCTCTCCTTTCTCTCTTTTCTCCCCCTTCTCTCTCTCCCCTTTTTGTCTCTTCTTTCTGTCTGTCTTTCTACCTTCCTCTTTTTTCTCTGCCTCATCACAACCTGCTTAACTAAAAAGAATACATAAGAACAAAGGTAGCATTATTTATTGTCACCAGGTTTAGAATTTTTAGAAAACCTGGTATTTACTGTGAAAAAGCAACATTTGTGATGATTAACTATATTAATATGCAGTGCATCCTGCCATGTACCTCCCTCCTTGGCCCTGGTTTTGTTTTTTTGGTGTGCCAGAACTCTGGCACCTTTACAAGGTAGACATTGCAGTTTTTTCAGCACTCTGACCAAAAACGTTGCCTACCCCTGGCTGAGATCATTACTACAGGTGAATTAGATATTGTAAGCCATCCAGATACTGCAGAAACCTCATATCCAGTTGCCTCGACTCTCTCTTGCCACTGAGCCTTGATGAGTGAGACTGAGGGCAAGGTCATTTCAGAGCAGACTTTCATCACTATAATTCAGTCTATCCAGAAGTGCATTTTAATTCCACTCCCTTTATACTTTTGGTATTCTTCTAGGCTAGGGACAGAAGTTACGCATAAACCAGTTTCAAAATGGCTGAAACTGGTTTCAGATAAACCTGGTTGAATGTAGTATCAGATGTAACTGATTTAGGTCAAACCAGTTTATGAAACTTTTGTCCCAGACCCCTGCCTGGTTCAAGTTAAATCACAGTCTCCTAGCATCCCAGCATGCTTTGCAGCCTTGGGCTGGGTTGTGCTATCTGCTTCAGAGAGCAGGGCTTGTTCCACCCGTCTGCCCCCTAGTTGGAGTAGTGAGGGCTGCCTCACTGGCTGGTGCACTGGCCCCCACAACCGAGCCCTGACTGGGGTCTGGGGCCAGGGAAGGGGGTTAAACTCACCTTCCCCCAAGTACAGAGCTGCCCTGTGTTGCTAAACTTACTGCTGGCTGTGACTGGGCTACAAATCCCAGAGGCACCTGGAAGCAGGAAGAGGAAATGATGAGCAACCCTGCAGCTATAATTCTGGACTACAAGTCCCAGAGACCTCAGGGGCAGCAGGAAGAGGAAACAAACACACAGCCCATGTTGGCTATGTGCCAGAGAGCTGCGCTCTAGCGCCCGCCCCCCCCAGCTCTGGCTTGAGCCACTGCAGGCATGTGGCTGCATTTCCTGAATCAAAAATGAATGTGTTTTCATTTGTTGATTGGTTCAGTCTTTGCAGCTCAGACTAACTTGTAAAGACTGAATCAATTCAGCCTTGGGCTTTTTGACTGTCTGTACTTAGCCCTAAAGTCTTTTAGAGGTACGCAAATGGATATATTGGGAAGTATAATCACAGACTATCATGCAGGCAGCTGAAGACAGGAATAAAATGGCAGCAGAGCTCAGAAGCCCCCTAAATGACTGAGTAGCATTTTTAGGCCTGTACTTCTCTTCTCCATAAGCTGAGGAAGAGACTAGATAAAGTGCTGTACACATTGCCTGTTTTGCATTTGCCCTGTTTAGGTGAGAGTTATCCCTTTGTTGTGGCCAAATAAGAATTGGGTTTATCAGCTGCCAGAGAACCTGTCAGCGAGTACCTCAGACATGAGATGAAACCGTCTTTAACAGCAAGACACATTGACATTTATGTTTTTGTGTATACTATTTACAAAACATTCTTTTGTATCTTGCTATCGTGGTCTTTGACAACTAAAGACACATTTCTTGTTTACTGTGTAGTTTTTAGGTTTAACGATAAAAATCCAATTGCTCAACTTGGAACTCATTGGTTTTGTGACCACTTTTCTAAATGGAAGATACAGCTGTATCTTGATCAGGGCTGATCCCTGCAGAGTCGGTGCAGGGGCTGCTGGCAGCACAGAGCCGAGCAGAGGTGGCATAGGGGTAACAGGGAAGGAAGCAGTATGGGGTTTGGCAGTGGTGAGCCAAGCTTCTACCAGTGACCACTCCCACTGGGACTAAAGGGCCTAAAATCTAGTGCCTTTTAGTATCCCACTGGGCTGGGTAGAGAGATTCTCTGGGCTGAATCTGGCCCACAGGCCATATGTTTGACATCCCTGGTTTAAATGGATATTAAAGTAATATAAAATGAAAGACGATAATACTGTTTCAGTGAAAGCATGAAATTTTATTTGTAAACTATTGGACAACTTGTTCCAATGCCTGTATTTGTATGGGTCCGTATAGGTAGCTACTTTATTAATAAAGAAGTAACAACAGAAAGGAAAGTAACATGAAATTACAAGCAGTCTTTGCAGTCTTTTCTTCATTTATAAAGTGAAATTACAAAAAACTAGGCCTGTATTTTGACCTTGAGTATGTAGATATGTGACCATTTTTAGCTGAAGTCATATCTACGGCTACATCTCAATGTTTGTAAAGAATACAAAACTGAAATAGGAAAATATAATTATAAAGCATCCAAAACTGCAAAACCATGTAAAATATATTTTAAAACATGTTCAGTGCTTCAAATTATATTTAAATACAAAAAAGTGCTACTCATTTCTTTACTTTTCATTTTTTAAAGGAGGCAGATATTCAGTGATCCAAATATCTGGTTTTTTTTGGTAGAAACAGCAAAAATTCAAGATTTAAAGTTTAATGTTTCTTTTCCATTCTGATGCCCAAGTGATATTTTTAGTGGGTGTTGACTATTCATGCAGTGTTTTATCCATCACTATAACACTTTCTATCTCTGTTTTTCTTTGTTGTTAGGGCACTTTTCCACATGGCATTGACATTTTGACTGCAGCTGATTATTTTGCTGTTGGTAACAGAGTAAATTGTTTCCTTACTGTAAGGTGAGTTTTCAAGCATCAGATTGCCCTATATTTAAAGTGCATGGTTGATTTAATAGAGCCGTATCTTTATTATTCTATTTTTTTCACAAATGGAAATGTTTTTTTCTTGTACTTACTTATTAACACAGATTATATGCTGAGCATGGCAAAAGTTTTAACAGGTGTTTTTAGGGTCTACTATGGCCGATATTGTTTAATGGGTTGATTGATGAACAGAAAAAGGAATGAGTAGCAACATGGGGAAATTTGCAAGTGACACAAATTTGCTTAGTAGGTAAGTTGAGGTTGGAAAAGATTGAAGGAACAAAGAGTAACATTGCAAAACTAGATCAATAGGCAACATGATAGGTGAAATTCAATGATGGTAAATGTAAGGTAATACTATTTAAAAGGAATAATTTGGATTACTTGCATACATTGCTGAGTTATGTCTCATCTGTTAGAACTCATGTTAAAGATCAGGACATCTTTTTTGTGGACAGTTCAATGAAAATTTCTGACCACCATGCAGTAGAACTTGAACAAGCACACAAAATGTTGCCATGTAGGATCTATAAAAAATTGATGGACAATAGGAAAAAAAAGCCTCAGAACTATTTGTAAGTCAACAGTGCATCCTTCTGAACTGTGTTCTGTTCTGATCACTTACATGTAAAATGATAGAGGAGAAATAGAGGCCAAGTACACCTTTACCAGTATAGGTGGTTGGAAACTGGTCTATACTTGTAACAGAACAGTTCATCACACAAAACCAATCTGTACCCGTAACAGAGCAGAATTTTGGCACACACAGACTGGTTTAAAAATGGCAGAACCTGGTTTAAGATTTGCCCCTCTTCTACTGAAAGGTGAATGTGTGTTCTGTTTGCTACTGATCGAAACTATGTTGCTTACAGAAAACCCCGAAACTTAGATCAGTTCTGCCTTGGGCTTTTTGAGGCTAGAGATAGAAGTTACACATAAACTGGTTCAAGTGATCAGAAACTGATTTAAACTTGTAACAGAACAGAAGCTCAGTGCACATAAGCTAGCTTCAAAATGGCTGAAACTGGTTTAAGATAAATCTGGTTGAATGTAGTATCAGATTTAACTGATTTGGTTTATGAAACTTTTGTCCCAGACCCCTTCCTGGTTCAAGTTAAATCACAGTCCCCCAGCATACTTTCCAGCCCTGGGTTGTGCTGTGTGCTCCAGAGAGCAGGGCTGGCTCTGCCCGTCTGCTCTGTATCTGGAGCAGTGAGGGATGGCTGACGGGGTGGGGCAGCCTGGCTGAGGGTGCAGCCCAGGCTGATTGGGGGGGGACGGGACGGGGACTGCCCCCCCACAGGCAAACCCTGGCTGGGGTCTGGGACCAGGGAGGGGTGTTAAATACCCCTTCCCCTGCTCAAACTTTCTGCTGGCTGTGACTGTGGATTACATATCCCAGAGGCAACTGGAAGCAGGAAGGAAGTGATAAGCAACCCTGCAGAGTCCTGCGACTGTGATTTTGGATGGCACATCCCAGAGACCTCGGAGGCAGCAGGAAGTGGAATCCAACACACAGCCTATGCTGGCTACATGCCAGAGGGCTGTGCTGTAGCACCCCTTGCCTTCTGGCTGGAGTCACTCCAGGCATGTGGCTGCATTTCCTGAATCAGAGGGAACTATCTGTTCACTTCCATTTCAAATTAATCTCTGCAGCTTAGACTAAGCTGCAAAGACTGAATCAACTGTACAATGTCATGTTATAAGTTATCACTTATGAGTGATGCTTTTCTCAACCAGACTGGCTGACCTGCTCCACTGGGCTTTAAACTAAGCCCGCCAGGGAATGGGGGGGGGACTACTGCCACTGTGCTGGCCTGCTGAGCAACCCTTGCAAAGCCAACAGGGCAAAGCACTTAAGGGAACCCACCCCTGCCCCAGCCCTGGAATGATCTGTAGGCAAGGCAAGGGCCCCCCAAAGGGACACTTGCGTGCCTGTACACAAATGCCAGGAGTTTGAGGAATAAATAGGAGGAAATTGTCCTCCTGCTTAATGCAAATAATTACTATGTCATAGGGATAACGGAGACCTGGTGGGCCTCCACCCATGACTGGGCCACAGGTATAGACAGCTATACCTTGTACAGGAGAGACTGAGCGGATAAAAGGGGCGGGGGTGTAGCTCTCTATGTCAAGGAAAGTTATGTATCCTGCAAGCCGACATTGGCACCCAGGGTGGATGACTAGAGACCCTCTGGGTTAAAATCCTTGGGGAACACGGCACAGGGGACACAATGGTGGGAGTCTACTACAGACCTCCAACCCAGGATCAAGAGCATTACCAGAAGTTTGCTAGGGAATTGGCCTGATCATGCAGCAAGGCTTGGCTTTCCAAAGACCGCATGTCTGTATCTGAGTTCGAATGATGCTCAGCCAAATCCAAATGGTTGCAAAGCTTTCTCATGTGTGTGGATGAGCTCTATCTGATACAAGTCTATGGGCCGACAAGAGGCAAAGTGCTGCTTGACCTGACAAGCTCAGGAAGCTTGTCAGTGAGGCCTTAAGGGACCATGACCCAAAGGGGAGGGGAGTTCAGGAAGAGTGGTTGTTCCTCAAGGGAGCGATCCTGGATGCACAAGCAAAGCCTATCCCATCTTGGAGGAAAGGCAGCAAAAGGGCACAGTGACCCCCTTGGCTCTGCAGGGAACTAGCGGACCTCCTCCATCTGAAAAGGAAGGCCTACAAAGGATGGAGGATGGGATCCACCTCCAAGGAGGAATATTCTGCACTGGTCTGGACCTGCAGGGAGCAAACCAGGAAAGCCAAGCCTGCGACTGAACTCCAACTGGCCTTTTTTAGATATGTGGGGAGCCGGAGGAAAAGCAAGGGCAACATTGGGCCCCTTCTAAACCGATGCCCAGGATAAAGCCAACTTGCTAAATGGGTATTTTAGGTTGGTTTTTCACCAGTCCCATGGGACGCCCCTGCCCATTATGGGACGGGAAGGCCTGGGTGAGGGAGACTCCTTACCTTCCATCAGTGCTGACTTTGTGAAGGAACACCTTGAGAGGCTGGATACCTTTAAGTCAGCCGGCCCTGACAGCTTACACCCCAGGGTACTCAAAGAGCTGGCTAGCATCATAGCCCAGCCCCTGGCATGGATATTCGAGAACTCTTGATGCTCTGGTGAAGTGCCTGATGATTGGAATGTGGTGCCTATCTTCAAGAAAGGGAGGAAAGTGGATCCGGCAAACTATGGGCCCATCAGCCTGACCTCTATCCCAGGGAAGATCCTAGAAAAGATTATCAAGGAGACCATTCTCAACAGACTGGCCGATGGCAAAATCCTGAGGGATAGCCAGACCGGGTTTGTCACGGGTAGGTCTTGCTTGACCAGTCTTATTTCCTTTTACAACCAGGTGACCTATCACCCGGACAAGGGGGAAGAGATTGATGTCGTATATCTTGACTTTAAAAAAGCCTTCGATCTGGTATCCCATGATCACCTCTTAGCAAAACTGGCCAACTGCGGCCTCAGCTTCACCATGGTCCGCTGACTGGGGAATTGGCTCTGTGGTCGGACCCAGAGGGTGGTGGTTGACGGAAGTCAATTGTTGTGGTGCGCTGTTACCAGTGGGGTCCCTCAAGGCTCTGTCCTTGGGCCTATATTATTCAACATCTTCAATAATGCTGTGGACATTGGAATCAGAAGCAGACTGGCCAAGTTCACCAACAACACCAAACTTTGGGGTAAAGCATCCACGCCTGAGGACAGGACGGTGATCCAGGCTGACCTTGACAGACTCAGGAAATGGGCGGACGAGAACCTGATGGTGTTTAACACTGAAAAATGCAAGGTTCTCCACCTTGGGAAGAAAAATGCGCAGCATGCTTATAGGCTCAGCAGTGCTACGCTGGCTAGCACTACAGATGAAAGGGACTTAGGGGTCATAATTGACCACAAGATGAACATGAGCCTTCAGTGTGATGCTGCAGTTATTAAAGCAAGCAAAACACTGGCTTGCATCCATAGATGCTTCTCAAGCAAATCCCAGGATGTCATTCTCCTGTTGTACTTGGCCTTGGTGAGGCCGCAGCTGGAGTACTGCATCCAGTTTTGGTCTCCACAATTCAAAAAGGATGTGGAGAAGCTTGAGAGAGTCCAGAGGAGAGTCACGCACATGATCAGAGGTCAGGAAAACAGACTTTACGACGAGAGGTTGAGAGCTATGGGACTTTTCAGCCTGGAAAAGCGTAGGCTCAGGAGTGATCTGATGGCCGCCTATAAGTTTATCGCGGGTGCTCAGCGGGATCTGGGGGAACATCTGTTCACCAAAGTGCTCCAAGGGATGACAAGATTGAATGGTCACAAACTCCTCCATGACCGTTTCAGGCTGGACGTAAGGAAGAACTTCTTTACTGTCCGAGCCCCCAAGGTTTGGAATAGACTGCCGCCGGAGGTGGTTCAAGCACCTACTTTGAACGCCGTCAAGAGACATTTGGATGTTTATCTTGCTGGGATCCTATGATCCCTGCTGACATCCTGCCCCTGGGGCAGGGGGCTGGACTCCAAGATCTTCTGAGGTCCCTTCCGGACCTAATGTCTATGAAATCTCTGAAATCTATTACATCTATGAAATCATTAAGGATAATTTCCTAACAGGACACAGAGAAAAAATTACATTTAAATGGAAAAGAACAGTTATAATTAGGCTCCCCCCACACCTTGTTCCTCCACAGCTTCATGTTAGACAGAAGGTGTTCACTGCTTTTGTGCGCTAGCACTCAGTTTTATTCTTTTGCGTTATGTGCACTTAATATCTTCATATCAACTAGATTTTTTTTGAGTTTGCATCATGCTGTGTTGTTCTGCTTCTGTGTAATGAACACTGTCTTGAACCTTCCTGTATCCTTCTGCTTTTACTTCTGTGTTTTTGTTGTTTCACTGCTTCAAGTGTTGTTTAAAAAATTTGAAACAAGTTGTTGTTTTGTCTGCCTGTGACTTTCCCCCTTTCTCTTTCAGTCAAAGATTTAATTTTGTTTACGGATGGTAAAAAAAAAAAAGGCTATTTCACTCAACAGTCCACATGTGGCTGTAGTTTTGCATGTGTAATAAAATAATGCATACAAAAATGGGGGTCCTCAAGTCCAGTATATCAGAGTATAGAGCCACAGACCATATATCAAGAAACCAAAAGGGCACATGACAGCCTGTGTTCAAGGGACAGCTTTGAATTTTCCACAAAGCAGATCATTAGGATTAATGTTGTGTGATAATCCTAGCATCATCCTTCCCACTCTGCCAATTCTATTGTTCTTTTCCTTTTTAAATTGATCCTTCTTCACCTTTTTCTTTTTCTTCATAATCACTTCAACCTACATTCCTGTAATCTCTGCCTTGCACCTACTCTTTCCTTTCTGTAGTCTACATCTTCCTCCTTCACTTTGCATACATTCCCCATCTCTCCCTGCTACTAAACAAAAATGCAGACATGCAGTAGATCACTGTTCTGAATAATGTGAAACTTGTCAGTTTACACGAGCAGAGAATTTGATCTACTGTTCTGAAACTGTACAAAGCTTTGACAAAACAATTTTTTTTTGGCTTGGAGTTTGCATAGGCCATTTCTTTTTTGCTTACTTTTTTGAGGCTTCTGCTACTGTCTTCTCTTCTAAGCTTTCACTGGCATTCACTTTGCCTTTTGGTTGACTTGCAGTGTTTGTATTCGGCATTGCTGATTACATTCTTATTTAAGAAAAAATATGTAAAATACCGTAAATGAAAAAGGTCCTAACTTATTTAGCTGAGTTACAGTTAAGGCAAGTATTAAACTCTTGGACAGGTCATTTTGTATTCTGTGACCATTCTTTTTTTATTATTTGC
>NW_005842339.1:454104-509072 GCF_000455745.1 Alligator sinensis | reverse complement strand
TTTCCCTGATAATTTTAAAAGGCATTTCATTTAGTTATTAAATTATGATTCCTTGCAACCATTTTCACTTTCTAATTAAGCTTCTCTTCCTGAGGTGTGTGTCATCCCATACCTTAAAATCAGGGGTTTTCAACCTTTTTTGGTTGGTGTACCCCCGGCGGCCAGTCCAGAAGCAAGAGTCTGACTGGTCAACAAGTGGTGGGAAGGGGTCCCTCATTGTGAAATCAGAAGTGCCCCTGGCGAAACCGGAAGTGCCTCCCGCTTCTCTCCTTTGCTTCCGTGAACCCTTGGGGGCTTCCCAAGTACCCCCAGGGGTATGCGTACCCTTGGTTGACAACCCCTGCCTTAAATTGATTTATTAAAATTTCACCACTCTGTTCTGTAAGTAAGAGCTGTAATTAATTGGGTCAATAATTCATTCCTTCCTGAAATTTTTGTGTGAGTGGCACTAATGCACAAGGGAATAGGTATATATTTAATTGTCTATACAAAAAATGCATAGTGTTATTTTATGGTTGCAGGAATGGACTTTTCTGACAGACATTTATATGACCTCACGACACATTTTTGTAGCTTAAAGCAACAACATGGAATGCATGCTCTATAGTTCTGACATGTAGAGTTCAGCCCTGGAAAAAGGGTCTATCTGATAAACCCTTATATCAATGTAGAGTCCCACTTTATTGCAAGGATTTTGTATAGGTGTGAAAGTTTGTTCAGGTAGATATCTTTGAGTAATCGAGGCTTTATTATAGGCTATGGACAGGGTTCAGTTCCAAATAGTTTGGGGCCGGAGCATACAAGCCTTACAGCCCCTAGGTAGGAAAGCACAACCTGTCCCAGGGGTACTAGGAGGGCTTGAGCTGTGGGGAAATGCCTTCCTTTCCCCAGCTTGCAGATCTCTGAGTTGACCCCTGTCTGCAAAGGGCATTTTCCCAGAGCTGGAACTACCCTCAGGAGCTTCAGGAGGGTTCCAACCACAATGCCTCTGCTTCCTGCCTCATCCACAGTTCCAGTTCTGTGCATAGCATAGGAGGCAGCCACTGCAGCTTGAACCCTCTTAGGGCTCCTCTTGTCAGTTCCAGCTAAGGGGAAGGGCCCCTGACCTCTTGCACAGACTAGGGTGACCCTGGCTTATGTAAAGAGTGGGAGACAGAGGCAGTGCAGCTTGATCTTTTCCAGGCAGAATGGGTTGAGCCATGTGAAAATGCTCCGGCCCTGTGCACAACTCCATGGAGAGCAGGTATGCCAGGGCAGGAATTGTCCCTAGGCCCAGAACAGTTCCAGGCTTGGGAGAATCCTTTGCTCCTTCTCACCCCACTTCTGATCACCCCGTCTTCCCAGTCAGCTGTTTGTCAGGGGCGGGGGCATTTTGCAATGGTTCAAACTGTCCCAGAGCCTACCACTGCTGTCACTTATTCCACTTGCTGAAGTGTAAAGTCAATCACTGAAAAGATAAGATACAGAACAGGTCAACTTGTCTCTGCATTCTTAATTTGCGGTTTAAATTCTGGCATCTCCTAACTCTTGAGTACTTGACTTTGTGACTTCAGTGTTCTTTTAATGTAGCTTGCTTATGTGTCATTTCCAACATTTGGAAAAAAAAAAAGAGCAAACTGAGGACAGAGAAGTTTGTGTGGTATCATAGTTACATTCACCTACCTCATCCTCAGACCTCTATCACTTGAGCTAATGGAGTTACTGGTAATAATAATAAGTTGTCATCCTCTGATCAGTGCTAGGAAGGGCTGAGACATGTCTTGTCAATGTTCTTTATATAGTTTTTGTATGCAGTTTACTATGCTATATGCTTCTGAGTGCACTTTCTTGAAATATACTATTAATGTTTAAATATATTAATCATTGGATTTGAACAATAAAAATGTATTGCCAGTTTATTTTTTTGAGCATTTATTAAATGTAATTCAATGTAAATGAAATATTTATTAATGTATTCAATATTGCCCTTCATGCAAGACCTCATTTTACATATGCAGTATAAATTCTTTTATAATAAAGGGCATAGTCCATCTGTCTGTGTCCGGAACACTCTTGGAGCACGCTGATTGGTGAGTGAAACAACCAATCAGAGTGCAGAGCACCTCCATGATGGTGAGGATGGAGCAGGATGCTGTTCTCGCCCGCCCCCATATTCCATTCCCACCATCATGGTGGTGCTCTGCCACCTCCAAGGAGCGGGGGCGAGGCTAGTGGTGCTGGAGGTGGTGGTGGTGCAGGGTGCTGGCAGAGGGGGATGGAGGGAATGGCAGGGCAAGCATTTCTTCCTGCTCCTGGGAGGCAGTGATGGCATGGGGTGGTGGGTGGCAGTGTTCCATGCCCCCCCACCCTGCCCTACCTATCATTCCTGATTGGGCAATTGGCTACTACCAATATAAATGTGTGTGTGTTGCAGAATATAGGATAGAACATTTTATACATCTCAGTACTTCACAAGAATTTTTGTTCCCTTAAAAAGTGGTGAGTTACAGTCATTAAGAAGTTTCTGCTGTAATCTATACATCCTTTATATTTTTGTATATATGCACAAACATGCTTTTTTGTTTTTAGTGTATACATTGCTGGTTTTCCTGAATATACACAACCGATGATTGATCACCTGGTTAACATGAAGATCAACCACTGGGATGGGTAGGTTCTGAAATTCTAATTGACGTCTTAAAGTTAAGTATTTTGCAAATCGTATTTTTCTGTGCTCTTTAGTTATCTGTCTTTAAAAGCAGAGGTAGCTTTTGTTTCTTTTCCCTTCAAAAGCAACTATGGGTCTTGATTGGGATTGGGTTCCATTGTATTAAGGATTCGAATAATTTATCAGCACTTCCTTTTTTTTTAACCAGCTTTTGGTAGTGGTTTCTTTTTTTTATGTATTTCTTTACAACATACATAAAATTTTAAGTGGAATTTTGGTTTTTGTTTGCCATGGAAGTTTGAGATGGCTGTTTTCTACAGAAAATTATTTTTTTAAAAAGAAATATGAATATTTTAGAATAGCTGTGATATCTGATTGAAGAAGACTGGACAAGAGTTGCTTACATCATCCATTTTTCCAGATCATATTATCCCTTAAAAAAGTTTATGAACTTATTTAGTTTAGTTTTTGCAATTTCTAAGCCTGGTTTTAGGAGATGAATAAAGCACTTTGTTTAATAAGGTGCATACTATATCTGAGGGTAAACAGCTTCACCATATAATTATCTTTAATTAAGTAGATTTCATACATGAAAATAAAAAGTATAGTTATATTTAGTGTTGCATGAAGATTAAAATGTGTACATATACCACAAATGTGATGATACAGTACTGTAAACTGTTATTATTCTTCATTACACAATGTCCCTGGCAGTGTATGAGATGAGCCCTCAGGTACTGTCATCCATATTTGTTATTTTTTCCCCTCTAATTCTCTGGCTATTATATCAGTAAATTTTATTCATGTAGCCAAAAGCTAACTGCAGATTATCTAGGTTTATAGTGATAACATGATATCTCATAATAGATGTGTCTTTATTCTTCATTTGGACAATAACTGAACATTGTAGCCATGTTTTTGTAGAATATCAGTGTAAATTTCAGTTGGACCTTAGAATGAACTATCCTGAAAAATGTCTTATTTTACTTGAATCTGACAACAGTACTCTCAAGATCCCTCCCTATAGCATGGAGGAATGAAGAAAAATATCTAAAGGAACCATCTGTCTCTCATGGGACTTATTACCTTGGTTACAGTTTTGTATAAATTTACATTGATTAAATAGTTGCTCATATTAATTAATGTCTCAGTCCTCCATTCAGTGATAGAAATTGATTTCTTTACTGGAAAAACTACATTTCAACATTCTCAGAAAAATAATCTTCAGATGTTGCTCTGGGCCTTAAAATTTGAATGGAGTATTCTGCATGATTATGTGGTGTCCAAGGGTCTGACTGTGCAGATATGAGGGCAACAGGGTCTTATAATTTGTAATTGCTTTCATTTTGAAGAAAGAATCTCACTCAGAAATGGGTGTATTTATTGATAAAGAGATAATGAACAAGAAAATATTTCTTCAACCTTCACAGGGTTATTCGAGAACTTTCAACTAAGGCTCTTCATAATCTTACTCCACAGGCCCCTGAATATATGGCACATGTGGGTGAGTATCAGTAAATTTATTTTATAGACTATCCCATATTAAATGCCTTTGTGTATGTAGTGAAAACGTATCAAGAAACAAGACTTGAACAAATATGCGACTTGAAGGGAGCGAAAGATTTTTCTCAACCATCTGAAAATGGTGCTGTCACTCTGATAGCATTACCAGATTTAATGGGTTTTATTAAATGATGCACAGAATTTTCAGTTTTTAAGACCAATCCAAAATGAAGTATTTGGTATTTAGAAGTACAATCTAGGGCAGGGGTGTTATACCCTGGGCTTTGGGCAAGATCTAGACCACAGTGGCCCTTCCTAGGTCAGATCTATGGAGCCAGCAGTGGATGCAGTGGAGCTGGGGGCAATGGCAGAGGTCAGCTGATTGTGATAGCATGGGTCTGGGGCTTCCTTGCTTCTGATGACCATTGCAGCTCAGGAACCCTGAATTCTTCAGCAGGCTGAGCCCCACTAGCTCCCACCACCCATCTTCTGCTGGCCCACTAGACTATTGGCAGACTGGGTAGAACAGTTTCATGGGCAGGATCTAGCCCACTGGCTGTACATTGGACATCCCTGGCCTAGGGAAACTGGAAAAGTAAACTGTAAAAAAAATCAAGAAGGAACAAAGTACTTTGAAAGCCAAGTATACCTTAATAGGCACATTTAAAATTATAGAGATTTATAGAAATCTTTCCAATGCGTCGTCTGAGTAGATGCAGTGAAATTGATAATACATATTTTAAATGTGGCAGAGCATTAAAGCAAACACTTGCTTATAATTTATCGGTATGTAACTATTGATTTTCTTTTAATTTCTTCTCTTGCAGTTTTGCCAAAATTGCTGCCATTAGCTGTGGGCAATGATTTACACAGTCGTCATGGGGCAATTCTTGCCTGTGCTGAGATCACCCATGCACTGTACAAACTAGCAGCAGAGAATAATAGGTATAAAGATAAGATTATCTCAACTGTAGTGTTTCTTTTAATATATAATCTATCAAAAGCCTTCCCAGTGTAATTATGGAAATCTCTATCACACGGAACTTGTTATTCATTGTAATTTTTGTTTTGGTTTTCATCAGTAATGTCAAGCCTTCACACTTCCCTGGTGAGGTTATACATTTCAAATCTAAACCCATGAATCATGAAAATGAGATCACCTATTGTCTAAGTCAGGCAAGAATACAAAAGACATTGTCCGAAGTATGGATTAACTTACAGAGTTTACCATATTGCTACTGACGGAAGCATCTTTCCTTTTTATCTTCCTTGTGAAAGAACTAACTCCTCACTTTACTTGTTAAATTGAACTGAACTAATAGGTATTTAATTTTGCCTATATATTCAGAGTAATTGTTATAAATTATTTGATACAGTAACCTAGTGTTACTTTCAGGGATGTATTTGATAGCTGTGTTGGTCTGAGACTAAAAGAAATGCAAAACTCTAGAACTCTTTGTTCAGAGATGATGCCTTTTATTAGACTAACTAAGAAATCACAAAACATATCTTTTTCTGCAAGCTTTCACCCATGCGCACCCTTCCTCAGACTCAGGGAAAATGAAAGATGGTAAAAGTCCCCATAGGTAGACAATAACCTTCATTTTTGCACAGAGGAAGTTGAAGGTGGAAGTCTGTTCCTCTAGGATAAGAGGGTGTTTGTAAGTTGCTCTTTGATGTGCAGATAAGGCAGGATTCCGTTCTTGGTGGTGTCAGATGGCAGAAAGGCAGGGAGGTGTAGAAATCTTTCTTGGTATTCAGCAATGATGTTTAAATCCAAAACCAGCTAAAATTCGGCATCTTCCATGTGTCAGGGATGTACTTGTTAGCTGTGTTGGTCTGAGACAACAAAAGAAAAGCAAAACTCTAGAACTCTTGGTTCAAAGATAATATTCACAAAGACACTGCCATGGACCCAGAGGAATAGACTTCCACTTTCAGCTTCCACTGTGCAAAAATGAAGTTTTATTTTCTACCTATGGGTGCTTTTTACCATCTTTTATTTCCCCTGAGCCTGAGGAAGGTGGTGTGTGCCTGAAAACTCGTAGAAAAAGATATATTTTTTTGCGATTTCTTAGTCTAATAAAAGGCATCTTTTCTGAATCGAGAGTTCTAGAGTTTTGCATTCCTTTAGTGTTACTTTAGCATTTGATTTTTAATCTCTCATAACTTGGTTCTTTGTTGTATTGTATTTACCTGTGCAAAACGATGCAAAAACCTTGAGAAATTAGAATTTATCATTTAGACTTCTAGTACTATATTATACTTACTTTGCATTCATGCGTATAAATAACTGCATATAGCTGAAGGGAGCAAAGAGTAAAGTTTCTGAACATAAATCTGACTAAAAGTAATGAAACAAAATCTGTAGATCTTTTAAGGCACTTCTTAATCAATCATTTACAGAGGCTTGTTTAGCTTTGGCCATAGATCATCCAAAGTTCTGATGATTAACATAGTAGCAGTGTTCAAGGGAAACTGAATTTAGGAAGGAGAATCAGAACCTCTCTTAGGGCACCTATCCACGAGCATTTCAGCACATTGGAATTTCAGCGCATTGGAACAGACAAAATTAATTGTGTGTGCTGGAACGTCGCAATTGCCACACTCCAGGAGCCTCCTGTATCTTGTGTATCAGTGTCTCTGCACTTAAAAAGGGGGATGGGAGTGCTTGAGCTAAAGCTCATCAAACTTCAGTTCAAATGCCCCCACTGCCATTTTCAAGTGCGAGGACGCTGATACAGGAGATGCAGCGGTGCTTTAATTAGAGCGGCACTTAGAACTGCTCTACTTAAACACCGCCCCCTCACTCCTGGAGTATGTGTAAAAGTGCCCTTATCAGAGCAGAGCTATTCATTAAGTCCTGGAGTTAGTTTGGTTCACAATTACAAGAATTACTTGCGCATTTGTTAGACAGAGGCGTAACCATGATATTGTAATGTAATTATTTTAATAATTTAATTTATGTGGAAGGGGAGTACGTTTTGTAGGAAAAAGGCATTCATGTTAGTATAGTCAGGTGATTTGAAATGATTGGAATTGTAGTAAATCTAAGTTTAGATCTTTCAGGGATTTATGGTTGTCCCTAATTTAAAAAAAAAAAAAAAAAGAAAAAAAAAAAAGTAAAAGTGAGGCATGTAGTAAAAAAAAAAGAAAAAAAAAAAAGAAAAAGGGAGGCATGTGACTGATGAGGAAAGGAAGAGCCTTTCAGGAGGAACCTGCTTGCTGTTCTCAGATTCCTCTTTAAGCATCCTCCCTGAAGCTCTGCAGCTAAACTAAAAAACTGGAGAAATACGGGTTAGCAAATGTAGGATTAGGAACTGCAGCCTGAAATTGATGGGGGCAGCTGAAGTGATATAGTAATAAGAACCAGTAAAGTTTAAAGGTAGAACTAAATTAGAAGAATGTTAGTATTACGTTACAACATAGCTTTATTCAGTGACAAAAATAATAGTATTCTTTTGTAATACTTCAAAGATGATTGTGCTAAGCATTTGTAAAAAAAGATGTTTTGGCATCCTGTTTCCTAAACCCCTTTAATATTCATGGATGTTACACATTTCTGTTGAGAAACACTTGGAGTCATGTATATTTATTTTTCTGTTACTCTAAAAGTACAATAAGCATTTAGAGAAGGAACTATTTGTGAATGTATGAACAGGAAATGTGCATGTTTTGACTTCAAAATCTGTGTCACTTTTTTACAGATCAGTTACAGACTATATCAGTGAAAAATCCTTGGAAGGTCTAAAGAGGATCCATCAGGAGGTTTGTGCTAGCTATAAATATCTGTTGGAATTTTAAGTCATTTTATTTTTATAGCAGTGTCCATTTCTCACGCCTCCCCTTATAGATGTCTGTCTTGTAGCTTACATTCAACATAGCCAAAACAGAGCCTCCTTAATTTTCACCTGTGCCACCCTCCTATATTCTTTTTTGATACTAACATTTGGCTGATTCTTTCTGTATAACATCTGTAGGATATGGCTTTTCCTATCTGCCCACACAGCTTTAATCTCGTCATTCCATGTCTTGATTAGTGCAACACCCTTGCAACACCCTTATCTACAGCTTTGACAAATGGAATATAGTCCTGCTCATATCCATTTAAAATGTTGCTGCAAAGACTATTTTTCTGTCTTGTCATTTTGATAATATCACCTGTATCTTTGCATCTCCCTTCTGGCTCCCCTTTTTGCATCAAACTGAGTATAATGTAATGCCATTAGGTCACATTACTTATTTCATTTTCAAACAGGCACGTTGCTTCTAATGTATTGAAGGGCCTCCATATAAACATCTGCAAAACCACTTTGGTTTTCAGTCAGATCCATGCCCAAATGTCTACAAAACATTTGACAACAGTAGGGCAGTAGATGTGCCAAGACAGCTGTCTGTCACGGTGACCAGTAGGGCTGTGTGAAGCTTCAGTTGCTGATTTGATTTGGCAGAGATTCTCTGAATTGAATCGGAACCCCCCGAATCAATTCGGAGAGATTCAATGATTCGGACATAGACACAATTTTAAATGTTTTTTCCACATACCTCAAGGTACCAGGCGGCTCGTGAATGCTGAGATGCTGGGGTGGATAGAACATCCCATGGGAGCGCAGGGCGGGGGTGTCCTCAGTGCACTTGGCAGCAGACCCAGAAGCGGACCAGAGGGACTTCCAGGTCCACCACCGAGTACGTGGGGAGGCCCCCTGTGTTCCTATGGGATGCTCCATCCGCCCCACCATCGCAGCATTCATGAGCCACACCTGGTGTCTTGAGGTATGTAGAAAAAACATTTAAAGCTGTGTCTATGGCCGAATCGCTGATTCTCCAAATCAGCATCCAATCTTCGTATTCAGATTTGGCTGAATCAAATTGGGACAGTGATCCAAATCAATGAATTGAATCACTGTCCTTGATTGTGCTGAATCAGAATTGAATACGGCCTGTTTCGCACACCCCTAGTGACCAGTGCTGTTGATTTGTTTCCTTGTTCTCTCCCTTATGGCTTCACCACTTGCCTTCTGTAAGGTCTTTGGGGTAGGGATGCTGTTTTGTTCTATGTTAGAAGGTAATGAAAAAAGTCACCTGTTTTCACTGATTCTATTACAGCTTTCCAGTCGTCAGTTATACAGGTAAGAAATTTGAAACCAAAGAAGTTGTTTTCAATTGTAAAAGTTCACATAGCTTTAGAACCAATAATATTAGGAAATTCATATTTTTTTAAGCCAAGTACTGTCATTGTGTAATGTCTACTTTAATAATGATTCAGTCCAGCAGTTCACTGAAGTGTAGAGCTCAAATTATTTATTGTTATAGTATAGCACCTTACTCAGAACTTTCTTCTTATTGAGCTACTAGTGTTGATGTGGAAGTGAGGTTTTAAGTAAATCATGTTTTAGGGTATCCTTAATTTGAAAGTGGTGAAAATTTCATCTGCCTTTGGCTTAGAGATGGGATTGAGATAGACAAAATGAAAGACAGGAGATGAGAAAAAACAATAGTTCAGTATGTTTTCTACTACACAAATTTCCATATCTTGTAATAGGTTTCTTCCTTTGTATAGGGAAATAATACTATAGAAGCTGACTTCCAGAACTTTATTCACTTAAACTTAGTCTATAGAAGTGAACTGTAACAGATAAGTGCTAACATATCCAAGATGATGTGTTGGAGTAAAAATACCTATATAATTGCTTTCTACATTCTTTGAAATTGATTTAATGAACATTTGCTTTTTCTATTTACTTTTTATTCTGTGAAGCCTCCAGTAAATAAAGGGAACTTATCTAAGTAAAGATTGGCTAAAAGTAAATTAAAACAAAAATGAGACTTCAGGTTTTGTCTCTTAGGTCTAAGGAAATCAAGGTATAAAGTAACTTGTTAGTGAGAACTACAATGCATGTTTTCTTGATGCATCTGTGTAACTTTCATTGATACTAATGACAATGACAATTATGGAAAGAAAAAACAAAGTTATCTGTGTGCTATGATAATCTCTAGTAGTAGAGTGTTGTGTCATAGAAATGAGTTTGTATGATTAATAACATTGCTTTAAATATGTTCCGTTTCATGAAAATATTTGCACATTCTTGGAACTTAAATGTTAACATTTTCATATTTAAAGCTTGTATGTATTGTTTTAAATGTTGCAAGCTAAAACTAGCTTCCACTAGTGCACCATTATGGTACCTTAGTTGAAAAAACTGAGGCTGCATGTTAACAGTGGCTTTATGGGTAGCTGTCATGGCTGTTGTTAATTTTTTAATTCCAGGGTGGAGGTTGGGTGTAATTTTGTTTTTGTCACAAAGTGCACATCTTGCACTTATTGGTGTTTATAAGATACCTATTAAAGTGCTTTAATCATGGATAAGGTTCTGATTTAATTATCTGTCTAGTACCAAACTTGAGGTACCACAATTTGCTCTAAGCAGTGGTTGTATGAAAGACAGAGATGTCTAACAATGCTTATTTAAAAATATGTTTACAGATAGCAAATTGACTTTAAAGTTGGATAAGAAAAATAAATCTTTGGGTCAGATATTAAAAGCAAACCAGCAATTTGACTTGGGTATTACTAAGCAGGTACTTGGTGAAACAAGATGAACTTGTTTGATGATGAATAATTACTGCACACAATGCCCCAGAGGCTTCCATTTGAAAAATAGCTCCTTGAAATCTGAAGATTATAAGATTTAATAGGAATGCTGGAAACTGCATTAGTTTATATTTATATTAACATGTCTGATTATTGTATTTAAACTAATGAACTAGTTAATTGTGCTTGTTTGGTTGGAGAATTTACACGTGTACTCGTAGTTAAAGGCATTGTGCTATGTGCCTGATTTTGATCTTTAACCAGTGTAAACCAGGAGTAACTCTAGTGAAATCAGGGAAGTTATATCATTATGAGCTTATTGTCAGATCCAGTGTCCCATTTGGGTGTGTGCTGTTTTGTACCTACCTGTATTTATTTTAAGCATTATTACAACCAAAAGCTGGGTGGGTTTCTTAATACTGTATATTTAAGACATTGTCAAAGTGCTCATTATTGAAGTTGCTCACAACAAAATTTCATTTTCAATAGTAGTCCTCTTAACTTCTTTAAAATGCTTTATCCCGCACATATACTTGAGACTCTGGAAGAAACATAAAGTTGAACAGAGTTTCAAAAGATTAACATGTATCTGATTTCTTGAATCTGTTCCTGAATGTGAATATCTAGTTATAAAGACCAAGTTATCAAGTTGTCATAAATAGACAGTAAGGCTGTACGAAGCTTCGGTCACTGGTTCGATTTGGTGGCCGAATTGAATCAGGAGACCCTTTAATCTCTCCAAATCAAATCAGAACCCTCCAAATAGATCCGGGGAGATTCAATGATTCAGACATATACACAACTTTAAATATTTTTTCTACATACCTCAAGGTACCAGGTGGTTCATGAATGCTGAGATGCTGGGGTGGATGGAGCATCCCACAGGAGCGTGGCAGGGTCCCCAACATGCTCGGCGGTGGACCCAGAAGTGGAGCAGAAGCACTTTTGTGTCTGCCATGGAGCATGCAGGGGACCCTACCCTTGCCCGCTGGCTCGGCTACTGGTGCCTCTTGGGTCAGGGGACGACCCGGAGTCCCCCTGCGGCCAATCACTGAACTGGGGGAGATGCAGGGGGGTCCCTCACATGCTCAGCAGTGAACCTGAAAGTGGACTGGAAGTAATTCTGGTTCACTTCTGGGTCTACCACTGAGCATACTGGGGTGGGGTGTGTGTCCCCTGTGCTCCTGTGGGATGCTCCATCTGCCCCACCATCACAGCGTTCACAAGCCACACCTGGTACCTCAAGGTATATAGAAAAAACATTTAAAGCTGTATCTATGGCTGAATTGCTGATTCTTCGAATCAGCATCAAATCTTCAGATTTGGATTCAGCTTAATTGAATTGGGGACAGTGATCTGAACCAGCAAATGGAATCATTGTCCCCGATTTGGGCCGAATCTGAATCTAATAAGGCCTGTTTCACCCACCCCTAATAGACAGGTGTAGCTTGAGGGAAAGGGGAGGGGCCTTTTCCAAGCAGTTACTTCTGGCTTTTTATAATATACAGCTGTGTCATGGGGTGGGGTCCCTAGAGATGGCCATGATGCCTCTAGGGCCCCGTGACCATGTCAGCTTTGCCTTGCGGGCGTCTTCTAATCTTTTCTGCCACGCTTTGTTAGTAGATAGGGAGGCTGCTCTCACATTGCTACACAGTCATGGTCCTGATGGATCCCACTAAACCCCAAGGGTTTTTAGACCCCTTGCTGGGTCCCGTTCTAAGCAGGTGCCTTGCGAGACACCCCAAGCCTTATGGGCTAGATAGGTGACTCCAAAACTGCCCCTTTACCATGCCCCATGCCTCTCAGATGGTATTTAGACATTGTCTCTAGTGATGATGCCTCGGTTAAGTTCAGCCTCTTGTTGTCACTGGACCCTTAGCCTCAGTAACTGCGCCCTCTTGCTGGGGTCTTCTCACCCCCTGTCGCTGCACCCTCTGGTGCTGGGGCTCTGCACAGTAGTGTGCCCCAGTGAGGCCTCCTCTTCCCCAGTAGCCTAAATCCGGTCCACCAGATTAAACAAAAATATGAGCCCCTCGGCTATAATCTAACAATAATAATACCAATGGCAGTGGAGGCCACACTCTGCACCTTTAAGAGGGCCAGTTGCTTCCTCAGCAATATGTGCCTCCTATCCCCAGGCACTTTAGGAGCTCCTAGAGCCCGTTTGCCTTGCCAGCAGCCAGACATCTCTGTGGAGTTTTTATGCATGAACTCCTTTCCCTCTGGCTGCTCCCAGAGAACTGACTGCCTCCAGCCCTGGAGCTTATGTGCGCCCAGGGCTCTGCCTTCTTCCAGTCAGCTGACCGGGTGTAGGTGCAGGCTAATTCCCTCATCATACTGCTGCCATGGCAACCTGCACCTGTGGGGCTTCTGCCTGGCCCCATGGGCCCACTCTCTAGGCAGTTTCTGACCTTAAAGGAGCATGCACCCCTTAGTGCCCTGCAACAAGCTGGCACTCGATTTGTTGGGACTTCCGTACTGAATCAGTTGGGACTTCCATCAGTGCTGAATGCACTGTGATGCATGCTGTTTATAACAACTACTTCCAAATCTCATGAGTATTGTTGCAATGTGCTGCTGCTTCATTTTTTTCTCTTTTCTCATTGTTTAACACAAAGAGAAAAACTGGCTGTGTGTTAAATAGCTACATAAGTATAAAGACTTATTTGAAACTTGTAATGTGGTAAAATGGACGTTTCTTTTTAGATTGTCATCTTTTAATTTTCAGCCTTGTTAGAGAGTGCCTGCAGGTATCAGCAAGTACTGGGTTAAGAATAATAAGCTTGCCTCATTTGTTGCAATCTCAAAGGTCTTTGAAATCTCAGTGGTTTCAGGGCAAGCAAGTCTCTTGGCATACACCCAAGTAAAAGACTCTTTGAGGCATATAAACTTAATGGGAGACAAATTCTCATCTTGCAAAAAGGTTGATCTTCACATTTACACCAAACTAAATTATTTTCAAATAATTTACATCCAGAGATAGTGGTTCATGTTAAACAGCACCCTGGAGAGTACGTTCCTATTTTGCGTTGACCTTCAGAAAGTTCATGTCCTACAAAGACTTTGCTTAGACTCAGCTATTCAGCTAGCTTGTATTTTAGATCAGTTTTGAATAAAAAATATCTAATGATCCTTTACTGGTTGCTATGAAGAAGGCAGGATACATTTGTACCATATAGACTGACTGACTATGGTGCAAATCTATATTGCTTTCTACCTAACATGACTGACTAACTACCTCTCTGTGCCTTTTGAAAAGACAGCTCACTAACAGATTGTACTGCTGAGAGAGTTAGATCCTACTACTTGTGTGTGTATGTTAGTGCTCAATTTTTTTATTGCAAGGGAATTGATTTTAGGTTATTTTCAGAAAACTGAAATAGAGACAAATGAATTCTGACTGTATTGAAGTTGGTGACAAAACTCTGTTGGTTTCAGCATGTATAAGATTGCATCCCCAGTTTTCCAAAGAAGACACAAGAAATATCAATGAACTCATTTACTTTTCATTTGGAGGATTTTTCAGACTTCGGTGTCCAAGATATGCATTCAGTCCTTCAATTAAGAGCCTTTTACAATAGTTCCATGTAGTTTAGCATTATTTATTTTAGTTTAAAATATATATTTTTAATACCAAACACAGTTGGGGATTTGAAGCTAAATTTTTTGGTGTAGAGAAGGATAGACTGGAGTATGGTCTTCATCTACTTCTTGGAAAAAGTTTTCAGACAATTTCTCTTCAAGTGAAGAGACTTCAAAGTTACTTGCAGATATTTTGTGACTGAAAATCCTGTGTCAAGTTGTACAGGGTCAAGATTCTTCTTAAGTGAGGGAATTGTAAAGAACTATGGACCTGTCTTTATTTTTCAAATTAAATTAGAAAAAATAAGTCTATAGTCTTTGGAAAAGAGTTGAGTATGCAGGAAAGTTTTATACAGAGCATTTTGAAGTGAATGAAGATGTTAACTGATACATTGCTAATGTAAGAGTTGGTCAGCTGCAAGGCTGGAGGGATTACAAGTTTAATCGTGGAAGGCTTGACTGACCAAGGATTTTTTGTGGTCTACTTGCATCCTGAAATGTCCTGTTTTTCATTAAGCAGCATACCTAGATGGAGGGAGTAGTTTATCTTCCAAAAGTAATAACTTTCTGTTTCTGTTTTTCAGAGGCCTAGGTGGAGAACTGATGAGACCAGCTGGTAGGTGTCTCTGTACATATTAGTTGACAGGTGCTGTTTTTATTGAAAAAAATCTGCTATTGTCTGTTTGCTGTTTTATTCCTTTTGTTCTAACTTTTTAATCTCTTTTAGTATTCCATCGTTTGTTTGAAATTATTAACACTGAATATTGGGGAAGTTTTCACAAACCATGTGAGATGAATATTTAAGTTGGAAAATAAAGCACTCTAAAGTTAGAAAATGCCAGAACCCTTGTGGTTTGGCCAACCTTAACTTATCGCTGTATGCATGCACCTTATTATGCAGTTTTTGATTACATGATAACATAATATTTTCCCATAGAAAGCCCATTTTGCAGTCAGATAATGAGGGTAAAAAAGTGTTGATCATTTTTTGTATGAACTGGTCACCTTGATGTGAACAGTTCTCTTTCTCCTGAGACATTGAATTTTTATTTAGGAGATCACCATCAGCATATTGTATAGGAGCATAATTGTAGTATTAGCTACAGTAATGTCTATCTCCAGAGTTGCCTTGTAACAGTAAGAAGATAGTGATCTTTAAACATATATCCATAAGCTTGGTATTCATTCACCTATAAGGATTCTAAAATACCATGGAATTAAAAAATAAAATAATGATATTTTCATATTTATGAATTAATGGAATTTTGGATTATTTTTATAGAGTAATTGTGTAAACATATAGTTCTACCAATAGATTTTATGTTTTAAAATGGTGGAAGTAATATATAGTAGGATGGATCCCATTGTAGGTGTGAATGTGCCTGATACAAGCATTACTGGAATAATTCTAAAATTATAATTCTAAAAGTCAAGCCTTCTTCTTGCAACAGGGATCCAAATGAATAACAGCATGTCTCACTGTGCTGTTAAGTGGCTGGTGCAGCTCCCTCACTGAACATTCAAGCTTACCCCACTAGAGCAAAAGCAGTGTCCTCTGTTTGCTTAAAAACATAGTGATATTGCACATCTATCATGTGACAGCTTGGGGTTACTCACTGAGTTAAAGATTGCCTTGGAGCTAGCTGCTAGTTCAGTTTGGATGCAAGTGCTACAGTCGTTATTTACATTTACAGTTGAAACTCATCGTTCCCATTCCCAGTGAAGACAGCATGTTCTAGTTTTGTGGAATTAGATCCACACTGATTTGTCCTTAAAGAAGACATGCTGTTTACCTTCCAGTAACTGTAGTTCCTTGAACTATTGCAGTCATGTGGATCCAATACATGTCCTTCAGTCCAGTCTTCAGTTACCACTGGCTTTGAGCTGTGAGGAAACTGAGGGAGTCATGGTTTAACAGCTCTTTACACCCTAACATGGGAACACAAGAAATTCCAGGAAGGATGCACAGCCCCATCCAACACAAAAAATCCAGTTGCGTATGTGTAAAATTCACTTAAACCTGTAGTGAGATCCATGATGATTACAAGATCCGAAAACAACACAGTTACTGTTGGATACCTTTTTTGATGTCAGAAACATAATTTCCTTGTTTCCTTTTCTGTATATTTATTCTATTGCGGTATTTCTATTGTAATCTCTTCTGCCTTTAGTTTATTTTTAAGCAAACTCATGATATAATATGATATATTTTCAGCCTAGCAAAACTTCTACAAGTTGGTGTTTTCATATTTGGTAAAAATATACTTCTTTTTTTTTTCCAGTCTGTGTTTTAATTGAAAAACTGTCTCTTTCAAAAATGCCATTTAGAGAGGATCCCATAATCGGTATGTGATTTCTCCAATAGCTTTACATTAACATTTCATGCTAGTTACATTCTCTGAGATTTTATGTAATGTTAATAAGTGATGTTTTTTCTAGGAAGTTCCTGTGGCCCTTGTAGTAAGATGTTGATGAATTACAGTAGTCTAACAGTTGCACATCTCAGAATAGCACAGATCTTTTAGATGGGATGCTGTGGTTGAAGATTTTCCATGTAGCAGTTGACTGAGTTACTTTTGGTTTGTTTTACCCCTAGGAAAGTCTGTTTCTCTCAAAGCAATTGACACCTCCCCCCCAACCCCCTGAAAATCACAGTATGAGAGGGGGGGGAACTGAGTCTCCTTTTAAGGATTTCTGTTTTGATTGGGGTATATGTGTAACCTTTGGAGGTGTTTTTTATTCTTTCAAGTAAATAGTCCATGAGAGAGAAAATAAGAATTCCATGTCTCTCTCCCTCCCACCGCCCTTTCTGCTTACTGGGTCATGGAAGTTGTCATTTTGACTGAGACACCCAGAAATAGCACTGTCATTAGCACACACTGAACCTGAATAAGACTGATGCTTCAGATTTTTGCCCCAGTAAAGGTCTTAACTCTTCAGGTTCAGAAATTATCAACAAGACTGATTCTTAGGGCTTGCCTATAGGGTGAATGGAACCAAAATAACTAATAGGTTGTAATTTACACCCTTATTTTCTTTGGACCAAAACCCCCCCCAAATAGATTTGAATAATTTCTGTTCATTGTAAATAGATGCCAGGAGATTGAAACCGGTGTCAGTAAAATAATACTAGATACCTTTTCTGTTGCTCCAGGTGACTGGCAGTGGTTGATAAATGACAGTTTAAGAAGTCTGTCTCATGTTTCAAGCACAACAAGACAACAAATAAAGGTACGGTATTTTCTCCTTTTTGCTTCATTTTATTGAACAAACATTATAAAAGCAAACGTTCCCAATTTTATATTTTCCTTGTTATTCTTAGCAGAATGGTTGCCTTTATTATTGAACTTTCTGTCCTGCTTTCCCAACAAGCAGTAAAAGGAAGACATTTAATTTGTTTTGCTTTTTTTTTCTCTCAACACCAGAAGAATTTGGTTTGAGATTGCATTATATGCCTTGTATAGACAAAGCAGCATGCTGGTTTGTGAGCTTCAGATCATCTAAAATGGCTGTAAAACTTGCCCTCATTATCCCTTCTTGATAATATTTTAGACTAAATTTATTTAGACCATGTCTACACAGTGAGACTTAGCAGAGTTAATGTGAATCAACTAAAGGGAAGAAGGCTGCTCGTATTAGTTAGTGTGTGTTAAGCTCTTTGTGGGTTCAGAGTTAGAATGGCATTATTTCATCATAAGTGAATTTTCCTTCCAGTGGTTTACTGTCGTCTTACTGTGATTTGAGACAACTAAACCTAAGAAGATGCATCCACATATTAACTTGGTTACATTGTTTATTCCTTTTATTGATTCATCTTAACTTTCCTGAGTGTCCCCATGTATACATGGCCTCAGTTATATACTTTGTCAGCACTATTGACACTATTGATCAGTAAATCAAGCAGATGCAAATTAAAATGCACACATGGGGAAGGTTTTGCATTCTTACATTTCTAACTATAAATAAAAAAGTAATCACATCTCCAGTCTTTTTGCTGGCCTGCCTTAGAAAATCTGTGTAATGTTAGGTATGGGAAGAGAAGGCAGAAAGATCTTTAAATCACTGGAGAATAATTAAAAGATAAAATTGGAGTTCTTGTGTTATCCATAGGAATGGCAGGAATTTATCTGAGAAGTTTGACAGGTAATTTATTATAGGAACTTATGGAACTGAGCTCATGAACATATGATCATAGACTTAGAGAAGACTTTGAGTCATAGACTTTGAGCCACCCTGGCTGTGGGGCTTGCAGCATGGGCAATGTCTTCAGCTGCAGGGCATGGGCAGTGTCTTCAGTGTACAGTGGTTGTAGCAGTGAGAACACTGTTGCCACCATGAGCCTCATGAGGCGCAGGGTTTGCAGAAGCAGCAGCAGCATTCCCTCATGCTGTCCCTGCTGTGAGCTCTGTAGCATATGTCAGCCCCACGGGCAGTCTCGGGAGGTGTGGAGCTTGCAGTAGGGGCAGCATTCTCCTTGCTGCCACCATTGTGAGCCCTGCACAATCGCATCTCCTGTCATGCACATATGGCGCTTATATGGATTGCACATTAGACCCCATTGAGTCTTTACCAGCATGTGCAGAGGGGCCCTCAAAGGCACAAAATTATCTTTTTCCTGACATTATACAGTCTTCTTGGCTTACATATTATAGTATCATGCCATTAAAATTGAGAGAGAGAGCTTTTACATCCATTGTTCCTGTTTTTAGTTCCACTGTGGTTCTACTTTGTTGATAAGATCATTTTAATTGATTATGATCATTCCAAAATACTTGTAAAGTAATGAAAGTAAGTAATATTAGATTAAATAATATTGTTTCTTAAAAATCTCTCACTCATCACTGAAAATATTTTTGAGAGTAGAAACAGAGAGAACTCTTGTTAATATGACACCTTATTTCACTTAGACCGAGGACATTTGTGTTATTATGAAGTATTTTTATTAATATGGAATAAAGAGTTCCTATGCTTTTTATATGCTCCCAGCTTTATTATGACTTTGGTCAACACTGTTCTTATCTGAAAAATATTGTTCTACCATGATTATTATTAGAAATCTTTCCACATTTCTCAAACAGTGTCACTATTAGTATTGTTTTCTGTGCTTCTGACACAAGTCAGTATAAAATCATGGTAGTTAATGCATATAGTATAACCATCAGCCTCATTCTAAACCCAGATCACGTAACCATGTTGACAGACTGAAAAACTCAAACTGTCCTGTTGGGCATATTGTTTCTGTGATGTTTGATTTTTTCCTAGGTCTGCAAAATATAGTTGTAATTTATGATTTTGGAAACAATACACCCATTGAAATATAAGAATGACTTATATCATACACTGCTAGTTTTAGCTGGAAGTCTCTCAGATAAACTGGAAATATAGTATGCATAAATCAGTAATAACCTTTTAAAGATCAATGCAGTCTCTTAATATAATTCATAAAATGTAAGAATAACAGTATGACCTGCTTTTACTCTTGTACATTGGTTTAAAGGTACTTGCACAAGATAATGTAGTAAAGGGTAAAAAAAATTATTAACAATTGTTAAAAAGAACATTACAGATAATTTTGTCTCATTCCTGTTCTCATTCCGAACTGTGAGTATGCTTCTTTTAAAGTAGAACCTTAGAAGTATTATATTAGATGAAAACTGTATTAAGCCCCCATTTCTTCTTTTCATTTTAGGAAGCTGCTGTCTCTGCACTTGCTGCATTGTGTAATGAGTACTACATTAATGAACAGGGAGAAGCTAGTCCAGCTCTACAAGGTAAAGATTCATGTTGACTGTACAAGTAGAAAAGATTCACTGGTGGCAAAATGGGCTTTAAAACAGCACAACACTGGATTTGGAAATTCTGAAGGCCCAGCCCAGTTATGTACCATTTTAAGGTACATTTAATTGGTCACATATATTTATAGAAATAAGGTATGCTATCTTTATGTTCTTTATGGAAAACAGCCTTGGAGAGATGAAAGACATTGTATGCACATAAGACAGTGATGTTTACAATGTATTGCTTGCTGTTTTGAATTGCTAATCCTGGCTTAAATATGAGATGAAGGAATGACTTAATTATCGTTGACCATTTAGTCTTTTAACAATCCAACTAGGATGTTTAGAAATGCCCAAACTGTGATCTACTAATGCATATGTATACCTAGGCTAGTGGTTCTTAACCTTGCAGATCAGAGTGATATATGCATTTTCTGTTATACTCTGTAATTCCTAAATATTATGCATACTGTAATAATTCATTATTTATTTTGATTCCAGTAGTTTACAGTATATACTAGGCACATTTTATATAGACAAGAACGTACAATATCCGACCCAGTGAGACTGCAATCTAAAAAGACGTATTAGCAACATGTAAAGAATGAAATGGGAATTGCGATCAAAATACATTGTTCTTCAGGTTTGGAAGTTTTGCGTGTGTTAAACCAGTGGTTTATAACCTTTTTAAGACTCAAAACACCCCTTCATCAGTTTTCAGAATTTAGCAGTATGACGTTTAAAAAACTGATATGTGTATAGTATGATTATAATGAGTATTATAATTACATTATTACTTGAGATGCTATTAATTCATTGTATGACTTATAATATAATATAAAATGTAAGTGTAATATTCATTACTCTCCCTGGCTCTGCCTGGGCCTGCACACATTTACTTCTAATGTGGTATGTGGATTCCCTATTCATGGTTTCAGGAGCCCTCTGGGGACTGGGATCTGGTGGGCCAGTTTCTACCCTTAGCAGGGATGAGGTGCTGGGTTGCACATGTGGCATGTAGAAGACACTGTGGAGTTTGGAGAGGTAGGGAGTTGAGCAACAGAGCTCACAAGATCTGATGGGGATGGGGAGAAACGACACTTCTCCTTAAGCTCAGTCTGCACCTGAGGGGGAGGCACAGTCATAGCTACAGTTGCCCCTTGTCTGCAGGACTCTGGGCTGGGTGTGTGGGTAGGGGAGAAAGCAGTAAGCGTACCTTCTTGCCCAGTGATGGGATGCTGGCACCCTGACAAAGATCTCTGTTCTCCAGTTGAGAATCATCGTGTTAAACACCAAGTATGCCAGTTTCCTATCAATTAATTTTTAGTTTGCCAGTTTCTATTGGGCAGTATGGAAGGAGCTGCAGTGGTAGGTAGAAGACAGATTGGAGGAGTAATGTTTACTGAAGATCATACTGTCTTGGATGGTTTTGTGGAGGGGGAGATTTGGGTTAAAGGTAAAAGAAAATGAAGGAAGAGCAGTGAGGTGAGAAGTTCATGGGTAAGATGGGACAAAAAACGTGCATTATGAACTCAGTAGATGAAATGTGGGGTATTATGTAGTAAGGGGAACAAAGCCAAGTGCCAAATTCTGAAAGGAATGAAGGTATACTGGAGTAACAGACTTTTACTCTGTTTTGATACTATACTTTTAGAAGCACTCATACATCCAAGTTTTTCCTTGACGATATGCCTTTCTGCTACCAGTGCTACAACAACATAAATATAATGCTGACCTGAGTATTTTCTGTCCTTTTGAAACCCTCAGGTTCAATGTTTCTCAACCTTTTTAGGTTTCAGGCACCCCTCAGATATGCCAGCTCTTCGTTCTTACTCATGTTTTCACTGTGGAGAAATAATATAATAATGCTTCTATTTCAAGGAACTCAGAAAGACTACAACAGTTCAGAATTTTTTTTTAATACTGTGGATTCTTATTTGAAATTAGGGCAGTGCGACGCTTTGGTCGCTGATTCAATTTGGTGGAGATTTGTCCCGATTCGTGGCTGAATCTCCGAATCCAAATCGAATCAAGAGACCCTTTAATCTCTTTGAATCGATTTGGAGAGATTCAGAAAGATTCAATGATTTGGACAGACACAGCTTTAAATGTTTTTTCTACATACCTCAAGGTACCAGGCGGCTCCTAAATGCTGAGATGCTAGGACGGATGGAGTGTCCTACAGGAGCGCTGGGGGCCCCCCATGCACTCGGCAGTGGACCCAGAAGTGGACTGGAAGCTTGGCGACTGGTGCCTCCTGGTTCGGGGGGGGGCACCTGGTGCCCCCCTGCGGCCAATTGCCCATCCAGGGGGGTGTGAGAGGGGGATGCTCCATCTGTCCCACTATCACAGTGTTCACGAACCACACCTGGTACCTCGAGGTATGTAGAAAAAACATTTAAAGCTGTGTCTGGCCAAATCGCTGATTATCTGAACCTGCACTGAATCTTCAGATTCAGAGAATCAGCGATTCAGCCATAGACACAGCTTTAAATGTTTTTTTTTCTACAGACCTCAAGGTACCAGGCATGGCTTGTGAATGCTGCAATGCTGGAGTGGAAGGAGCATCCCACAGGAGTGCAGGGGGCCCCCCTGTGTGCTTGGCAGCAAACCCGGAAGTGGATTGGAAGTACTTCTGATCCACTTCTGGGTCCTCCAGGGGGCGCAATTGGCCATTGCGCCAGACCCAGGGACCCCAGACCCGGGAGGCACCAGTCACAGAGCCGGGGGGGGGGCGCAGGGCCCCCCCCACAGCGCGCTCCCTGGTGGACCTGAAAGTGGACTGGAAATGCTTCTAGTCCGCTTCTGGGTCTGTTGCCGAGTGTGCTGGGCAGCCCCCCTTGTTCCCGTGGGACGCTCCATCCACCCCAGCATCACAGCATTGATGAGCCGCCTGGTACCTTGCGGTATGTAGAAAAAACATTTAAATCTGTGTCTGTGGCCGAATCGCTGATTATCTGAATCATCGTTGAATCTTCAGATTGTGATTCGGCCAAATCGAATCAGGACATTGATCCTAATCAAAAAATTGAATCACTGTCCCCTATTTGGGCCAAATCCAAATTGAATGAAGCCTGTTTCGCACATCCCTATTTGAAATCATTAGGTTTATCTTGTGAATTGTATTTGCACACCTAATAGTGCTAACATTCCATGGTATCCCATGACACCCCTGAAAGGATCTCAGAGCAGTCCAGGGTGCTGTGGCACCCTGGTTGAGAATCGCTGCTCTAGTCAAGTGTTACCTTGATTATTAAACCTTTTACTTTTTTAAGGTGTCAAGGATTTCTGGACATTTGTACACATGATAAGAGTAATGCCACCAAGAATGTAAACAAATATTTAAAAATAAAATTCAATATGTTTAGGCCTGTATGTACCTTGGAAAACTTTAGTCTTTTCAGTGTCACCATTATAATTTAACTGTTTTGTCTGAAATCTGCTTCTTCATAGTGACTGATTAAGTATTACCTTATTTACTCAAATCTAAGATGAGATTCACCTCCAATCAGCATGGGAAAAAGCCCCTCATCTTAGATTTGCATACAAAAAGGAGAGTGGGAACAGGTGGCTACTGTGGCTCTGACTCTGGCCCTGAGCCCAGGGTGGGGCCAGAATCAGACCCACAGCAGCTTCCTGCTCCCCCTGCCTTTGCTTGCCCTCTGCCCCTTACCCCTTACTGTTAGGCACACTCAGCTCAGATTGGATTCCCTCTCAGGCACCAAGTACATGGAAACTCCATCTCCTGCCTGGCCAGTTAGCAGCACTGATACTGTTGCATGGCCGACAGGGGCTGCACTTCCATATGATGTGTTCTGGAAGGTAACAGAGCCCAAGCAGCATCTGAAGAAAAGAGAAGAGGCAGAGACTGGGGAGCGAGGGGAAGGGATTATGGGGAGTGGTAGGGAGGGGCAAAGCCTGTGGGGAGCTGGGCGTGTGGGGGTGCCAGTGGTGAGAGGGGCAGGAAAGCTGCAAGGGGAAGAAGTGGGTTGGGGCAGAGGGCAAGGGAGCCACCTGACCCTCTCCTCCCAGCCACTGCTTTTCCTGCTGTAGCAGTGGCTGGGGATGAATTGTAAGACAACCCTATAATAATTTAGATTCTATACCTGGAAGATTGTAACAAATTTATAATTTTTTAATTTATGGAATCTTAATTATTGGGGAGTCATCAGGATTCATCAGCATTCAGGGTCGACTTAGATTCAAGTAAATGCGCTATGTACGGTGGTGGGGGGGAACTGTATCATCCCCTCTATCCAATGAACAATAAAAGTACCATAATAATAATAATGCTATTAAAGCAGGCCTAAGGAGCAATGGAGGTATTAAAGCAATGGGATTTTGATAGTATTTCACTGCTGTTACATTATAGCCTGGTAGGAAAAACCACTATATTCTTCAGTGGCTCAAAATCTACATCTTTTCATGCATTTTGAGCCCCACATAACTTGCCAGAAACAAAGTCTCAGTTAGCCTGCAGTGTTGCTATCTTCTTGCTTCTTTCATTTCTCTTTTCTTGCTACTTCCTCTCCTGTATTTTCTTCTTATCTGCTATATTTTTTCATTTTTTAAATTTTTTACTTATTTTCTGTCCTTCCAGTTTAACTTTTGATAATTTTCTAATCTTCTCTGTGATAACTGCAGGTCCTATTAAATGAAAATTTCAGAGATTTCATGAGCTGCATTGTTTCACCAAGTCCTACACCCCTAGGGGACATGTATATTGGTGTTGCCTCAGGGAGAGCAAATTACCACTATGGAGAAGTTACCAATAAATAGCTGCTTCTTCCCTTTCAGTCACTTTTTACATTTTATGTCATTTTACTGACATCTTCAATTTGAAATTAACATAATCCACAGTATGTCTGATGCAAACCGAATATCGGGGATGCTGTCATTAAGTGCCTGGCATGTACTTATGGTCTCAGGTATTTACATTATGTCCTCTTGATTTGGAAAGTTTTAAAATAATAAATGTGTCTATAATGTAAGTCTGTTAATTTTTGGGTAGGGAGGTAGTTTCTTCATGTGATGATTTAGTTAAAACTTGCTGACTGCATGGGGATTTAAACGAATCACAGTGGAGTCATGAGTTGTGATTAAATGCAGTTTCTTATGGCAACCTAATCATTCTTCCTTTAGCAAATATTGCCTAATCATTTAACTCCTGGATGCCAGACAGCAGCTTAATTATTATAATCTTCATAGATACTCTGATTCTTATCTCCCTTGCAAGGATTACAATAAAAGATATTATATAAACTGCAGCTCTGGGGCAGAGGTATCCTAATTTTGCATAGCCACAGGTTTTTTTGCTCTGTTTTGCAGCATTTTGCTCTTCATTGAAAGAAGAGTTTAGTACAGTAGCTTAACTATCTGAAAAATCTGCAGACCGCTCATTAGCTCCATGATAAAGTCTACAGTTAAATAGGTCTTACTCTACCCCAACTATGCAGTTGGTCCAGTAAAAGATATCACCCAAAGAAATCCTTGCTTCATACAGTAAGAAATTCATCTCTCTCTGTCTCTCTCTGTCTGTCTCTCTCACATGTTCTCTTATTCTTTCTCATGCAAGCACACACACACGTCACCCACATACACAGCTTATGTGGCCGTATGCTGTATGCTTTGTGTTGGACGCTTCATATAAGGTCAATATGCAGTAAAAATATATACACATACATAGATTCCCCCCCGCAACCTCTTTTTTTTTCCCCTTTGCTTTCCTTTAGTCCATTTTTATTTTGGTCTACATATCACTTTCCCTCAGTTGGATACTTCTTCTTCTCCCAGCATGGTATTCTCCTCCCCTGCTTGGATATAGTTATTGTTACTTTTTGTTTCGGTAGTTGCATCTTCTCATTCTACTGTTATTGCTTATCAGTTGTCAGCATAGAGGCGCTGTGCTGTGCGGGCTGATGATTTCCATCTAGAATACAAGCTGTCTCTCTGGGAAGGCCCATGTTTTTGTGATCTCTCTGGTGCTCTGTATCTGGTTAAATGGTAATTACTATTGCTTTAGAAGCAGTGCCACGCTGAGTGGGTAAATCATAAAACCTGAAGATGTCTGAATCTTCCCCGAGTTTCTTGTTTGAATATAAGCCCTGTTTAAATCTGTTGCTTTGGTTTAAAAATAATATTAAAAATAATTAAAATTTACGTAATCTTAGCTTAACTGTGACTCTTTTAAAAGGCAGGGTTAAGATTTGTCTAAATTCTGTCTTTGTTATTTAAAGCATATTCAGAGAATACATAAATTTAAAAAACGTTGGTCAATCAAATATTTTGTTCTCCGTGGTATTCTAGTCTATTAGAGAATTTTTATCCAGCCTTTTTGTTATTGTTTAGTCAGCTCTGTAATGTAATGAATGATGCAGTAACTGGTTTTCACATTGCAACTTTCTAGATGAGCTGGTGAAGCAGTATATTTCAGAACTCCAGAACACAGAGGAAATGATCCGTTGTGGTTTTTCATTAGCCCTAGGGGCCCTTCCAAGATTTCTGTTGAAAGGCAAGCTCCAACAGGTGAGATACAGTGTGGTCCTTGCACTGAAAAGAGGGTACAAGTTCTAAATGCTTCAGGAAGTAGTTTGAATGAAATCTCTGTGCTTAAACAAATGAACAGTAATGATGATTATAGCTATGGTTTTTGTATAAAAGTATTGGCTTATAAAACAATAATCCCAAAGCAGTGACTCTGGCTTGTTGCAGATTCAGATACTTGGAACTGGGACCTTTCTGGGAAGTGTCAAGGCAGAAGCCAGAGAATGAACAAGAGTAGTGGATGTGGGAAGGTATCCCTTTCTCCTTAGAAAAAGAAGATTGGTGGGGCAGAGTGGAGAGACGCATAAAAGGCCCACTGTTCATACTGCACTTGTACTAGGGATAGTTTCATTATCTACTGAATATAAATCAAGCAACCATCATAAACATATTGACTTTCAATTTTTTTTAATATTATTTGCTTAGATTTTAGATGGTTTGAAAAAGGTTACTTCCATCTCTCCGAAGAATGTAAGCTTTGCAGAATCAAGAAGAGATGCCCTGAAAGCAATAGCAAAGTATGTTTTGTCAATTTTATTTTCATTCATCTGTTAAGGCCCTGGCTGCTGCTGCCATTACATGGTCTGCCTGGTTCTGGCTGTTGCTGCTCCTGTTACAGCAGTAGCGTGGTGTCCCTGGAGCAGGCTGCAGTGGCAGCTTCTGTGGGGAAGACTTCTTGGGTAGCTGTCATTTTGGTGCCCTATCCTACTTAGCACCTGGAGCTGGTGTCCTGCTGATCCACCCATAGTTATGCTACTGGCATTGGCAGGCACATATATACATACATTCACAACTCCTTGGCCTGGAGCATTAGGACGGTGATGCAAAGGCGTGTTCTGTGGACAGGAAGCAATAGGGAGCTGCTCCTTGAAGTGGGGAAAATGTGGTGGGGGGAATGGAGCACTGTGGGATGATGATGGAGCAAGAGGCTCTCTCCTTTTCTGAATGTATATGAGAGAGGAGCTTGTTTGCTGAAAATAGTAGTGCATGAGCAAAAGGAAGTCCTGACTTGTTTTTTTTTTACTCCATTTTCATTAGTATTTTTGTTTTTCTCTGTTATAGGGTTTGTCAGACAGTAGGTGTGAAGGGAGGAGGATCGCAGGATGAATTTATCTGCAAAGATAATATTGTTCAGATTTATACTACATTACTTCATGGGATGACTGATTATACTGCAGATAGCCGAGGGGATGTTGGAGCATGGTAAGGCTTCTCATGTTTGGGGAGATTGATAAATTAAAAATTAAGTTTCTTTCTCTTGGTACACGTTACTATTGATGGAAGAACTATGTAATTAGAAGGTTTTTAGATGTTGTTTTTTCAAACACTGAGGAAAATGGGATCTATTCAAGCCCTTTTGATTCAAATAGGTTAAAAAAATGCACCAGAAAAAATGAAGATAGTAATTATTTACCTTTCCTTCAGAAGAAATAAGTTGAATTGTAGCAGCATATGAAATCACTTGTGAGGGCGATTATCCTTGGATGTCAGAAATAAATACAGCCTTGAAATCTTTTGAATTTCTAGTCCTAATCAAAGAGCTGATCAAAAGGGAACTTGAATATTACTTTTAACTTTATGTTTTTTTGACCAGTAGAGGGAGTAGTTGTATAATCTTTCAGAGAATTCAAAACGCCTCTTCAAAACAAGTCATGGTAATCTTTACTGACCTCAGGGTTTAATGACTTCATCTTATATATGTAAATACTAATCAAAATATAATATTATGTTAATAAGAGGTTTGTGTTGATGGTGTACTTTAGTCTTCAGATTATAATACGTATAAAAGAGAGAGTTGGTTCCATATGAAATATATATTAACCAAAAGAGAGCATTCTGTGTTGTTCCCTAACTAAAGCAGGTTGGACAATGTGATTTTTAGATTAAAAGGAGCTTTGTTTTAAATTAAAACTTGTAGCGAGGTGCTAAGATATCTAAAACTTAGGATTTCAGATTGCTTTTTGGAGAGCCCTGTAACCACTGAATACAATACAGTGAATGGGAATTGCATTATATTGCAAATTTCCAGAAGGAAAGCATTGGAAAAAACATTAAAATGAAGTCCTCTATAGATGGACACTCAGTGAGGAAATAATCATCTTGTTAGATCTTTGTTGTTATAGGTATTATATAGGCAGGTGTGCCTGACCAGTGGCAGATCCAGGTGGGGGTGCAGTAGTGCAGTTGCACCCTGTTTTGATTCCTGCTCCACCCAAACTTTAAAACCAACTGCCTGGGAGAGACAGCTGCAATTCTATTCAGATAGTGCTGAAAGAGTCAATTAACTTCATGGCTCATTATTACCTCCCTATTTCCTGTTAATCTCTCTCCATTCCATGAGTGTTAATGAACCTCTATTCTTTTTTTTAGTGGTCTTTATATTTCACTATTCAAACTACCCTTTCTTCTGAAATTTTGCTGTCTGTTACTCATTCCTGATAATGACTCTCTTCTATTTTACAGCCCTGGAGACTGTTTTTAGTAGGGCTGTGCGAGGCTTTGGACAGAGCTTTGGATCTGGAGAAGCTTTGGATGCTTTGGCATCTGAAGCAGCATGTCCGGGTTGAAGCGCTGGCTTCGTTAAGCTTCCGGAATTGGTTTGGAGCTTCCAAACTGCTTCGGAGCTGCCTCGGAGATCCGGCCATAGGGTATAATGGGGAAACAATAAAATATCTATAACTTTGTTGTTTTCTGTCCGATTTGGATGAAATTTTCAGGGGTGGTAGACTGCAGAGAGCATAAAGGCTGCCAAGTTTCAAGAAGATCAGTGCAGGGGTTTGAGGAGAACAGAACCCCAAATTCTTGAAAGCAAAACTCCTGTCACGTGTATGTGTTACACCACAGGGGAGTCTAAACTGCAGGGCTGGTAGCTCTTACTGAGGCCACAAAGCCTGCCAAGTTTCAAGGAGACACGTGCAGGGGTTTGGGGGGAACTGCACCTCAAGCTGCAGACAAGCAAAACTCATGACATGGTTGACACTGTGTGTGTTAAGGCACAGTGGGGTGACAGCTGCAGGGATGGTGGCCCCTGCTGCAGCCACGAAGCCTGCCAGCTGTCGAGGAGATCGGTGCAGGGGGGTTCTGGGGCCCTGCACCTCTAGCTGCTGACAGGCAAAACTCGTGCCATGGGTGATTGTGGGTTTTGCTTGTCTGCAGTTTGGGGTGCAGTCCCCCCAAACCCCTGCACTGATCTTCTTGAAACTTGGCAGGCTCTGTGGCCTCAGTAAGAGCTACCACCCCTGCAGTTTTCACCCCCCTGTGGTGTAACACACAGCCGTGACATGAGTTTAGCTTTTGAGAATTTGGGGTACAGTTTCCCCCAAGCCGCCCACACCAATCTTCTTGAAACTTGGTGGGCTTCGTGGCCTCACCAGGGACTACCACCCCTGCAGTTTTCACCCCCCTGTGGTGTAACACACAGCCGTGACATGAGTTTAGCTTTTGAGAATTTGGGGTACAGTTTCCCCCAAGCCGCCCACACCAATCTTCTTGAAACTTGGCAGGTTTCATGCTCTCAGCAGAGGCTACCACCCCTGCAAGTGTCATCCAAATCAGACAAAAACCAACAAAGTTATAGATATTTCATTGATTCCCCATTATACCCTGTGGCCGGATCTCCGAGGCGGCTCCGAAGCTTCGGAGCCGCTTCGGCCAAATCAAAGCAGAAACCCGGTCTGGAGCTCCGGATTGGATCATTGCCATCTGAAGCGGCCGGATCCAAAGCTGGATTGGATAGCTGCTGACTCGCACAGACCTAGTTTTTAGCTTTAGCGTAAGGAGGTTGATTCATTGGAGACTTCCATCTTTTATTTTCCCTGATCATTGTGTGGAATCCCTATCTAGAGAAGTGAATCATCTAGAGCACCATACTCTTTGTTTGTAGCCATGGACTTTTCATGGAAAAGTTTGATTTAGCAAGAAACATTTTTTGGATAGTTACTGCAGTGTGTGCTCTTATCCATCAGGGAACTTTTCAGTAGCATCATATATGCTTCTGAACATGAAATTAAGTAGTATTTTTATTTGAATTGGGATCTTAAAATGATTGTCTCTCCTTTGCAGCAAGTGCCGAGAACAGAAGCACACTTGCTTATGAGATTAAGCAGTTACAATCATATTGCACCCTCTCTTTTTAACATGGGTTGTTATAAGAGCCTTAAAATTTCTTGTGATAATTTCCAAGTTAAATGAAAATATGGACTCTGACTAAAAGCAGAAAACTTCTTGAGAATTATTGTGCTCTCGTATCATCTACGTGCCGATGGATAGTTCTCCTTAATGCACCTTCAGCTGGGAGATACTATTCTTGTTGTGGTTACTGTAATGCATTAACAATTTGTCCCCAACCTGTTTATCATGGCTCCATTCTCATGCTTTAAAACAAAATCCCAAATATCTAAAAATGTTTTTAAATATAGTAACATTTCTCACCCTGTTTTTAGGGTACAGCATTATTCATATTTTCTGTTTTCTATTATGATGGAATATGTTTGCTTTATATTATTTTACAAAAATCACTTACATTTTAGAAATAGGATGGAATGATTGCTATTTATTAATAGTACAACAGTGTAAAAATATGGTGGTTGCCATACAAATGGGCAAAGAACCTACAATCTTCAATCCAAAGAGCCTTCAGGGCTATAAGAGAAAATAATTTCTAAAATTTACAGTTGCCTCACTTCAAGTGGTAATGCATGCTGCTGTATTTGTACAAATGTATTTTCTATCAACCTGCAAAACTACATGAATATACATTTGGTATGAGCTAAATGTTTCATTATTGCTGCTAATGAGAGCTGTTTGTAACTGAGAGATCCTTGTTTATTGTTTTTTTTCCTTAAATATATAGCAGTCAGACTATTTGATTTAGATGAAATCATGCAAAATACTACAGTGCAACTTGTTCATTTTTCATGTGTGCGCCAGATATAAACCAGAAAATGCCTTTTCTTGTATAATCCCTTTGAACTACTTCCATATTTGTTTCGGACTCTGAGTGGGTTGGCTACCTTCCCAAGGCTAGTGTCGATTTTGGTCTTTGGATTTCAGTAACAATAGGAATGATTATATTTTTGAAGACCAAGACATTTGTGATGTAGTTGACTTGTAGTGACCTTTAGCCTAACATTGCTAGCCAGTTCTGACCAGTGGACCCATTATTCAGTGTTATGCAAACTTTAAAGGCCACAGTTTTAAAAGAAGAAAAAAAATCTTTTCTGCCATTTGAGCTTATTTTTATCTTTCTCTTTAAGTAATGAATAATAAGTTGCTTTATATACTGCTTGTAAGTTTTTTTTACATGTCTGAAATAGTATATATGTCTATGAAAGAGTCTTCAAAGTTATTTTGGATTGGACTTATTAAAATAATAAGGTTAATGCTCTATGAAAGAAGTTATATTTTAATTTTTTTCTTACTATTTTACTTTTTCAGTAAACCTACACAAATTGTTATACTTTGGGTTATACAGATTTGGTAACGTTCTGTCAAATTTTGCGCAACCTATTTTGAGATGGTTAATGAAACTGTTGGGAGTTCACTTATAAATGGCACTGCCTGAATCACTTCTTGCATTAGGACACCATTTCTGTTAATTTTAATGTATCTGATGCAGCCTAAAATTTGTAGGCATGTATGCTGTAAACTCTTTTCTGGGATCTGACAAGCTCTCTCTACAGATATGTTTTGAGTCAGATTTGAAATCCAGTGCAGTTTTTGTCAGGGTTGTCTTTTTAAATGCCCTTTAAACATGTTGAGACAGGCTAATCTGCAATTTTAACCAATGAGTAGTGAATCAGATAGATTAGATCATAATGAAGTATTATAAGTTCCTTCCTATCATGGACTGTTCATCCTGTCTCCATTGGATTCATTTCTGTGTTGGATACTTCTCAATTACCAGTAATTTTCAGTTAGTCAGTCATGTAGGATTCCTTTCTACACAGAATTTATTCATTCTAAATCTGTCTGCCCATTTAACAGATATGGGTTGCATGCAGCACTCAGTGAACTTTGTGCTAAGATACAGCTAGGTATCCAGTCTCAGCAGATTGGAAACTCCACAGCAACTTGAGCTAAATTAAAGAACAGGAAGTTGTATTGAATTGAATATGAAATAAAAACAGAAGGACATTCCTTGTGCTATTTAAAATACTGTTAGATTATAACTCTACTGTCCCATCATTTTAATTTTCTGTGTGGTGCAGAATTTTGTATTGAAAAAACCTGTCATAAAAGTTTTTTTGGGGGAAACTGGAAAGGCTGACAACTGCAGGGGAGCTGCTGGCAGATGCAAGGACCTCTGGCATCTGTATGGCTTAGTTAAATTTGCAAGGTTTTCTTTGCAAGTTCTAAGAGGTGGACACTCCATTTTATTTCAAATGAAAGTTTAGAATCGGAAGTGTGTATTTTTAGAAAGGGGAAGATTCTGCAGCTGTAGAATTTTGCTTCATAAATATGGAATATACAGAATGCTGATTAAAAAGCTCCATAACCTTGAGTAAAGAAGATAGTAAGCATGATTTTAAAAAAATCCCATAAAAGTCAAACATGGACCAAAATCATAAAAGTGCATATTATTTAGGAAGGAGGGGATGAGATAAGGGTATAGACATGTTGAACGTATCTTTTTGCCTATCATTACTTAACCAACTGTAACTATCTAAATTTATGTTAGTTTGTCCCCTGCACTTCTGTCAAAAAGCCAAGAACCTGTTGGGATTTTACATAAATCAAATTTGTCTCTAGAAAGACTTTCACATATTAGGCAACTTAAATACAAAGGCAGGTGCCTTAAGCTAAATATGTAATTACCACCATGAATGGGAACTACAGTAGCACAGCCCATAACCGACAACATGACCTAGATATGGATAATAATGACAGTCGTACAATTTGTGTAACATTATTTTATGGTAGAGTGTTGTTAATCCCAACAGACCACCATGTAGTTTAAAACAACAATAATAAACCATCATATACAAGTTTTGTACAGGGAGGGATTATGATATCTACCACCGTGGTCCAGCCAACTCTGGGACAAGTTACAACAATTCTGTAATGAAGTCCAAGAGTACTACATCTCTGCTTAAGAGAGAAAGGAAAGAATAAGGTATCCAGCCTAAATGACTAGAGGAGTATCTTCCTGAGAGCTATAATAGCATGGTTGTCAGTATACTTTGTATGTAACTGATAGACCCAGTTCTATGATCCAGTTTCTTTGCTTTATCTTGTATGTTTTTCCAAGATAATAGTAAGGTGACAGTGGGTGTGTTTACATGTGCATTAGATCTGGGAGCAGTTTACATACAAGTAAACTACTCATGAGTAAATGCTCCCAGGCAAGCATCTACACGTGTAGAGAAGTGGGAGCAGATTTGCTGCTAATGGCAGCAAACAGCTCTTGCTTCCTGGGGCCCTGCAATGGGCCCCTGCTGCCACCAGCAGGAGCTCTAGGCTCCCCCTGGGTGCTAGCCTATGGGCTGGCAGGGCTGAGGCATTGATCCCTGCCCCCAGGAGGCTGCCTGCTGTTGGAGCAGGGACAATGTCCTGGTTCCCTGTTTGGGGAAGGGGATTTGGAAAGAGCTGCAGGGGAGGGTCAAGTGCCAGCCCCCTGCCCCAATCCGTTGGTGGGACAGCTAGCAGTGAGGCTCTGGCTGGGCAGGGATTCCCAGTGGGTATGTCTACATGTGCATTCCCAGTGGGTGTGTCTACATGTGCATTCATGCTGGCTTAAATTTACTTCACAGTAAGCAGAAATAGGCCAGCGTCTACATGTGCAGGCATTACAGTGCATTAACGCTGTGTGTGGACTGGTTTGGGATTAAAGTTAGTCCGAAATCAGTCCACACACAGCATTATTGCGCAGTAAGGCGTCTACATGTGTGTTACTGCGTAGTAACTAATCAAGCATGATGCAGGTATCAAATTTACATGCAAGTCAGCTTAAGTCACCATATTTATTGCGCAGTACAGATGTGTATGTGTAGACCCATGCCTGTACTGCACAGTAATTTTGCTTACTGTGCAGTAAATGTGCATGTGTAGACCTGTCCCATATTCTAATATAATAAAGGGCTTAGTCTGTCTGTCTGTATGTCTGTCCATAATGCTTTTGGGCAACTGTGCATGCAAAGCCCAGAGGGCCAGTGGCGATTGGCTGTGGGGACTCTGCCTCCTCAGGCAGGGAGGGAGCCGCTGCCATCTCAGGCAGGGAGGCAGGAGCCCTGCTGCTCCGTAGGTGGAGGTGAAGGTGGAGGTGGGCGGGGTGGGGCAGGGGGAGGAAGGAGCTGCTGCAGCCACCTCCTGAGGCGAAGGGAAGCCCTACTGCTCCATGGGAGGAGGTCGAGGTTAGGGAGCTGCCACCGCCGCCACTGCCTCCTCGGGCAGAGGGAAGCCCTGCTGCTCCATGGGAGGAGGTGGGGGGCAGGGAGCCGCTGCTGCTGCCACCTCAGGTCGAAGGAAGCCCCGCTGCTTCACGGGAGGAGGCAGGGGTGGGCAGGGGGGAGGGAGCCACCGCTGTCGCCATTGCCTCCTCAGGTGGTGGGAAGCCCTGCTGCTTTGTGGGAGGAGGCGGAGGTGGGGCAGGCAGGGCAGGGAGAGAGCTGCTGCTGCTGCTGCTGCTGCCACTGCCGCCTCAGGTGAAGGGAAGCCCCACTGCTTCGCGGGAGGAGGCAGAGATGGGCAGGGAGGAGGGAGCTGCCATGTCAGAGGCTGCAGGAGGATGTGACGGCAGCAGAGGGACTGTTTACATGGCTGGCCCCGAAGGGTGAGCAGGAGAGGAGGAGGGTCATGTAAACACTCCCTTAAACACTCCATCATTCATGTCGGGCAATTAGCTAGTGTCATAATAATCCCTGTCAAAGTTCAATTATTTTTTTTTGCCTTTTTTATTACTTGCTCTGGGGCGAGGGCCCACATTTTTTACCTCTTCTATTTACTGCCAAAGCTGTCATTAAAACTTGCTGCTGCAGACAAAACATGGGCTTTCCCACCCTTGCTATGATGAAGGAGATGAGGAATAAATGATTCATATGACCATTAAAATTTATTCTTCTTACTTGAATAGGAAAGAAGAAATGTTGTAAAGCTGCCTTTTGTATTGTTTTAGTTGTGATATTTCTGTATTGGAGAGCTGGCACTTGCTTACCAATGAGTGACAATTTGCATGTGTTAGTTTCTCCTAGTGGCTAGTGCTTCTTGTGTTTAGAGAGACCACCCACATAGTTTTTTAGTCTCCTAAGTATGTGCATGCATTATGGATAGTATGCATTAAATATTTTAAGAAAATATACTTGCCTATAATTGTTCTGTGAAGGTATAAACTAAAATAGATCCACACATGGCCATTCACCTTCCTGGCAAATGTGGTGATACATGTTTACATATCTGAATCAGTAAAAGATCTGATGTATGCTGGTGTGATAACTGCATTTTTTCACAGAGGTGAAATGTAGCATGTGCTTATGATGTAGTGAGTAGCTACTTTCAAAACTTTCCCTGGAGTTCCTGCCCTTTATTGATGGCTCCATGGTATCTACCTGTGAGCTCTTTTGGAAAGAAAAAATCCACAACAGATACATAATTTTCCTTTGTGTTGTCCTCCCTCTGTCAGTATCCACCTTTCAGTTATGGCAAAAGTACTTTTGAGGAGGCCTTCTGGTTGTCAAAACTTTTAGAAGCCACTTTACGAACACTAATTAGTAAATACTGATCCATGTGGCTTTAAGGGGGCATTATCAAATTTAATAGTTTTAATTTGGTACCATAAATTGAGGGCATAGGTTGGTTAAACTCCTAGTGGAATACTCTTACAAAGAGTGATTTATGAATAATTTTCTGTTTCGTTGACTGTTTACTAACATCTGTGCAATAATTGCATTAACTGTTTATGTGGAAAAAATCAACATAAGGAAAATTATTTGATACTTTTTAGCTGCCTTAATTACAGGTGCAACGTCTGGGGGGGAAAAATGAGTACCTGCTTAAGACTTATCTTTGTTGTGATGCTCATGAATTCTTTCCTGATATTCATGGCAGGTGATGACTTGGGGGTTGCTCCTTTCCTCATCTCCTTACTTTTAGGTCTTGTCCAGATGAGAAAATTAATCAGAATAGCTATTGTGGAATAAGGGTATAGGTTGTAGCCGTGTTGGTCTAAGGATATCTTTTATTAGACCAACTCAGATAGTTGGAAAAATTCTTCTTTGCAAGCTTTCAGGTATAAATACCCTTCGTTAGGCTGAGGAAGCATCTGCAGTTGCTGTGTGCTCTTCCTGGATGGAATGAATAGTAAAGAAGCTAGAGGCTGCTATGCTTGCAAAGAAGACTTTTTCCAGCTATTTGAGTCGGTCTAATAAAAGATATCAGATTTACCCAAAGAACCTTTTCTGTCTCTTGTGGAATAAAGTATTATAGATAACTCCATTTATGGGAGCTCTGTGCACACAGTAAGCTCTTCCAGACTGCCCACAGGAGGGCTGTTGCAGAATTGCTGTTTTGGAATATCTTATTCTGTAGGGGAAATTCATGTGAATAACTACATGGAGACAATCCCTTATTAAATTATCTATTCTTTTTGCTCCTTACTTTTTCTCTTGCTTTCTGTTGAAATAAGGAAACAAGAGACTGGGATTTTCAAAGGACCGTAAAGGAGTTAAGTGCCCAGTTCTCATTAAAATTCAGGTGATCTTTGGAGGTGCATCTCCATCAAAAATGTTTTAGCAGTATCAGACAAAGTCAACAATAACAGAAACATGTAACTAAAAAAAAGGCTTTCCTCATCATAAACTTCTATATGCCTATCTCCTCTGTAAAGGGGTGTGTGTGTGTGTGTGTGTGTGTGTGTTTCTTTAAAGGAATCGTGGGAAAGTTAACTAGCAACTTTGTCTATGTGAACTTAACATTCCTTATGACATTGTTTGCTGGGACATGTCCAATCTGTCTACAGGTGGAAAACATGAATATCTAATAGTAAGATATTGTATGAAAAAGGAAAACTATTCCTTTATGGAAGATTGCCAAACTTAGATTGAATTTCTTCACTGTTTCATAAGTAGTTTGACTTTCTTGTTATAAGTGTGGCCCACCCATTTTTAAACTTTATAGACAATCCCTTTCTGCTGACTTCAGAATTTCTACAGAATTATGGCATCTTTATTTTTACAATCTACAGGTGCAATTTGTTAATTTTAGCTGAAGTACGCAGTCTTCGCCTGGGTTGTTATTTTTGTAATTGCAGTGTTTGTTTATTTTGAAAGAACATAGTACGACATATTTAGCCTTTAATATTTAATGTGGACAAATGACCTGAATTCACTGCATCCAAAACGGAGTGGTACCAGTTTGTTATCTGAGAAATGAAATAATCCCAGTCAATGTGGAAGCCCTAAAAAGGGTCAAGTGAAAAATAACCCACTCATAATTTTCTTCGGGTGGTATTCAGTGATTTTGGAAGCTTTGGAGTAGATAGGACCAGCATTCTCGAGTTATAAATGAACATGCATACATACTAGGGCTGTGCGAAGCTTCAGGTGCTGATTTGGTACGGAGGAGATTCGGCTTGATTCGTCCACTGAATCTCTGAATCCAAATCGAATCGGGGACCAATTAAAAGGTCCGAATCGATTTGAAGCTCTCCAAATCGATTTGGAAAGATTCTTAGAGTTTCAGCGATTCAGGCAGTCTCCGCCGGCTGCAGCAGGGATCTGGATCCGGACTCTGAGCTAGTAAGTAGGGGATGGGGGAGGGGGACTTGGATGAGGGGGGAGGGGACCATGGGGGGACCCCTGCCAGACCCCGGTGGGGGGGTGATGCCCGCTGCTGCCACACATCACGTGGTGGGCTCTACCACGAGTCCCCTGGCCCCTGCCCACTTTCCCAGCCCCCCCATGGCTGTCTTCCCCACCCCAGCTTCAGGCCGTCTAAAAACCCCCAACCAAAAACCCTAGACTCACTGGCTACTGCAGCGGCCTCAGAGCTACAGAGATCTGATGAGTTCAGGTTTTTTTTTTTGTTTCATTTTTTTAAAGGGCTGGAGCTGGGGCGGGTGGGGCGGCCATGGGTGGGGGCTGGAAGAGCAGGCAGGGCCTGGGGAGCCCACAGAGCCCCTAACGTGGCATGGAGCAGTGGGAATTGCCCCCCTGCCAGGCAGCAGCCCATTTTTTTTTCAAAATGCTGGGAGCTGGGAGAGTGGATGGGGGATGGGGCCTGTGAGATTCCTCTGATTCGGCAGCAGCTGAATCTCTGAATCAGTTTTGGCCAAATAGATTTGGGACACTGATTCGAATCACTGTCCCCCGAATCAGCCAAATCTGAAGCAAATACTAGCTGCTTCGCACAGGCCTAATGTGTACATACAGACATACACTTCATTTTATATATATATAGAGTGAGAGAGGGAGAGAGAGAGATTTTGAGTTCATATTAAAATGGGAAGATGTTGATGTGTAAATTTAAAGGCAACCTAAATATATTTAAGAAGCTATAGGCACCACTTGGCATTATTATAGCTAATAATCTGTATGAAATTCTGATGTTTATAATTTAGCCATTATGTTCAAATTTCTGGTTGTATGTAGTTAGCACATTTTGGAGAGTGGATTTTTTTTCTTATTTTATTTGTGAAAATTAAACATAGGAATTTGCAAAAATATACTTCATGATCTGCCTGAACAGCTCACAGCAGCTATTCATAGATGTAACATAAGCATATATAAAATTTACTAATATTGAACTTTTATAGTGGTTAAAATTTTCATGCTTGAGTGCTTAAAAAATCAGTGAGTGAGTTTATCTTTTCATAACTGAACCTTTTAAAATGTCTAGTAATTTATTTAGGTACCTAATTTCAATACTGAATTTGATTTTTTTTTTTTTTTGAGTGCATGCCTGATCCAATTACATCTGTACATTTATTTAAGTTCTGTATTCCAACAGGGTACGAGAAGCTGCTATGACAAGTCTGATGGAGCTGATGCTTTTGCTGGTACAGAATGATCCCACATTAATTAGTGCCAACATGTGAGTAGTTTGCCTATTTTATATGCCTTTCTTTATGGGTTATATATACTGTTTTATGGGACCTGCAAGGTCCTGAGTATGACTCTACATAAAAATGTTTCCTGTATACTACATATAATGTCTTTTAACTGAGCGTCACAAAGCCTTTTATAGAAATGTATTAAACTTTGGAACACCTTGGTACAGTAGGGAAATAGTAATGCATACGTATATGAGCTGGTCTAAATTTGCTCCCTTTCTTGGGTTTGCTATTATTGTTCACTTAAAAATCCTGTACCCAACTCCTCCCTAATAAACCTTAACCTTTGCTTTTCCTGATCAAGGGTCCTCCTAGAGTATTCCTCTGGAGAACTACTTTGCTTCTATTCTAGAATTGTCTTTTCCTCAGAGAGCCTCTGACCCTTTTATCTTCCTTGGCTGCTGAGTAGAACTCACCTGCTCAAACATTTAGGCGTATCAGGAAAACAGCTTTCGATATCTTTACAGTAGGGCTGTGTGAAACTTCGGTCGCTGATTCGATTCGGCCCAATTCGGCAGCTAAATCTCTGAATCTCAATTGAATCAGCAGACCCTTTAATCTGTCTGAATTGCATCAGAGCCCTCTGAATTGATTCAGAGAGATTCGGAAAGATTCGATGATTCAGACATAGACACAGCTTTAAATATTTTTTTCTGCATACCTCAAGGTACCAGGCTCGTAAATGCTGAGATGGTGGGGAGGATGGAGCATCCCATGGGAGTGCAGGGGGGTGTCCCCAGTGCACTAGGCAGCGGACCAGAAGTACTTCCAGTTCACTTTCAGGTTCGCTGGGGAGCGTGTGGGGGACTCTCCTGCCCCCCGGCTTGGCAACTGGTGCCTCCTGGGTTGGGTGGGCACCCGGGGTCCCCCTGCGGCTGATTGCTGAGCTGGGGATGGTGTGGGGGAGGCTACCCACGCGCTTGGCGATGGACCCAGAAGTCCGGGTTTGCCGCTGAGCATGCAGGGGGCCCCCCATGCTCCTATAGGATGCTCTATCCACCCCACCATCTCAGTGGTCACAAGCCGTGGCTGGAACCTCAAGGTATGTAGAAAAAATGTTTAAAGCTGTGTCTATGCCCGAATCGCTGATTCTCCGAATCGGCATTGAATCTTCAGATTTGGGACAGTGATCTGAATCTTCAGATTCTCCGAATCAGCATTGAATCAGGACAGTGATCCAAATCAACGAACTGAATCACTGTGCCCAATTTGGGTCAAATCCAAATCGAATATGGCCCGTTTCGCAACCCCCTGCTTTACAGGTCTTAGAATCTCATTTTATAATAAATTAGAAGAGCTCTATCTTCCTAATCCTTGACAGAATGCAGGACTGAATTTGGCTATTTCATTGTTTTGTCTTAGCATTTTTAATAAGGAAATAATCAAAACTATAAACAGAGTTTCTCCAGTGCTCCACATTTTAAATCCTGTTGAACAGAATTTTTATGGATAAAAGAATCTAGATTTCAAAACTGGTTAGTTTTATCTGCATCAGAACCTTTTTGAGAGCGAGAGAGAGAGAGAGAATGTATGTACTCCATTCTGTAAATCTGTATCAGTCAGCTGAATGTGTGCACTGTTTCCTTTCTTATATTAAAAAAAAAAAGTAGCTATGTGAATGAGACACCTTGAAGGAAATTTCTGGGTTCTGTGAGAAGTGAATTTTTCTGTTTGAGACTGTTGCAAAGGTAGACTTTTGAATAAGACTTGAAAGAATAATTCTGATGGCTTAACAGTGATGACAAAGATCATGTTATGTTTATTAAAATAGTGTGGGTACCCCAATTTAAAGTATAACACAAGTAGTACTTCTCATGTTTACTACTATTTTTATTTGTCAGGCCCAAAGAGATGCTAGGATTTGTACAACAGAGAAAAACTTGAGAAAAGCTGCCTTGAAAAACTTGAGTCAAGAATTTAGAGGTGTGAGTGAGGCAGCTCAAATACAGCTGAGATTAGAGTATAAGCTATGTTTTATTTGTGTACTCTCCTTGATGTGTGCATCACCAAGCTTTAGGATGGATATTTGGCCAAGGAGTAAGAATTGGTTCCCTATGTATTTCATATCTTGCTTGAAAGCACAGTTTTGTTAGGATTACTGATACATTCCATCTGAAGTGACTGAATTTCTTTGGTGATCTTTATGCTGTACGTCCAGTCCATAAAGCACAGGGCAAAGGTTGCTACATAAATGTGAGGTATATGTCAGTATTAATTGCATTGTTTTGCTTGTTTAGACCTACAAGTATTTTATAGATTAATCTTTGGAAAATTGAATATATTCCTAAATACTATATTTAAGCCATGTATCATTTATATTGTTCACTATGAAAGTTGAAGCAAGAACTCTGTTCTATAGTAGAATATCTCAATAGAGTAACAGATAGAAGAATTATATTTTTAACCATTACTGTAAAGAATTTTTGTTTCAGATGTGTAGAGTACCATATTTACTTGCATACCACACATCCCCAAATAAGACATGCACCTTGTTTTGGGAAAGCAGAATGAAGAATTCCCCCCCCTACCCTCCCCCAGTCTTGCTTGCCCCGGCACCAGCTTACTCCAGCTGCATGTAACCAAATCCCCTCATCAGCATCACTGCCCTTCCTCCTGCTGCTCAGTCAACAACAACTGCCAGTTTGGCAGTAGCTGTGAGAGTGTTAAACCTGGGGAGATAATTTTGACAAGGGGACTCCATCTCTGCCCCATGTGACCAGGGGTTTTAGCTCTGGGTAAGCGAGCACATCCCTCTTCTACCATTCCAGTGTCCACCTGCTTCCATTTCAGTATGGAAGTTAAGTTCTTCTCAAGACACTCCCCACACATTTTGAATTGCTAATTTTTGAGGCAGTGGTGCATGTGGTATATGAATACATACAATATTTTTATTTTTGTGATGTGATGGATGTATTCATGTTTTTACATTTGTAGGTGTCAACAAATTATGTGCTGCTTGGCCCAACAATCAGCTGAAAAAATTGATAGATTTCGGGCTCATGCAGGATCTGTGTTCCTCAATCTTTTGCACTTCGACAGCCCTTCAGTTCCACATGTACCTCATCGAGAAGAATTAGAAAGAATATTTCCGAGGTAATCTAGCTCTTTATCTGCTACTTCTAATTTATGAAAGTGGTTTTCTAAGCTAAATCTCTCTCCTTCTTGGTCTGTATCAAAATGAAAAAATGCGTAAGAAAGATTGGATTTCCATCTAGTTAAAGAATTCACAATTGAAAAATGAGTTTTACCAAGGGGATTTTCAGTTGAGAGCTTGATGTAAGTGTAAATTACCAAAAATGTATTCAAGGTAATTTGTTTACATTATAATTTTTTTGTCAGAAACCATCATATAATAAACATTGCTAAAAACTCATTACAAATATAGGAATTAGTCCACTGGCCAGTTCCAGTATGACAACTTGTTCATCATCTTTTATTCTGACACCCAGTGCCTGCTGCCTCAGGGTAAGGAACCTGCAGTGAGCAGCTATTGGATAATCTGCTCCCAGAGAAAACTTGCTTTTACACTAAATGGAGTATGTGGGATATACACCAACACTGGAGAAGTTGTATTTCTTCCAAACCTCTGTTGATTTTAATATTTAAAAAAAAAAATTGATTTAGAATAATAAAAAGTATTACTGTTTTTATCTGTAGTGTGGAGCTGGTCTCTCACGACCAAAGGGCATCTTTACACATGCTCCAGGATTGAGGGGGAGGCTTTTTAATTAGAATGGCTCTTGGGAGCTGCTCTGATTAAAACACCACCAGTGTAATGGCTCTTGGGAGCTGCTCTGATTAAAACCCCACCATTTTCTTGTGTATTCAGTGTCCTGCTCTTCAAAATGGCGGCAGGAGCACTTTAACTGAAGCTTGTTTGATGAGCTTGAAAGTGCCTCTGCTGCTATTTTGAAATGGCAGGGATGCTGAATACACATGACGCAAGGCTGCTGGAGCACTCTAATAGAATGCTCTAGCAGACTCAATTAATCTAGTCTAAATAGAACATGTCAGAGCAGGTGTCAGGCATGCGTATAGGTGCCCAAACTGTTTTACTATAGTTGCCTCTAAAATTGCACAGTATTACACTAGTTCAGTTTTAGAGCTATTCTAAAGTAGCCTTAAAAGTATGTCCTGATTATCCGCTTGGTTGCTTCTTGCTGTCAGGATATATGTTATGGGGCAGAACCAATATGGTTTTTGAGATATTTGTTATATATCATGCTGTATTATTCTGTGTAGTTCTGAGACTGTTTCTTCATTTGTTGATGTGTTGGCTTTGAATGGGGATATAATCTAGGACCCTCTGGAGAAATAGTAATAATAATAAAAATAATAATAAAAATAAAGAGCCCTGTTGCTTTGCTTTTTTCTTTTTACAGGTCAGAGACTATAACTTTAAATTGGAATGCCCCTTCACAAGCCTTCCCTCGAATCACCCAGCTTTTGGGTTTGCCAGCATATCAGTACTATGTGTTGCTGGGTCTCACAGTGTCTGTTGGTGGGTTAACAGAATCAACGGTAAGATATCAGGACTCCAGCAATCTGTTTGCTAGGAGCATTTGTTTCCCCCATGAGTACACAGTGACTGAAAAAAAGGTATTTTGTTTCAGTGAAGATTGAAGATATCTTTGTTACTGAATTCCAATTGCAAGTTTAAAAACCTATTATTTTATTTATAAAATAGTATTTTCTTGGATTCATGACCAGGCAGGAGACTGTGAACATTTAGGGTATGCCTACACTGACTAGTAAGCTTAACATAAAGCTTGTACACATTGATGGTCTACCCTGAAAACCCCAAGCTTGATTGATAGCAATACAGTCTGACCCTGCAGAAGGCAAGCACAGGAAATCCTCCAGCAGCAGTCCCACAACCTCCTTTTCCTGACTTCCTGTCTCTTCTGCCCATAATTGGAGCCAAGTGCAGAACAAGAGACAGGCAGTCAGCAGACTGGCTCTGCTTTTGAGCCAAGCATGTTTGAAAAGCATAAGTAGTTTGGTTGTTTCCTGTTTTCTTGCTTATTACTGTCTGCTAGTATGTTTAAGAACAACCTTTTGTTCTGTTTTCAGAATATGGCTTTGAAATGTTAACTCCTCATGACTTTTCTTTTCTGTGCTTAAAGTTTTTTCCCATTAAATGCTTCTTAAGGGATATGGATATAGGCACAGAGTAGTAGCCTAGTTCTCTTCAATAAGATCAAGGCAGAGGCGTAGAGGAGTTTTTAAAACTACAGGCAAGCTGAACAATCTGTTATATAACCTCATAGTACAGGGGTTTTCAACTTTTTTTAAAACAAGTGTACCCTTTCTGTCTCAAAGTTTCAGCTTTATATTGTTTTCTTGTTTTTAATGTTACCAATTATGTGATATAAGGCAGACTACACTAATTAACATTAAATACATTATTAGTATATGCAGCATCTGGCTGGTAAGTCTGTTGAGGGAGGGAAGGTGGAGGGGGCAGTGGCAGGCACTGCACAGCCAGGGCTGAATGCGTGATGAAGCTGCGAGCTGCTTGTCCGGCAGGGTGTGGGGAAGGGGGGCAGCTCCCGCTGCTGCGTGGTGGGGGCTGGGCCAAGCGCCTCCGAGAGGGGCTGCAGCCACTCCAGAATTCACTGTAGCCCCCCCAACCCTTCCTCCCAGCACAGCCTGGCTCAGTCCCCCTGCTGGGAACAGCCCGGCGCTGCCCCAGCCCCCAACGCAGCCTGCTCTTGCCCCGAACACAGAACCAGGGGCACATGTCCCCCATGCCCTCCCAGGGTTACATGTAGCGGGGGGAGCCGCCCTCCCCCCCGCACAAGGCTCAGTCCCATACCTCACCCTGGGTAGCCCTTGCCCCTGCCCTAGCCCCACTCTCTCCCCCACCACTGGGGCCTTGAGTTACTCCCCTCCCTACGCCCCTTCCTGCACAGCAGACTTACCAGCCAGACCCAGCTGCTCTCCATGCTGCTGGGCTGTGCTCCTGGCTGCCTGCATGCTGCGCTGTGGCTGCACATGTGCATGTGGCATTTATCAGCTACATTATCAGCCACATTAGTAAAAAAAAGCTCATTGCCAATGCAGTTGATATTCCTTATGTCGGTGCTGATCTGATACAGGACCAATATATCAATGCACCTCTAATATTTTCTTATCCGTTCTGCATACTCCCTACCACCTTTTTAAGTACCCCTAGGGTACACATACCTGCAGTTGACAACCACTGCCATAGTACATTCAGTTATGTAGCAGTTTAGTGCAGACCATCGTCTTTGATTAAAGTGGTTATCTGAATGACTTTAGAGGGGGCATCTCTGCTGGTTCAGATGGGCAGCAATGTTTTATTTAATTTCTGCTTGTTCACCCAATCTTTTACTGTAGTGGCAAGTACATGTGCTTGCACTCCATTTAGGGCATGAGAGAAACAGGACTGACGTGTCAGGAGGTATAGGTGTTCATTAGTGGATAGGTGAGGCAAAGAAAAGGTTATGGGTTGGAGAATGCCCTCTAGGCAAAATGGGCTGTAGGCTGGAGATCTTGGGATACAAAAGAAAGAGGGAAACGAGATATTTAGGGGAACATTTCAGCATGAGGTATTCTGTAAAAAAACCTGAGAAACAGGAGAGATTTTTGCCAGATTAGGTTTGACAGTAGACTTTGGTCTTATGTGGATGTCTTTCTAATGTACATGTAATGCACAGATCTATTTTATTAGATAACTGTGTGAATGGTTCATAGATTTCATAGACATTAGGGCTGGAAGGGACCTCGGAAGATCATCGAGTCCAGCCCCCTGCCCAAAGGGCAGGAAGTCACCTGGGGTCACAGGATCCCAGCAAGATAAGCATCCAGTTTGCTCTTGAAGGTGTTCAATGTAGGAGCTTGAACCACCTCCGGTGGCAGGTTGTTCCAGACCTTGGGGGCTCGGACAGTAAAGAAATTCTTCCTTATGTCCAGCCTGAAACGGTCTTGTAGTAGTTTATGACCATTCGACCTAGTCGTCATCCCTTGGGGCACTCTGGTGAACAAACGTTCCCCAAGATACTGGTGGTCACCCCTGATAAACTTATAGGTGGCCATCAGATCACCCCTGAGCCTGCGCTTTTCCAGGCTAAAGAGCCCCAGGGCTCTCAGCCTGTCATTGTAGGGTCTGCTTCCCTGACCTCTGATCATGAGCGTGGCTCTTCTCTGGACTCTCTCAAGCTTCTCCACATCCTTTTTGAATTGTGGAGCCCAAAACTGGACGCAGTACTCCAGCTGCGGCCTCACTAAGGCCGAGTACAAGGGGAGAATGACGTCCCGGGATTTGCTTGAGAAGCATCTATGGATGCAAGCCAGCGTTTTGGTCGCTTTACTAGCCGCAGCATTGCATTGCAGGCTCATGGTTAGTTAACACTAAACTGAAAAAATGTGCTGCACAACAATATGTAATGCATAATGAAGTATCAGTCTTGAGTGCATCAGAACAGAACCAGGCATAGGTTAGGAACTGGGTGAATCCAGGAACCAGTTGGCCCAGAGGTCTGGAAGCCCTGGGGTCTCTGTTTGAATGACAGGAGTGCCCTGGAGCCATAGATCCTGGAAGCATATATCAAGGTCCAGACCCTGTGACAGTGAGCCTGGAAATCCAGGGAATACCACTCAAGTTCTGGCTTTGAGGACTTCCATGGTCTCTGCTCCAGAGGTGGGCCCTGAGCCCTAGTTTGACTCTGAGGCTTACAAGGTTTTCAGGCTTCTGGCTTCACAGATGGGAGACTGGAAGCTCTGGCTTGACAGAGTTGTTCTGGAACTAGAAGTCCACACTTCCCATATCACAATAGCATTCAAGGCAACTTTCTGATGGCAAACTTGCCTGTGATTCAGTGAAGGTTCATCAAACTCAAGATGTTTTTGTGACATTTCTGACCAGCTGCAACTCCATCTTTTGTAGGAATGTTGCCCTAAATGCAACTCCTGCTGGTAGAAATATGACAAAATGAAGAAATTATGCTAAAAATGTTCCAACAGTTACACAGCTTATTATCAGAGCTGTTAACTATTCTTCCTGTGTTCCTTTTGTAAGGAGTCTGTGAAAGTAATCTGTCTTCAAAATGCCGTAGGGCATAGGTGAAATTTGCATTTATAATTGCAAGGTTCTGACCCCAAAGCACTTTATTTGAAAGGGTGAGAATATACTCAATTTATCAGAATTTGTCTATGTAAAAGTCAACAGCTAGGAACAGTTTGCATGTGCTCTTATTGCAAGATTTTATTTCTTAGATGATAGTTTTTTAATTGGTGATGAGAACTTAGGGGTGCTGTAGCAGTTCCTTGCGAACAGTTAGGTTACTTGTCCTGCACCACTAGAAGTGAAAAAATAAGCAAAGCAATGCTCTTTTCTCTATCTCCCTATCCTTATTTCCACATGTCTCTAATTAACCTTTGTGTAACGGAGATGAGATGGATTAATGCTCCAAGCCAGTAGTAAGGAATGAAGAGAAATGGAAAGAGGGTGAGGAAGCAAGGTTTCTTAGCAGATCTCTAGCTTTAAACTGGGGGAGTGAGCTACTCCTCTAATTAGAGCATAAGCTAAAGAGAAGGAGATAGTCCCTTTGAAGCCACCTGTTTGGCTCTTTTTGTTGCTTCTGTAGTTCCACACAGTGAAATAATTGGCAGTAGAGGCTTCTTGAAACCATCACCGCCTGCAATACTGCTAGATATTGCAGATAGGCAGAAAATATATATATAATTTTTACTAACTTAAACAGACTCCCATGTACTCCCAAGACATTACCAAACACAAGCTCTTCCAGCAAGACAGAGCGGCAACCAAGCCTGCCTAGGAAAGTTCCCCACAGGAATTTCACTATTTCTGCTTTATTTGAGACGAGCGCTTCGCAGCTCCTTTCCAGGATCTTAGGGGGCAGTGGCTGCGCTCAATGGCAAATGACAGCATTTGTAAGGAGTCTGGCTCCTTTCAGTAAGTCAGTCGTGAAGGATCTGTTCATGCCTTGTTAATCTGTTTGTGTTACTTCCAGCTATTGGACTGGCAGTTTGGAGCAATAAGTTTGGGCTCTGGACTGTCTGAGGGCTGGTTTGGATCCCCTCACATCAAGGAATCTGCATCTGGGGGCTTGGTGGGTCATTCAGTCGTGTGGGAGGACTTCTGTCTGATTGGATGACTGATACTTTTAACTGGGGAGACTCCAGTCCCCCCGCGTATATATATGCAACCATATAATAAAGGAGCCTGGTGGCTAACCGGCGGACCCTGCTGCATAACAGGAAGTGACATACATTCTGTGCAGAGCAGGTTTCATGGGACTGTATAAGGAGGTAGCTCCTCTGCGTTCCTGCAGAAAGGACAGTGAGGAGCCCCACTAGGTTTTATCCAGAGCACAGAGGTCTTTTCGACCTTCCTCTCTCATTGCCCTGAGCAGGACAGAAGAGCAGTCAGATGGCTTCAGCAGCAGCTCCTCAGTGTCCCCAGTGGGGTAATTAGTGGCACCAAGAGCAGCTCATGTACCAAACAAGTGGCCCCCAGCATCACTTTCAAGGAAGAAGCACAGGCTGTTGTGTGTGTGTGTGGGTGGGGTGGGGGGGCTGGGTTGTCAGAATATCCCTTCCCTCCTTGTATGGAGCAAAGCTTTCACATATGCCCCCCAGCAGCGGTGATAGCAGGTGTGCATCCTGGGACTTCCTACACAAGTAAGAGAGGCTCTTCCTTTCCAGCATTTGTTTGAATGCCAGGGCTGGGCCCCCCTGCAGCAGCAGAAGCAATGGATCACCCCCAGCCCACAACTCCACAGCCCGAGAGTTCCTGGTATCTCAGGTCTGGGGCTGGCAGTGGTAGCAGCAACTGAGCATCTGTTTCTGCAGAACTTAAGTAGCCACCCAGCAAGCACTGTAAAATTCAGAGCAAAGCCAGGCCTCAGTTTTCCACACAGCAGCAGAAGCAGAGTGTCCCTCACTGCAGGGTGCATGGGACTCCAATTGTCCTTTCAACTCCTGGCCTAAGCTAGGATGTCAAATTCTACAGAACTCCCAGTACCCTCCCAGCAGGGCTGTCTGGGGACCTAGCAGGGATGTCATGTATGGGGCAGGAAGCAGTTCTTAGGGTCTCCCCAGCAGCAGCAGATGTGGATTCTGCATCATTAGGGCATCCCTGAAGGCCACGCTGGGAGCTGGTGATAAATTAATCTGGGACAGGAGCCAGGATTTGAGTCCCTCCAGTGTCAGCAGCAGGGTGGCCTTCTCCCAGAGGTCAAGGGCAGCGGTGAAGATGTGGAAGTGGGGTAGGGAGCCAGGCCTCAGATGTCCACAGCAATGAAATTCCATCTTGGTCAGATATGTGAGGTGGCATGGCCATGGTGCTAGGCTTGGGAGGGGTGATGGGTCCCTGACATATGGAGGCAGATGGAAAACACTGTAAGGAGATGATGTTGAGGCCATGGCAGGATAGGGGGGCAGGGCACTTGACTGAAGCTAAAGATTTGTGCCTGAGGAGGGTTGATGGAAAAGCCCCAGCAGAAGAGAATGTGATGGGCACCTGTCACTGCAGGGGAAGAGAGGGGAAGGAAGGACAGAGGGGACAGGTGGGAAAGGTCAGGGAGGGCAGGAGCAGGAGAGGGAGAGAGAAGAGGAGACAGATATTTTATGCCTCGTTCTCCAGGGCTTCCTGGACAAATGCCCCACGCTGACAATGCCCAGGAAACCATGCCCCAGTGCCCATCACAGCCCTTGGCAGGTGGGCTGCTGTCAGGTTCCCAATCAGGCTTCAGTTGAGTCCTTTTGGAGTCCACAAATGGGAGGGCTATCATGACTCCACCATGGCATATGTGCAGAATTGTTTTCCTGAAGGTCCTGCGTGTGCCTGTGTGACCAAAGAATTCCCCCGGCATAGTATCAACATGGCCACCCAGATGCCTCCACGCTGGTAGCAGGTGTCAGAGACCCAGGTGTCTAACACCAACATGTACAATGAGAGAAAAAGAGGAATGAGGAGACTGTGTCTTGTCTCTTTGGGATTCATGTGAGTTGGAGAGAATAGTCTGTGTGTGTAGGCCATCACAGGCATGGAAACAGCCCCAGCATCATTGCCAAAGGATCATGAAATATCTCACAGGGCAGACAAGCAACACATGGGCCCCGTCCCAAAGAGCAAGTCCTGCAAGAGGTCCTGCAGGGGCAAACACACCATAGGGGCACGGTAGTGTTAAGAGGACAGGGGTCCTGAGTTCCTTCCTTTCCAGGCCCTGTGGGTAGCTTTGAAACTCCATTCTCCTCTCTGAGAGCTCTCTTTAGCCATCCTTGAAGACACATTTTTCTTTCTCATTCAAGTCCCCGGAGCTTAAGTCATCTCCAGGAATGGGCTGGACCCAGGGAACCTGAAATTCTGAATTCCTTCCACCTCATTTGTTTCATGTTACTCTGCAGAGTGATGTCTAGAAAAAGAATCTCTTCTGGGTTTTTCTCCAGGTGCCAAAGTTTCATTCTCTCCCAGCAGTGTTTGTTGTCATGCTCTGAGTTAGGAGCCAAATCCCATTGTTTTAGCCATAGTTTGTCGAAGGTGCAGAAAATCTAGAGAAACCCCTTTAGGGCAGTGTAAGTTTGTATCTGGGCTGCTGCTGGGGGCTAAGTGAAGGTCACCATCGTTATGTACCAAGAGAAAGTCACTAGTTTTCAGGTGCCCCTGGTCATGGTGTATTCTTGAACAGCACCATGCCAATGGGAGGATGTCTGGGATGTTACTGCCCACTGGTGATGTGGACAGTGACCAAATCCTATATGTGGCAACTCAGTTGGTCATGGTGTGGGTGGGGTGAGAGCACATTGCAAGTGCAGGAGGACTTCTTAGACAGCAGCCTTGTTCTCCCTGCCCTTATGTAATCTAGGGCTGATGCAGCTGTTTCTGCATTGGGTCCTCTTGCTTCACTCCTTGCTTACCTACTACCCTATCAATACAGTCCTCCAGTCCAGAGAAAGCAGACACAACACCAGTGTTTCTCTTGAGGCTCCTGTTTTGAGCCCCATCTGTGGGGCACTTGAAAGCATTTCCCTTGGTGAATTTGAATTGTGTTTAGGGTTTGCTTCAGGCTAGAACCCTTTAGAGTTCACTGCCATTTTAACCCACAAGGTTGGCATCACAGGGGTCTTGCTCCGAGGCAGGGCTGAGAGAGCTCCCATGATTCATCCATAAGGTCTTTTATAGTCTATGAACAAATCGGCAAAGACCAGGAACTGCAGTTTTGGTATTGACGCCTTTTTTGGGAGTCTATTTCCACCTGTGGCAGAGTAGACTTGTTGCACTCGCGTACCTCTTCGAAATACAGTGGAGGTAGGAGAAGGCCCCCTACATTTTAACCTGTCAGCTTAGCGATTTGGCCCTTGCTTAGGGAGCAGGAGAAGCAGGTTATAACCCTCGTCCTTGCCTCATCCAAAGTGCCCTAACCACAGATTGGCATTAACTAAAATACTCCCCAGCCTTCCCCTTGAAGCTGGGCCCCTGGGCAGCTGAGAAAGGGAGATGTGTGGGGCGCAAGGAGAACAAGTGGGAAGGTGTTGGGCTCAATGAGATCGATGCTGCTCTAGAAGGGAGGAAGGGACTTCTGCATTCTAGCCTGGGCCTTTGCTCCCAGTGTGGCAGAAACGATATCCTGGTGCTGTTCCTCTACTTTACCCAATGAATAGTAAATGGAAAATGCAGTGGGCCAGCTTTCAGCGCAGGGCTAGAGATTCTTGTGTAGTATAGGAACTTTTACTTAATCCTAGGGCTTGATAAGTCTTCAGCTCCAGTATTGAAACACCAGTCCCAGTAACAATCATAGACTGTATAGCTAAAATTCTCATTTACTACTTCGCAGGACTGAGGATCACAGGTTTCCACCAGTGGGAGAAAAATGGTCTTGTCAGGAGTAAATTCTCAGCTGACAGGAACATTTACCAAGCCTTGCCTTGGAAATTTCCATATGACAGAGCAGACACAGAGGAGAAGCATTTATTCTTCCTCAGAATAATGCACTGATACTGTATGACTGAATTTTATGTGGGAGGAGGAGGGGCCAGGTGCAAGTCCAAAAAGGGTTAATAGCGTTAATTAGAGAGGAGGGTAGAGATAATTAAAGATCCTGGAGAGAAAAGGCTACCTGATGCATATAGATCTTCTTCAGGGAGCACTAATCAGTTTTTGGGTCAGACAACAATCAAACTTAATTTCTCTTAAATCTCTTTCTAGACAATCTCCTAGATTTATTTCGTAACATTTTCCATGCTTCAATTTTGAGTTAGAATTGTTTATCCAAGAGAGTTCCTTTATACCGTGGCACGTGACAGCATGTAGGTAGGGGTAACAAAGCTTCAGTTAGACTTTCAGGAAATTATTTGTGAGCACAAATTGCAGAGTGTCTCGAGAGGAAAAGAAATGGGCTTTGTGTTTCTTGTGTCTTAATAACTCCTTGTTTATATTTGTGGGGGGAGGCAGGTGTTGTCTGTTTTGGTTGTGAGATTTTTACTCCTTTTCCAAAGAGCTATTTACTATTATGTGGAGTTAAATTAGGATTGCAGAGAGTTTCTATTCTCTGGCGGTAGCAGTAATGAGTGCCAACAAAATGCACTATCTACATGTAACCTCTGTCACGTGGAAAAGACAATTACAGGTTTGGGGTTGTTTGTTTATTTTTGTTTTTGATGTTTCTATTTTTTTTATAAAGAGTTTGGCTTTGAAGGGTGGTGCTGAGTGCATGTCTTGCTTAGAAATGTTTTGGTAACAGCTGAAAGAATTTTTGTCTGAGCATTTTAAGTAATCTGGAAAAACAGAAGATGTCATTTCCTTTGGGGTTTGGGCTTTGGCATTCTTCATCATGCCTTTGGTTCAAAGGATATTTTCTTTGTATAAAAGAATCTTCTAACTGTATAGCTGGCTTATGATGATGCATCTCTTTTATAGCTACATAAAAGAAATCTCCCCAGTACACAGGTTCTTGTGTATAAAATGGTGCTCTCTCTACAGTTTACTAGAGCTGCTGTAGTTTCAAGCAAATTGTTTGACGTAGTTTCACGTTATATTGGATTTCTTCAGCCTAAACAAAACATAAAGTGGGAAATAATAAGATTTTAGTGGTAGAACTTTTCTGAGATACTGTTTTGAAAGACTGCTAGTTTTCCCTGGACTATAAACCAGTTTCAGTGTTGGGTTGAAATACTGTCATGAAATGTGTGGAGTAGTCACTACCAGATGTTTAGTTTATTGATGAAGGCACTGGCTGATGAGTCAGCTGGCAAAATGTACAAACATCTCTCTACGCCAGTTTTGTGTGTCTGTTCTCTATGCATGGAATTTATAATCTGTAGTTGTCACCTTTTTCTAAGTGTACTCCTATGATTCCAGGTATGGTAGTAACTTTCCACGATCCCTTGTAGAAACTACTGACTTTTGAGGGATTGTATGTTTATCTTATTAAATTACAAGAATGTATCTTATCAAATTGCAAGAATGTATCCTAACCTAGCTAACTGGAAAGTGAGGAAATATGGTTCTAGAATATCTAATGAAGCTGCCTGATGATCATGCAGCATCTAATCAGAATAGAAGCCTTTACATATGCATGTAGTTGCATTGGCTTAGTGAATTTTATAGGATGGGGCCCATGGTCCTATGTCCCGAATACACAAGTTTTCCAGCAGAATTCATTTGAGAGTAATTTTTGGCCCATTTTAAAAGCAAGTATTGTGAATCATCATGCTTTATGTACAATGTTACCGACTTAAAAAGGGTCGTTTGTCTTCAAAGAACAGGAGTATTAAAAGAAGCATTATGAGCAGAATCAGGCAGACATGGTCTTACTTGTGCTAAAAACTAGACTTTAAATTATTTTTGGGTTTAAGAAAAACACTGTATTGCCACTTAAGTATATTAAATGTGTCAGGATTTGAAATGAACCAGAAACAGTGCTGTTTATTGAGCATAACATGCTCTTAATGTATATTACATCTTTTTTTCTTGCACATGTGCAAGAATGCTCTTATTTTGTGAATAGGTCTTTTATGTGTACAGTGAAATATATCATGTGTGTATCAATAGTTGTGTGAAAACATTGAACAATTATGGCAACTGTAAAAGCTTCACTTTTATTTTTAGTTGTTTTTAGTAGCGGTCCATACAGGTTCCTTTTTGGTATGTGGATTTTCATTTATGCACATATGAGCAAGACAAGATTCTTCTTGGCCAACAGTGTTCATTACAGCTACTCTCCTTATGTCCTTGTGCTTTTTCTTTCTCCCGACTGAGGGTGTAAAGGATGGAGTAGACGCAGCTGTCACTCT
>NW_005842339.1:452110-454073 GCF_000455745.1 Alligator sinensis | reverse complement strand
TGACAGTGGGTTGGAACTTCTGCAGTACCTGATGTTTTCTCTGTGTATTTTGCTCGTATTCATTAGGGCTGTGCAAAGCTTCAGTTGCTGATTCGATTTGGAGGAGATTTGGCCCGATTTGGCAGTCAAATCTCCAAATCCGAATCCAATCAGGAGACCCATTAATCTCTCCAAATTGAATTGGAAGCCTCTGATTCGATTTGGAGAGATTTGACAATTTGGACATAGATACAGCTTTATATGTTTTTTTTCTACATACCTCAAGGTACCAGGCGGCTCGTGAATGCTGAGATGGTAGGGCGGTTGCAGCGTCCCACAGGAGCGCAGGGGGGTCCCCAGCATGCTTGGCAGCGGACCTGGAAGCAGACCCCAATTAAAGTCCCCAGCCTGAGCTGTAGCTAACACGCAGTGCCTCTGGGGAGTCTTAAAAACACCCTGACATGTATAGCAGAAAAAGGGGATGGGGGGGTGGGCCAGGAGCAACCAGCAAGGCTAGAAGCGTGGGAAATGTCCATGATAGATCATAGGCATAGCTACACCTAGATCATGCCAGACCAGTGGTTGTCCAACCTCTTCTTGAACACCTCCAGTGATGAAGAAGTATTCCATTGCCTCATAGCGAAGAAGTTTTTCCAGATATCCAATCTAAATTTACTTTGCTGCAACTTCAAGCCACTGGTCTGCATCCTTCTCTCTGCAGCAAGAGAGTAAAGGTCCTTTCACTTTTCCTTATGGCAGCCCTTCAGGTACTTGCACACTGTTATCTTGTCCCCTCTTTAAGCATCTTTTTCACAAGCTGAACACGCCTAGCTCCTTCAGCCTTGTATGACTTGCCTTCCAAGCTCTTGATCATCTTTGCTGGTCACCTCTGGACCCTCTCTAACTTCTCCATGTCCTTTTTAAAATGTGGAGCCCAGCACTGCACACGGTACTCCCGATGAGGCCTAACTAGTGCCAAGTAGGGAGGCACTATCACCTCCTATGTCTTGCACCTAATGCTTCTATTGATGCAGCCCAAAACTGCATTCACCTTTTGTGTGGCCGCATCACACTGCAGACTCATTGAGTCTGTGGTCTACCAAGACTCCCAAGCCCTTTTCCATAAAGCTGCCGTCCAGCCAGGTGTTCTCCATTTTGTATTTATGTTTCTGATTATTCCTCCCAAGGAGTAGCATCTTGCATTGGTCTGCACTGAACTTTATCCTGTTAGCTCTAGCCCAACTTTCCAACCTTCAACATGTTCACAATCCTTCCCAGTTTCATGTCATCCACAAACTTGCTTTGGAAGCTTCCTATGCCAGCAACCAAATAATAAACACATTGAATAGTACCTGGCCGAGGACAGACTCCACTTGAAACCTCCTGTGATTCTGGCATAGATCCATTAATAATTATCCTTTGCTTGTGGCTATTGACCCAGTTATCTATCTGCCTTGTAGTAGTTTTATCCAGCCCACACTTCTCCAATTTATTTATGAGAAGGTCATGTGGGACCTTGTCAAAAGTCTTGCTGAAGTCCAGATACACTATAACCATGGCATTCCCTTCATCCACCCAAGTTATTACTTTGTCAAAGAAGGAGATCAGGTTTGTCTGGCACAATTTGTTTTTCATAATCCATGCTAGCTGCTTGCAGTCAGCCCTTCCTCCTTCAGATGCTTGCAGATGGCTTTAGGATATGCTCCACTAAATTTCCACATATTGAGCTGAAGCTAACTAGTCTGTAGTTCTGTGGGGAAGGAGTCCATGGCCTTGTGGCACAGGTGCACACTACGTGCACCTGTGCCACAAGGCCATGGACTCCTTGCTGTAGGGTCTGATCAGACCCACTACGTGGGTCTGATCAGACCCTACAGCAGCACGGGGAGCTGGCTCGGGGAGCTCTGCAGGCCAGATCCAGCCCCCGGCCCCTGTGTTTGACAAAACTGTCTCATGGGAACTTTGAGATGCTCTGTCCCCAGGA
>NW_005842339.1:447010-452079 GCF_000455745.1 Alligator sinensis | reverse complement strand
CCTGCTGCTGGGGAATCCTCTTTTAGGTTTGCCAAACAAGTGAGTGATGGCTAGGCCTGCTCATGCCTTTGTTTTCAGATGGAAGGGCTTGGATATAAACTCATCGGATAGTGCTGGCCAAACCAAATTTGTCCTTGTTCTGGTAGGGTATACTTACATTGAAAGTGGAATCAGTGTGGTCATGATAAGGTAAATAAGTCTTTTTCATTGCCATAAGAATATGCTGTGTTAAGAATGTTTGCTTAAGTTCTATAGGTAATCGTGCTGAACTTTATTATTAGAAACTTGAATCGTTGTCTGCTCAAAGGCTCCAATCTAAATTAAGGTGCTCAGCAATGTACAAACAATAAGATGGTCGCTGTTTCTAGGAGTTTGCTGTCTAAATAATGACGAACAAATGTAGAATGCAATGGTGAAGAACAATTTGGAGTCAGAGGAAACTAAGTAATGAAAGTTGTGGAAGAGTAATAGAAGTTGTACATATTTTAGTTCAGTGTACAATTTTACACTTAAGTTTTGGGTTTGTATAATGTAAACTCTTACAGAGCCTGTCCCCTTTGTGACTTTTGCATTATTTCATTAGTTGGGGAGATGGTGTCTTCAGTATGCACATTCTTCTGCCATCCTCCTTTCTAGTCATTGCTTTTGTATGTATTACAGTTTAGTTAATTTATTCAAATGCTGGATACTCTGTTTACTGCTGTCTTTTAATGACATTTCCGTGCAACCCTTCTGTTAAATTTTTGAATCTAAGAAAAAAAAATCTGTGGATTTGGCTGTCTTGAAAACAGGGCAGTAATCTGAGACGGCTAGAAGTTAGTCTAAATATGTTAGGAATGTAGCAGAAAAAAACTACATGGTTAGACACGTGCCTTAGGAAATATTTCCATGAGACTTCACAGATTTCTTCGTGTCAGCCCCCTTCTGTTTTGAATTCATCTGTGCTACTGACACCTAAATAAATACACATTTGCACTATTTGAATCACAAAAATACAAAAGGCAAAATGCTTATTTTTTATTGTGCTTAAAGGGAACTGTTTGGAACTGTGGGTAGATTCTATCCTTTAAAAAGTTAATGGAATTCTTTCTTTAACATATAATAACAGAATAGCTGATCATGTGCTGAATTTTTTCAATAAGTGTATTTCCCTTTACAGCTTTTTAAATACCAGACATAAAGGCATCCAAATATAAGCATGCAGTGCCTTGTTTACTACATGAAGAACCATCTTAAATTACTTTTAACATCTGAAAGAACTGTATTTACTGAGTTCAGTTCAAAATGTCTTTAAGTAGAATAGAATTTTGCAAATGTACAAGCATAGATATTATTGAGGCATATTGGTTTTGAAGCACAGCACAGATCAATAGCTATCATTGATATATTTGATTTTGCATTTGAATTAATGAAGAGAGATACCTACTTGTACAAACTTGTTAATGTCTCACTGTGCTTCCTCCAATCTGGTGTATACTAACGTTAAACCAGCATACACTGCCTAGTGTTTTGGATGTACAGGTAAAATAACTTTTTTAAAGGCACAATAGAAAAATGTTATATATGTGGTTGCTGAAGCCTTTGAAAAATGCTCCTGTGCTTGATAAATCTGGTTCATATCCTCCAGCACTCTTAATTTCAGTGTGGGCTACCTAGTACACAAGGACTTAGCTAGCGTTCTGACTCAAAATCAGCAAAATACTGAAGCAAAGAGGCATAGTAATATTTTTCCTAGGTTGTTTTATTTTAAAAGAAGCAAATTAATGAATCTAGTCTTTAATCCAGTCTTTTTTTTCCTTATAATTTATTTTACTCTAAAACTTGATCTAGGAAATGCAATACATGGATTAAAAAAAGTAATGGCTAGTGATAGTGAATCAGTATGCTTTCTTACTGTTTCTCTTTAGACGTATATCTGATGGTCCAGAAGTGCAGCTAATGTAGCGAAGTTCCTGCATGGGTCATGAATGTTTGTATTTAAAAAAAAAAATTCCAGTCACAGCCAGGTTTATTCTACAAACTGCTTCATTTCAGATGTTCTGTTGTTGTAGGTTCGGTACTCTGCGCAGAGCCTGTTTGACTATATGAAGAAAATCCAAAATGATCTGGATGCCATGAATAGCTTTTGTGAGACATTGCTAAAAGTTTTTGAAGATAACCTGCTGAATGACAGGTAATCCTTCTCTTTCATAAGATACTAATAGACAAATACATACTGAGGAGGTTAGTATACTTTCTTAATGTGCCCAATAACAGTATGAAATCACCAGTATTTTGTATACATTTTGTATACATTTATTTTGATACATTCTAGAATTTTGAAAATGGCCTCAACAAGTCCCAGAAAAGACAGTTTTGTGTTAAAAAGGAAGCATGTACTTTATCGTAGCATTGAACTTAAAATGAACTGCAATATTTTCATGTAGTGTGACATTTGGACAATTAGATACTTATGTGCACTTTCACTGTGTTTTTTGTTTAGGAAGAGTTTCTTTAGGAATATGCAAAGTGTAACTGTCATAGAAAAACGCATGGTTTTGTTGAAAGACCAGATATGTTATATAGCAAGACTCATTCACCTAAGCTTCACTTATGAAACTTATGCAAGTTCTGGAGTTAAGGTTGTGGGTATTTTGTTGTGATGTTTGGGGGACTATTTTCTATTCATAACGTTTAGCAGGATTTTCAGTCTTCTTTTTTGTTAACTCAGCTGTTGTAGCTGAGAATCTCCATAGCTGTTTTGGCTGCCATGCCACCTGCTCAGCCTCATTTTGTGCTTAATCTAAGTGAAAAGCGTTTGCAACTTTTAATAAACTTAGTGAAGTACATTATTCAGATTTTTTAAAAATTATCCTACACTTTTTAATTGTATTCCCAGGTCCCCACAAGCTTACACCCATCCTGGCTATTGACAAGTTTCTTTCCTTTGGCTGCAACAGAATGTCTTTCTCTCCGCCAACTAGAATGATTTAGCCAACTTAGAGGAGTTACCCAGCAACCTTTCCCAGTGGGTGGGGTAGAATTTTAATTGAAATGGATGTATGTAGATAGCAGGTCTCTCTCCCCTCCCCCTCACTTGCTTTCAATAAAAATGAGCGTATACATGACATCTGCCAAGAAATGTATTTGTTTTGCGCATTTTTTTATTTAGGGTTTCTGTACCTCTGTTGAAGATGCTGGATCAAATGCTGGCCAATGGTTGCTTTGATATTTTCACCACTGAAGAAAAGTAAGTGTTAATTATTCCTCTTTGGAAATTCCTGTCTTATATTGGATGATGTGAGAGGGGAAAGCTTGCGCAGGAACTGATTTCATTGTTCGCGTTACTGATGAGAGCACTCTTTCTAATTCAGTAATTTAGTGGCACTGTTTTTAGGACCAAATTTGATCATCCATTCCTTGTCCATTGTCTTTTCTTTTAAGATCTCTCCTGCTGTTGAAAAAATACTTGCAAACACTGCATTACAGTTGCTGGGAGCTTTTTTTTCTTGCACAGAATGCTAGATGCTTGTTTAAAAATTTCAGTAAACAAACCAGGGTACATATAGTGGGAGTGCAGAGAGTCTGAGAGTGCTGCCTGACACTGAGATGCACACTACTCTGTATGGTAGGTAAAGTTATCATTTTGTTTGAATTTCCCTGAAGTTTATTGGGACAGCTCTCAAGGAAGGTTTTCTCTTTCTCAGTAGAGCAGTTGGCTCTTTCAGGGCTTTATGACCAGAAAATGACACAGGTTCATATTTTCACTTAGAAAAGGTAAGGCCATGCTAGACTGTAGTATTGCTGAGAGTTTGTACATATTTAACTAGCTTTCTAAATACATATTTAGGGAAATAAATATATATTTTACCATGCAGTATACATTTTGCACAATCTTCCTATTGTGACACCCCAAAATAACATTCCCCAGATGACCTGTCAGTCTTAAAATCCTACAGCTTTTGTTTTAAGTGAGTAGCCTCCAAGAAGTCTGTAACACTTTTTTTTTTTGGAGAAAACAACAACAGAATAAGGTTCCCACAGTTCCATGGCCAGTTAAATATTCTGGACAGAAGGATGTTAGGAATGGACAAACATGAATTATGGCCTTGTAATAACAGATTTTCAGAGCAGTATATTTTCATTTTAGTAAAATTAAAATGTGTTTACGCTGAAATCAGACATACGAAGTATCTTAGCACAAGTGCAGATAGATGACAGAATTGTAAAGCGCTTAGGGCACGGTGTGCAGTTTTTTACTAGATTTGAAATACATTTTTTAATTGGGCGTATAATTTTAAAATTGAGCACAGGGGATACACTATAATAGTTTGTAATAGCCTGAAAGTGTTAATTGAGTCCATCAGTACTTGTAATCATATGCATAGGTACGCTTTTTCAAAGTAGTAACACTCTCTGGCTCAGAGAACATTTAATTAATTAAAATAATGATGAAATGAATAATTAAATATTACTTGGGCCAGAAAGTGTGTGTGCGTGACTAGTTTAGTAGTTAGCACTTTCACTGGAGAGCTACAACTCTCCAATCTTAGCTCCATTGAAGATTCAAAGCTTGAGAGGCACTCTCACTTCAGGAGATCCTGTAACATAATGGTTAAGGTACTTTGTTGGAGGTCCATATGCGTTTGAGTCCTCTCAGGAAAAGGAGGAATTTAAACCCACATCTCCCACATGGTTAATTTAATATCTTAAAGTAATCATTTGCACAGCCCTAGGTTATCATCCTTGAGTTGGGGAACAGAAACGAATGAAGCATTTAGGAAGTTTCCTTGAGAATGTGCTAATGAAGATTTCATTTACTGGGGAAGATGCTAGATGGGTGAATTTGGTTCTGTTTGTGTTGCTGCGTGTCACAGTAATTCAGTAACTTGTATATATAATACACCAAGGTAAACTTTATGCACCAAGGTAAACTTAAGCACTTTGTTGTTTTGGGAAAATCTTGAAAGGCAATTAAGTACTGACCGTCTCACCGGTGCCTGCCAGACTGCAGTTGGATGAAGTCCATTGCTTTTTGTGTGAGAGAATATGGGAGAGTGTAACTGGTGGACCAGACTTTTTTCAGCAGG
>NW_005842339.1:406254-446960 GCF_000455745.1 Alligator sinensis | reverse complement strand
TTCTTCTTCATCCAAAGAAGTGTGCCAAAAAGGATGTGAAAGTACAATGCAGAATAGGTTAGACTGAAATGGAGACACACTACCCTGTATCATGCAGCTTTCAATCTCAGAGCTGCACAGTATATACAAAGTGTGGTTAGAATGGAGGGAAAAGGAAGGAAATGTTTTTTTCTCACTTTTAATAGGTCAATGTATGCATCCAACTTAAATCAGAAAAAAGATTTATACTGTTTATTCAGTATTTAATATGACCAATGTCCAAATGCTTCAGCTATGCAGTACATCTTGCCTTAGTGGGCAGGAGAAGGAAAATTAGCATGGTTTGTTTCTGTTTTTCCTAGTCTGCTCATCTAAACCTTAGCAAGATGACTTTTGATTTAGCACGTGTAATTGTGCTGCCACTGGCTGCTTGGCCTTCAGTAATCTATGGTTAAATTAGAAAAAACAACAAATGAATCTTTGCAGGTGCCTATTTTGGGGAGGGGGTTGATTAAAAAATGATTTTTTACTATACCAGACCTTTTTTCTAGCAGTATCTACAAAATGATATCCATAGCAGGTACATAACCAGTAAATTATACTGGAATTGTTATTTATTGGTACATTTAAATAAAATTAATGGCTATTGGATAAATGGTAGTAGGAAATAAATACTTGATAGTAACCTGAATTGCCACTGGATGTCACTCTTGTTTCAAAGGAGCATAGCTTGGAGTGCATTTTCCTGCCTGTTCACAAGATTGACCCTAAAGGTTGGTTTGGAAAGAGCAGTCAGTCTCATGCTTCTTTGAGATCTCTCCAAAGGATTTTTAGTGCTTGTAAAACTTGCTGTGCTAACAATGCTGGCTGGAAGAGAAATACGTCACTAGCAATTTTTGCAACGCTGCTCTGCCAGTGTGCTTCAGCCCTGACTATTTGTTACCTCAAAGGTGGAGAATGGTCTTTAATCGCTATGACTTATTCAAGTCCTTTGCGACTTGGCTGAATCTGCCAGTGTGGAGGCTGATTGAGGTGATGCTTACCAGCCAGGAACTGGAATGAACTACCAGTTTTGATTTAGTTCAGGGCTGTCCAACTTCTAAGCGGCTGGGGGACGCAGACGGCCGCATGAACCAATGTGGGACACAGGCCTTGGGATGCATGCCATGCAGATGTGCCTCCATTCCCCCCACCCCCATCTCCCTTCCCCCAACATTGCACCATGCATCTGTATGGCCCCAGTCTCACCCTCAGCTTCCAGCAACCTGCCATGCTATACCACCACCCCTGTGTGGTAGGTGCACAAAGCAGAAGCTGGAGGAATGAGGAGGAACTTGGAGACTGGTTGCTGTTGCAGGCTGATCAGTGTAGGGAGCAGCAGCCAGGCAGGAGTTCAGGGGCCACACCTTTGACCCTTCACAGGCCCTGTGGGCTGCCAGTTGGACGGCTCTGACCTGGTTGACCAAATGGCTACTCGTAACAGCTTTGTTCCATTGCTCTTGTGTGTTACTGAGGTTAAAAGTTCTGCCTTCTCATGAGGCTTCCCTTTTCTCTGCAGTAGCTTTCCCAGAGATGTTTAGCTTAATTTGAGAAACTGTTTGTATCTGTATTCTCCTGGACTCTTCACAAGCCCTCTGTGCCCCAGATAATAGTAGCTATCTGGCTATTATTGTTCAGAAAGGGTGGCAGAGACCAGAGCACAATTGACCAATAGAAGCTGTTGTTTTAAAGCCCATTGTAGCCTAAGTACTGTTTACTGGGGTTTCCAAGATGTCCACTGAAGACTGGTCCAGTAAGTTGCCCATCACCACCTTGCAAGGACCATCCCATTGTAGTCAGCGAGCAAGCCCTCACCAGAGGGGTTTGCAGTCTCTCAACAGCCTGTTAAAATCTTCCATTTCTGGACCTCATGGGGTTAAAGTGTTCTAACTTGTAGTTCTAATATATGAATAGAAAGTCTAACATTTGAAGCAAAGTGTTTAATTTATCATTCTACTGACATACAGTACACTTGGCAACATAATACAATACAAATAGTATCTGTGTAGTCATCCATTAGGCATAATGGTTTGCTGAAGGTTTTATAAACTGCCTTAAAGATGGCACGTGTCTTTACTGATCTTGAACAAGTGGCTTTTATATTTTCCATACTACTGTTGATTACTTTAAGTAGTGGTAATTCCATTCCTAAGTTGAGCCTAAACTGAAAAGGGCACAGCATGGCTGTCCTCTGATTTCAAGACCACCTCAAGTAATGTCATGATTGATCTAATTGAAATTCAGTTCACCTTAAAAAAACATTCTTTTGCAGGAACACGTGTGCCCAATTTACATAATATAAAGACTTTAGACTGATCCCTTTTCCCCAGATACTGATTCTATTTCTGGTGGAGCTGTGCCTACACAGGAGAAGGAATTTTCTCAATTTCCTTTAAAGAGGCCAAGCTATTTGAGTCATTTGAGATCACACATAGGTTAGGTTTAGTTATTACAAATGTGAAATTGGCAGATGACAGAAAGGAAAGTGGGCCTGTTTTAAACGCAAAATACTGCACATAAGGTTACATGTGCTAAATTTTTTCCAGATGCTCTGTTCCAATTGGTCTCTTTGTTGCTGTGTTTTTCAGCAGTGTTCATATTGTCGAATCAATTTAAAATCTCACCTAATTTACCATATTGCTGTTGTCCTGTGCTGAAAGGCAGGCTTGCAGGTACTGTAATTAATCTTTTGTAAACTTCAGCCAGTTTGTGAAACAGCCTTGTATAATTGTGAAAAAAATTACCAGCTCAGTGGCTAAAAACACCCGGCCCTAACATTAAACAGCATTCTGCATGCAGTTTCTGTCTAACACCTACCTAGAGAAAGATCTGTTTTTGGACACACACAAGTCCACAGATTCATGCATGCAAACACATACCATCCCCGCCAGTGTTCCACATACACATGCTTCCCACTACTCTCTCGCTCTTCTCAGGGTTGGAGTAATGCTGAGGCAAGTGTAGAGAACTTGTCACTACATCTTCTGATATGGATATCATGGCCAGTTCAGTGTAAGTGATGGCAGTACTGTAATGCCTCTTTCTTAAAATAGTCTAAAGCAGGGGTTAGCAACCTATGGCCCATGGGCTGAATCTGACCCATGAAGAAAGTGGATCTAGCCCATAGCAGCATGCTGAAGTCCAGGCCCCAGAGGAGGCATCCCTAAGGTCCTACCATCTGCCTTGTTCCATCTATTCTTTCTGCAGCATCTCCTAATCATGCTGTCCCACCACCTTGTTCTTTTCTTACAGCCTTGTTGAATTTAACCCTTTCTATTGCTATTGGCCACTTTAATTGATGGCAAGGGCAAAGCATAGGCAACTTTGGCACTCTGGCGGGCAGAGATTTGTGGCCTGCAGCAGGGTTCTGGGTTACAAGTGGCAGCCTGTGGCGGCAAAAGATTGCTGACCCCTGATCTAATGCATATTGAAGCCTATTGAATGAAAATGTATGTAAAGACAGATGCATGAATTCTTAATAAACTTCTTGCCATTCTTACAATCTCTGCATTGTTGCAAAATGGTTAATTTGAGTCAGGTTACACTACATCTTATTTGATGTTTGTTTGTTTCCACAGCTTAAAATCATAGTGGTAGAAATACAATTCTGGATTTTTGCTCTGTTTTTTTCACTTACAGCATTTATGACATGCCAAATAATTTTGCTTGCTTTTTGTATTAGATGCGTGAGAGTATTGATCAAAAGATTAAATGAAATGTTGTGCAGATATATGAATATAATCAAAGCGCCCATGAGATGAGAAAAAAGGAGGGAATATTAAATAGTTCTGTTTGTTTGTATGAGTGTCTGAGAAAAAGCTGTCGCAACCATATTTCCCACACTGTGCAAACTGACTAAATATATTTCAAGAAGGCTTCAAACTGTTACTCTTAGCAGTAAAGCTTTGGAGAACTGCCATCTCTATTTTGTTCAGAATCAGTAAAAGAATGTAGGCAAACAAACTATAGACTGTAAATTTATTTGAAAACATATGATGACTAGGGACTAGATGCTGCAGAAATGCTTGAAACACTTGCATTCTTATTTGGGTATAGAATATTTTTTTACTTCTGCTTCGTCAATTCTGATCCATCCAAGGTTGATAGCCACAACGTATAGCCTCTAATTAGTTGGAATAGCTGGAATGAGTTCAGTTATATATTGTTCAACCCCCCTGAAGACAGATACCCACAGAGAGGTCAGTGACTAAACAAAAAGGAAGGCTGAAATATGTTCTTATCTTTATAGGAGGCCCTTCAAGAACAGGGGTAAGCCACAATGGGGAAAACTTGCACTGTTCTTAATTGTGCTGTACCCCACTTGTGAGTATTTGTGGCACCTCTCCCGACCACTAAATCCATTTAGAAGTAGGTTTAAACAGTGTCAATCAAGAGTTCTGTTTTGCCTTTCACAAGTTAATAACTAAAATCCTTTTAAAATTTCCAGCCATCCATTTTCAATGAAGTTACTTATGCTTTGTAAAGAAGAGATCAAGAAATCTAAAGATATCCAAAAACTTCGTTCCAGCATTGCAGTGTGAGTCCATAAAAAACCCCTGTTTTGTTTAACTTCAGGAAGTGGAGAAAGGCTCAACTTCTGAACATATGAAATGAGAACTATGGGGTGGGGACTGAGAAATTGTTCTCCTTGGTCTAGTTGGCCTGAAATATATCTGAAAAGCAAACGTGTCTGTGTCTGAAGATACTGTCATCTTTATACATTTTTTAAAAGAAAAATCACACAAGGAATCAGATAGGATTTGAGTAGTCGTGCTTTCTGCCAAAGTGATTAAACTGCCTGTCTTAGAGTATGTTATGTCATAAGATTTTCGCTTCTGGAGAGCTTGATTCAAATGCTGCCTATGTAACACATGGTATTAACCAAATCAGAAAGCACTTTTGTAAAACTATTGAACCATTTGGATGTTTTGCTCTACAGAAGCGCACAGGTGAAGCAGGAGGGAAAGTTGCAGATCTTCCTTGACACAAGTTTTCACGATTGTTGTATGCAGCTGGCTCAAGTTGCTTTGGGGGGTAACGCTTTTGGAAGCAATGGTACTATAACAGGTGTATACCTGATCCAAAGTGTCAGCGCCTTTAGTTTACTACTAGTTCACTTTTTCTATATCAGTATTTGAAAGTGTTCCAGAAAGCTTAAATTGAACAGTCAGCCATTCATCTGCACTGCCCTTTGCTTCTAATTGCATCATACCTTAGCTCACACTGCAGTTGTTTCCAGTGTGAGAGCTTGTTTTACTTGTGATTTTCACACGTAACCTCTGCTACCTTAGTAAATTTAAAGCCATATTTGTATTTGACATAGCTATATGGCATCTCAAACAGTTGACTAACGCTTAATGATTTTACTATACTTTTCCTCAGTGTTTGCTTTCCCACAGTGCTTAGAAAATAAATTAGACTTTTTGAGGGTAGCAGAACCCTTTAACATGTATGCACGCACACACTGCATTTTTAACCTCACAAATAAAATTACCTTTGTGACTATATTATTAATGGAAACCACTCACACTTTATACATTCTTGTTTTTCTAGGTTTTGTGGCATGATTCAGTTTCAAGGTGACATGAGAAAAAAAGTTTTCTTTCAGTTGTTTCTTCTTCTTTGTCATCCATTTCCTACAGTAAGTATTGGGGGTGTTGCTTAGGGATTTGGGGGCAGAGCTGAATTTTTTAAGCAAGGAAAAATGACGTTAAATATGATATCAGGTGAAAATGGGTTTTAAAGCACGCACACAAATCGTTCCTGCCTGCCTGTTTGCTTGCATTTTGTATCCATAGCCCTTTCCTTTACAATTTCAATTGTGAATGCTTTGTGTTAGGGATTGCCTCTTCTGTTTGTACAGCAAGCCGTAATATGGAGTGCCCAGTCACCTTTTGGGCTTTTGAGTGCTACTATAATAGTAGTAATTTAAATTATTCACAATACTAACAGATTCCAGGTGAACCAGGAGAATGTAGGTCCTTAGAGAATCTTTGTTCATCAAAGCTAAAATTGTTAGTCTGGTAGGAAGGTTCTGAAGATTTTACCAATTTGTTTTTAGAGTGTCATGTAAAATGCTGGCTTGGGTGCTTAGAGTTAATTTTAATCCACCAAAAAAATCTTAGTGTTGGGCAATAGCTTTAGTAAGAATAGCTTTGTGTATACCAGAGTCTGAAGCACCTTATTAATAAGCAGTTTTCGTAGAACACAGTGTAGCAATTATGGTGGCATCCACAAAGGAAGGTAAAGGAAAGTTAACTATGCTGGTTTCTCCAGCAGATACAGTAGGGCAATTTTTGCCAAATGGAGAAGGGTAGAAAGGAAAGGAATTCTAATTTCAGATTTCCAAGAAAGTCTAATAATACCCAAAGGATGGCAAATAAATTATAGGTTATTTAAAAGAAAGTAGTTGTGCCCCTTTAAGTTGACCCATCTGTAAAAACAAGGTGTCCTTATGCTATAACAGATTTAAAAATATGAAATTTAAACCAACTCTCTCGGCAGTTTTTTAAACCATTTACTATCTTTATCACCCACAAAGTATTTTTAAACCAGTAAGTAAACATAACATGCAAATGTGGTTTCCAAATTATAAGTAGTAAACTATGCTGAGTACAGTGTGATTTTAACCTTTTGTTCAAAAGTAAGCAGTATCAGAATCAAAAATGATCTTCATAGACAACAGGACTTCTGTGTATTACCAAAACACTTGAAGACCTTGTTGGTTTTCATGTTATTCTGTGCTTTCTTGCTGTTGTTTCAGCCTCTGTGGATGTCCCTGCCTTTGCTTTATCCAACACTGCTCCACTTTAGCAGCCCAGAAAAGTGCTTCTTAGTTTGTTATATTAGTACAGACTGTAATTCTAAAGCTGCGGCAGACTGTAGTTTTAGAACTGGTGAATGTGTGTGTATTGTTTATATTGTATAGATTCCACAAAATCTCCATACACATTCCAAGGTGAATATACAGTTTTGTAGAACAAAAGGGCCATAGTTGTTTTATTAGTTAGACTGCTGGGGCAGCTGTCAACCTGGGCTCTTGGAATTTGGAAGCATTCCAACTTTATATATCTAACGCAGATCCTCTCTCAAAGACTACTGGGTAAATGAAGGAGTTCTAAAGAGCAAGGGAGTGGGTTTTGTTTGTTTTTGTTTTTAAGCACTGCAAGAGTTTGAATTGAATTGAATGATTTCATAATCATTTTTTTCAGTACTTATTATGTAGAAGAAATTCATGCCAGGTACACTTTTAAATTCTATGTATTTTATTGTTACAAAGGTAACTTAATTTTTTTTCAAAATTTGTAGATCAGGTTTTCTATTTTAGAATTCTAGATCTGGACCATGCCTATGTACATAAAAGCATCAGGCCTGCCATGTTGTGAAGAGGCTTCTATTTATGGCATTTCCTCATTCCACAGAAAGGCTACCTTCATCTTATATTAGATTTGTGAATAATGAACTATATACACCACTTAGCCTCAGGATGGTAAAGTTGTTCCAAGATAAGACTGATTCGTGATTCCCAGTTTGGAGGATGAATATTTCCTATTGCCAGGCACCCAGCCTACATGAATGTGGTGTGACCCTCACTGGTTCTACACCTTCCCAGGGCCTGCAGTGGACTTTTCTGGGCAGCATTATGGTAACCAGCCATTAGCAATCACTGGAAATCCATCCTAGGCATGATAGTCAATGGAGGGCTTCAAACATAACCTTGCTTGCAGGAGAAAATGCAAGATGCTAGAGAACTACTTATTCAGGGGAGGTATAAGGCCTGCCTGATGCCTTCCTAACTTTATGGTCTTGAGAAAGTATACAGGAGTCCTCTGGCTCTCCAGGTAACATTTAGAAGATGACTGGACAACATTTTGATAGCTCCATGTTGGACAAAAAGGTTTTGGCTGTGGATGTTCTTCTGTAGATATCCCAGTAGATTCTCCACCCTGCTCAAATATGCTGTCCCAGAACATAGCTTGATGCTATCCAGGCCAGACCTGCAGTTTTTGCATATGCAAAATTGGATTTTGGCAGGCTGAGCACACTGACAGAGATTGCTGTCTACAAGGGCAGAAGATTCATATACCTTCCATCAGGAAAATCTATTAATTCTCCATTTGGGCAGCTCGGAATAATATTGATTCAGTTTTAGTCTTGATATCAAGTTTTTACATTATATCCTGCTCTTACATCAGGCAGGAGTAGTGATCAACTGCATTGAAGTCTAGCTGGTCACAATATTGGTCCACCTGTCGCATTTTGTTTTCTCATAGCCTATGGGCACTTTTACATGTGCTCCACAGAGGGTGGGGGTTGGTACTTTGCTTAGAGTGACTCTGACAGCGGCTTTAATTAAAGCGCTGCAGCGTCTCGTGTGTCAGCGTCCGCACACTTTGAAATGGTGGCAGGGGTGCTTTAACTAAAGCATGTTGGATGAGCTTTAGTTCAAGTGCCCTCACTGCCATTTTGAAGCATGGGGACACTAATACACGAGATGCGGGAGGTTGCTGGAGTACAGTAATTACTGCGTTCCAGCAGATTTGATTAATCAAGTCTGCTCTGATGTGCTGTAAGTACAGCACGTTGGAGCAGGCTCCACGTTTGTGTACAGGCACCAAACATTATTGAAGTTCCATTAAAGGACTTCTCCTCCCAGGGCACCTCAGTGCCCACCTTCCTCAGCTTGTGTAGACTCCTTTAGAACAGCTGGAGGAGTCCTTGCAGATTTGCTACACTGCAACCAAGATGTTTTTTCTCATAGCCATTGCGTACACATGGAGAGTCAGTAAGCTCTTATGGCTGGACTGATTTGAATAGGACGTAGTTTATATTAGAAATTTTACTACAGATATTTACAGTATAGATCAGAGTTATAAAGGAATCATCTAAGTTATTATCTAAATATGATCTTAAATGTTTTAAGTATGTATTTGAAGGATATAGGGTCAGATTTTCAGAGGTATTTAAACACAGATAAATACCTCCTAGAATTCTCAAAAGTGTCTAAGCAGGTTATAAATCATTGATCTCAGCAGGAGGTAGACAGTAACCCTGTTCATGTGCTTTTGAAAATACTGCTAGGCAGCTGTCTATAAGCTAAGGCACCATTTGAAAACATGATCAGAAGCAATCCATTAGCTCACAAGCTACCATCAATACTTTCTTTGATAAATCAGTTTTAAATAATCAAACATGTTTGATAAATGTGTTTTTCTTCATTTATCCAGTTCATTTAGGATGTTTTAATTTAACACTTATTAACATCTTTATGTCTTTCAATTCCAATTGTATTACAATGCAGCTTGGCTCTTTTTATAGATGGATAGTCATTTTTATCACACCATAATTACTTTGCATGTGTGGCTGGTCTAAATGTATTGTGTGATTCACCAGTTAATTGTGTGATAAGTACTTTACACATGTGGTGACCTAAGTTTATTGTGTAATTAACCAGTTAGTTGCATAACACATGTAATGTGTAGCATGGGCCAAAGTAATGTGTAAGTCACCAAGCAGCCATCTCTACAAGGTGCAGTTAATACTTCTTTTGCCCCTCACAGCACTGCTGTGGTTTAGGGAAGTGTTGTTGTTATATTTACTTTACAGCTGCATACATTGAGGTAGAGAAATAAAGTTCCCTGTACCTGCAAGAAAGGCAAATATGGTTTTGAGCTGCATTAAGAGGAGCATCAGGTATAAGGGTAGGAGGTGACCATGCCTATTTACTTGGCACTGGTTAGGCTTCATCTAGAGTACTATGTGCCAGTGGTGATGTGTGCAGGGGGGTGCCCGTTCACCCCCTGAGAGTGCTGGTGTGCTCCCTGCTTAGGGGATGGGCAGAGGGGGAGGCGGGAGCACCAGTGCCCCCCCTGCAACCGCTGGCCAGGGAGTGAGGTTGCCAGGAGAAGCACCGCTGGCACTTCCAGGAGCACCGCTGGCACTTCTGGGAGTGCCACTGGCACTTCTGGGTGCTGCGCTCTTGTTTTCGGGTTGGCATGATTGGCTGTGGGGGGTCTCCTTCTGCCCCCCCAGCCAGCGAGATTGGCTGTGAGGGGACCCAGCCCCCCAGTCGCTGACTGGCCACTGGAGGGGCATTGCCCCCCTGACTCAGGAGGTACCAGTCACCCATGTTATGTGCAGTTTTGGGCTCCACATTTTAAAAAGGATGTAGAGAAGTGAGAAATAAGCATGTTCAGCTTGCAGAACAGGCGACTAAGAAGGGACATTATAGCAGTCTTTCAATATCTGAAGGACTGCCATAAAGATGGACAACACTTCTTTTCTGTTGCGGAGAGCAGAATGCAGACTAATGGCTTGAAGTTGCAGCAGAGTAGGTTCAGATTGGATATCATGAAAAATGTCTTCACTGGTAGAACAGTGGAGGTTTTCAAGAAGGAGCTGGGTTGGATAAACATTGGTCAGGAATGATCTAGTAGTTTGGTCTGGAGTGGTCTGTAAAAAGCCACATTTGGAAGCCCAAGAACCCCCCCCCCCCCCCCCCCCCACACCCGCACACACACATCCCTTCTGTCATTTCATCTAACCAGATTGCTGGAAGATAAGAAGAAATCTGCAGCCTAGAGCAGGTGGGTGTTGGAGGGGGCCACGCTCAGCAGGAGACAGAAGCAGAGCTCCACAGCCAGGTGGGATAAGTGGATGGAGGGGATACTGAAAGGGGAGTTCTGGATGTCCAGTTAGAGGGTGTAATGTGTGGAGTCATGCTTGCTGTGCCCAGCTTGCAGAGCAGAATGGAGGGTGTTTGTTTTCCCCATGCTTCTGGGCTTTGCTGATTGCCACATGGAACAAAGAAGGAATGTTTTTCCCATTTGGTTGCAACAGGTGTCAGGGTTTTTTGCCTTCATAAGTTTTGTGTGCTGGCTGCAGGTAAGGCTGGGGATTCTTGACTGGAGTGTGCCAGTGCTCCTATTGAATCTAAAACCCTGAAGTTCCTGGGGTCTCGCCCTTCCATTCAAAGTCAGACTGATCACCACATTTGTGGTTTGCAAAGGAATTTTACCTCATGGTCAGACTGATACAAACTGGGGGGATATCCTTCCTCTGTAGTGGGGGAGTGGGGGTGGGGAAATGACACACGGCTCTCTTCCTTGGATATCTCAAGTGCATTTTAAACCATTGCAGTGGTGGGATACTGACAGTTCTTGTCCCCCTGCTTTACCCATGGCAGGTTAGGGTGCTTTTAATGCCTTTGGGCAATGTGCTTTGTACCTGTGCAGCAGGGCTGACAGTTTATAGATTTCATAGACGTTAGGGGCTGGAAAGGACCTCATGAGATTGAGTCTAGCCCTGCGCCATAGGCAGGAAGTCAGCCGGGATCAAGTGACTTGACTAAAAGTTTAGTTTTAGGAATTGGTTAAAAAAGGACTTGTATGGGATGGTTTGGACAGAGATGATCCCGCCTTGAGCAGAGAGTTGGACATGACCTCCAGAGGTCCATTCCAGCCTTCCTTTTCTATGATTCTAGGTCCCACAGCCAAACACTGGCAGTCAGGAATAGTGTCTAAGGGTAATGATTCCAAGCTCTGTGTTCCGAATATTATACAGTGTATTCCAGAGTTGTTGCCAATCACATAAATATTATGATTAATATTGTAAATACCGTTATCACTTAGTTCTTATATAGCACTTTGAATAATTTTACTTTTTTGCTGCAACTAAAATTCCGTCCTTCCCTCTAGATAAGGAAAACAACAGCCAGTCAGTTATATGAAATGCTGATAACATTCAGTGATATTGTTGATCCTGATATCATGGATGAGGTCATGACGTTACTTAGTGACACCAACTGGTAAGTGAATTTGTCAGAGATATGTTTAACCATAAGGCCTTTTGAAATATTCTTGTATCAGTGAAATAAAATCTGCCTAGACATTTGTCCATGAAAAATGGTGGAGAGGTAAGCTTAGTTAGATCTGCGTATCAGTTCAGACAGAGTTTTATGCCAAAAGGGTGCTGCTGATGGGGACCTTTCTGATCTGGAGATTTGTATATTATAAAACAGGGCTGTTCAGCTGGCAACCTGCAAGGGGTTAACTTGTAGCCCCTGGGCTCCCACCTGGCTGCTGCTCTCTCCATCACTCAGGCTGCAGCAGCCAAGGTCTTCAGACTCCTTCTCCCTTCTCCAGCTTCTGTGTCCATGGGGTCAGGGTGCAGCAGCACAACACAGCGTGTGGTGTCAGGGAAGCCCATGTCTAGAGAGCTAGAGGTAGGGGCTGGGGTCCATACAGTGCAGTGAAGGTGGAGGAGGTGTCCATGTGGCATACAGCTCTGGGGGTCTGCAGCCTGCACTATTGTGACCCATGTAGTGTACAGCTTTCACCAGTATAGCCTGTGTGACATATGGCCCTAGGTGCTTAGAAGCTGGACAGCCCTGTTATAAAATATATGGGCCCAATAAAGGTGGTATTTTTTTCTTTACTTTGTCTAATGGTGTTTATAAAAATACTTATACTTTCTAACAAAGTAAAAGGAGAGGAAATCCTGGAAATTCTCCACAAGACACAAAGAGACTGGACTGTGCAAACAGACAAACTTCAATTGCAGAGACAGCTTCTTGGCATGAGCAAGCACTCCGGGAAGAGAGGTGGTGTTTGGGAATTGGAAGGTGTCAGAATGAGCAGAACTACTCATATATTGCTATGAAGTATAATAGTTCAGATAGTGTGAAACCTTTCTCCTTCATGCAGATACTTTGAAATAGAACAGTTTAACATTTCCCCAGTGGAACATTTCATGGTGTTCTTTCAATTTAATAACTATCTTTACGATATAAAGCAAGTCCTCCTTTTTACCTTCTGTTTTCTTTGGCATTAAACCTTGTATGGAAAAAAATTCTGTATGCTTCCTAAATGCAGTAATGAATTAATACAATTGACTGTACCTCAGTTTTGTATGCCAGAACTTCGAGTTCTTCTGGTTTTACTTTTGTTAAAGGAGAGATGTGTTAGAAGAGTACTCAGGCACATAGCATCATATGGTCTAGGTGTAGTGAGTAGTGGAATATAAAAGACAAAAACTGCCTGTCTGTCAGAAATGAAGTAGTCTCAGTTCCAGATTTTGTTTCACCTGAAGTTCACCCAGTAAGAAAACTGGAGTATTTGTTTTTCTAGGAGTCTCCTTGCATAAAATCACTGACTAGAAGCTCAGGACTGTAGAGAAAGGGGAGTAGTATATGTACTGCTGACCATTTTATACCTGTTTTTCATTTTTTTTCACAGCATAAATAATTAGCCTAGGATAGTGATTGTTATTAGAGATAAGACTATGGCTAAGTACTTTTAGATTCACACAGATATCTTCAAAGATTGATTGTTTAAAGCACTGAAAGTTTGGTTGTTTCACTGCCATTTATAATGATCCTTTTCCTTCTTAGTGGGCATGTCTACACGTGCATTTACGCCAGCTTAAATTTACTGTGCAGTAAGCGGCTTGGGCGACTGGTGTCTCCTGAGTCAGGAGGGCCATGTACCCCCCCCGCACGGCTAGTCAGCAACTGGGGATAGGGTGGGGGAAGAGGGGTCCCCTACAGCTGATTTTGCCAGACTGGGGGAGGCTTCTCCTGGCACTCATGTGCACCCCCGTGCATCCCCTATGCACTGCCACTGGTAAGCGGAAATAGGCCAGTGTCTACATATGCAGGCGTTAAAGCACGTTAGTGCTGTGTATGGACTGACTTGGGACTAAAATTAGTTCCAAGTCAGTCCACACACACTGTTACTGTGCAGTAAGGCATCAATACGTGTTATTGCACAGTTACTAATTGGGCATAAATTAATACCTGCATGATGCAGGTATCAAATTTACACTTAAGTCAGCATAAGTCGCCACATCTACTGTGCAGTATGGGGGTGCACGCGTAGACGCATGCCTGTACTGTGCAGTAATTTCAGTTACTGCACAGTAAATGAGCGTATGTGGACTCGCCCAGTATTTTCTTATTTTGGTGGTGCAGCAAATTGTTCTAATCATTACAGTAAAATTAATTTATAATTTAAATGTTTCCCCACACCTTTTCAACACATTTAGACTCATAAGTTCTCTGAAATTATGTAGAAAAAACAAGCAAAGAATGATTTGAGTTTCTTGCTGTATATAAGCTTAAGTGGATTTTGGGTTTGGACAGCTTGTATTTGGCAGGATAAAATGAAGTGCTGCATCTGAAATACAGGGATTTTTTAGGCCATAGTTTACCTCTGCCCTGCCATGCAATTCCTGGCTGATAGTAGGTTGAATGGAAATAAATCTTCAGTGCTTGTTTAAAAGTTATCAATGTAATGGTTGGTTCTTACTTTTCCTACTCTTCTAGTGCAAAATTAAAATATCCATGTGATCTTTTTTCAAATTTGCAGGATTTTTCTTTTCATTTGTATCTTTTATACTTCATATATGACCACAAGTTCTTTAGTCAGGGAGTTGGTTTTTTTTTTACAATTAAAATGTTGTACAGTATTTCAAAACAGCAATTTTTCATATACAAGTACAGAATTAATACTAAACAGAAGTCTAAATTTTTAGATTTGCCAGAACATTACACATTGCTTAACTATTTTGGCCTTTAAGTCACTTTCATCTCCATAACTTGTGAAGAAGAAAGGGGTCTGCTGCTTTGCCATATAGAACAAGTTTAGAAATAAACAGAAGAATACTTATACAATACTGGGACAAGCCACTGCTTTAAGAACAACATTTAATGTCTTCTAGACTTTCCACTGCTTAGCTGTTACTAAATAAAAACTGAAATGCTTAAAATCACGATAGAAAATATCACAGTGTTACAGTCCTGGTCTTAAATTATTAAGTCACCACAACCCAGCCCTTCAACTGCTAAAATTCGCTAAAGAGAAGAAAATCTTTTATTTCCATCTAGTCAGTTCTAATATGTAGTTGGTTAGCTTTTCCCTGCTGGCTCAGGCCTTAATAAAGCTCCAAACTCAAAAACAGGTCTGTTTGTAGCATGGTGGTTTACTTGTGATTTTTTTTTTTAAATCTGTGCGTAGTTGAAGACAAGAATGTTTAGGAAAGATGACTTATGAAGCCTTTGCTAGGGATCATCAAGAGTATTAAAATTCTTAATTTTGTGTATAGGTGGTGCAGGAACCACTTTTACTTCTAAATAAATCAGGAAGCTGAATCGACCTCAGATATTTGGTAAAGAAGACAATAACCAGGATATGCATATTTTAAATAGTCTTCCTGTGAAATGAAGTGGGTTTGAAGTACAGTTGTTTAATATGCACTATAGTAACGTGCGCCTTTTGTTTAGAATTGAAAAAAATTTGAATTAAGGGTATTTCCAAAATTGTCAAGAAGCTTTTAAATGCTAGAACTATCCAGCAGTTAGCTTATGAGTGCCATTTTCTCTCTGTAGTTCTGGCATCACAGTGATGTCCTCTCCCTTTAAAATCAGCTCAGGACCAGAGAACAGTTATTAACTAAGAGAACGTGTATACCTTCTTAAAAAGTTAATATTTACTGACATAATGAATGGTGGTGTTGATACCATGGCTTGCTTGTTAATTAAAATGCAAAATACCTGCTGTATCAGAGTGACTGTTTCGTTTTAATGCAACATTTTCCAACATGGTTTGCGGCATCACTACAGCAAATCATTTGGGCATACTGTAAGCTAAACTGAAATTCAATATAAAGTTTGTATCCTGCTCTCTTTTTCTGAGGCAAAATGCAACTTTATACCAAGGGAAAATACTACAAAGAATGGAATTTTAATCCACTGCTGAAATAAATGCTTGCATGACAAGAGTGTTACATTTCACAGGCAAAAGATCTAAAGCAATTGGAAAGAAAAATGTTTTAGCAAAAAAAATGAAAAAAAAAATTTTTTAAAAAAAAAAAAAAAAAAAAAAAAAAAAAAAAATATATATATATATATATATTTGTCACTATCAAATGACTTAATTCTGAAATGTCACTACTGGGACATAGCATATTTAGGATGCCTCTGTTTTAATGTACAGCATTGAAAATATCTGACAACTTATTAAAATATTGACTAGGTTTGATTTGAACTTTATACATGACAGAACACTCTAATAGGAATGCAGCTGAACAGCAAATACTATTGTGAGATTTCTTAAGCTGTTTGTTTCATTATGGCCAGCACTTCCCTGCTACCAAATTTCCAGACCCCTGGGGAGCCCCACCAGACAGATGATAACAGCTCTGCAGGCTGGATCTGGCCTGCAGCCTGAGCGTTTAGCACCCCTGGCTTATACATTTGGTCAGCTAAATCTATTAAATATGATTTTCTTTCTGAATTGACTGAAAAGGTAGTATTTCTCTTTTCCTTTCCAGGGATGCTGAATTACCGCTAGTGAGAGAGAAACGTAACTACCTTTGTGACCTCATGAAGGTGCCCAAACCGCAACCGGTAACCAAGGTAAAGTCTGGAACGTATTGTCAAACTTTCCTTGAAAACAAAATGAAAGCATTAATTGCTTTACCATGAATTCTGTCTTTTCAGACTATTTCATAGGGAACTGCGTGTGCTGTCCTTGTTAATAAAATATAGAAATCAGGACCTAAAGGAATGTGCTGCACATCTAAGTCTTAAATACAGAATGTATGGAATTGCCAAAAATGGTTCTTATAAAGCCCTCCAGTCCCATTCCTTGAAATCATTCCAGACTTCTGGTATAAACTCAACTTATTGAGACAATGGAAGAATGAAATAATGTAATACAGATACCTCAGTATGAGTGTGTCTGTACTGTTAGGGAAAAGATGGTAAGAATTCCCCCTCCAAATTGAAGAGCAAAACTAAAATTCTCTGACACCGATGACCTCTCAATATATCAACTTTTCATTTAGAACAAAAAGGTATTGAAACATTCAGGAAAACTGTATTCCTAAAGCTAATACATAAAATGAGGTTCTCTGAGAGTAGATAAATATTCCCTAAGGTATGGGTCAAAAGCCTATATAGCCTGTGGGCCAAAGCTGTGATTGTACTCAGCCTTGGAAGTCAGGGTGTCTGCAGAAATTTGGCAGCAGGGGGATCAGTGGAAGGTAAGCAGCTACGAAGTGGGTTGGAAGCTGTGGCAGCGGTTGGATTTGAAGTGGTGGCCTGCCTTTAGAGCAATCTCTATTCATATAGCCTGTTGTTCTTAAAAGGCTGATTTCAAATTTACCCAGCAGCTTCCTTTGGAGAAGCTGCCCCCATGAAGGTGGAGAACCCTCTGCTTCCATCACAGTAACCTGGGCTAATGGAGCGTAAGCATTCTTTTCCTTCAGACACATTCATACTGTGAGGAGGCCAGTGGTGAGGAGAAGAAATAGTTTAAATAAGATGATGGACAAATAAATACATATCACCATCTTCATTCTGCTTTGAAATAGTTCATTAGGGGAGGCCCAGAAAATAGCTCAGTTTGCAAGCCCTGAAATTGTACAAGGTCACAGAACCCAAACCCAGAGATACTTTTTCACTCTTAGGTTCCTGCAGCAATTGTAATTACTGCTGAGGGAGCTTTCCTACTAAAAGATCCCGCAGGCAAGAAAATAAATGTCATCCTTAGGGCTGCTGAAGCAGCTTTGAAGTTTGTTCTAACTGTTACTGGCAAGCGGTACTTGTCCTGCTGTGATGGACTAGAGACCTCTACCATGAGATCAAAGAAAAGATCAAGTTAATACCTAAGGAAATATTCTTAGTGGTTGTGTTCATAAAGCGAGGATTTGTGGACTCTCATAAATTTGGCAGCAAGAGCTAGTTCAAATATCCTGGCACCACCACTGACATAGGAATAATTCATCTGACCTCAGACTCTCAGTTTGAATCCTGTTTATGGAGAAGCTTGATGATGAAGATGGGTGATAATATGGACACATGGAAATGCAGTCTTCACTCTAATTTGGGTCTGTAACTCATTACAGGAGCAGATAGTTTATTTTGGTCCCATTGACTGCAAAGACCCCAGAGAAGGGACTCTTTTTCCAGGAGTAACAATTATAAGAAACAACTATAAGAAAATCCAACCAGGGAATAAATACAAACTCTTATCCAAGAAGTATAATTTATGTAGCCTGTTTCCTTGGCTTAGGGCTCAGGAGATCCAACGCCACCCAAGCCTGATTAAGGGAAGGTCATATTGGATAATTGTTCTGTAGAGCCGTTGGTCTTTCCACTTGCTTTCTAGTGTCAGCAGATGAGAAACAAACCTAAAGATCTCATGCCTTCCACATTTGAGAAAAACAAAAGTGATACTAAACAATGTGGGGGGTTCTTTCATCATTCTTCACAGGAAGAGAGGTCTCAGGAGAACTCCTAAACTTCGTGAAGATGAACAGGCTGCTGAAAAAGACAGAGTTAGGGAGTAAAGTGTCTGTTATTACAGCATGATTTGGAGGAGATGCATAAGAAATGTATCACACACATTCTGGTCAGGTTCTATCATTAGTAGGTTCCTTCTGTTCTCTAAATGTAATTTCTACCTACCAATACAAAATTATCTGTTTTCCATCCCCTGACCATTCATGAGCATATAATTAGTGACAAAAGCCTGGCTGAAGTGGCTAAATGCATCTCTCCCCTCATTCTTTGGATGACACATTCAAGGGTCATCCCCCCAAACCATATAGCAAGAGATCCAGGTACATCTAGGCCAGTGGTGCTCAACCTACCAACCCCATGTACCAGTCCAGCCCTGTGCACCAGACCCTGCCACAGAGCAACCTCACTTAGAGTGACCCCAGGCACCAAATCTGGTCGTGGGCTGACTCCACACGTTAGCGTGATCTGGCATGTAGGGCCATGTCATCCAGCCCACCTCACTTCCAATGGGGGTCTGGGGACCCCAACAATTAATACTGGCACTGTTCCCTTACTGCTGTAGAGGAAATCCTGCTATCATTTCCTCACTGCCAAATTTCTGGACTTATTGGGACCCCCACGGGCCGGATGACATGGCTCTATGGGCTGCCAATTGAGCACCACTGCTCTAGGCCATAAATATATGGATTTATGATATTAAAATTCCATCTGAATTCTATCCACATGTGAATCAGGAGAAATGGGAGGCCCAATGTCTTTCCAACTGAGGAAAGGTTTGACCAAATCCAAGGTGTTACAAAATGAAGACTGATTCCACTTGTTCATCTTTAACTGCAGCTTCTAAAACTTCTGGTCTCATGAATAAGAATTGCTTACATGAGCACTTCAGATACATTCCTTCCAGGCCTACACCGTTCTTAGCAGGGGATTTTAAAAGAAAGTGAAAGTATCTCCCTCTGTAGACAGTATTTACCGCATGGCAACAGTAAATGTGTAAATGGCTTGGCTCATCCTTCTGCAATATGGACCCCCAAAACCTCAGTGCAGGCTTCCCAGCCTTTCAGGGTGACAAACACTGGAGAAATAAGAACTCAGGCTGGTTCTTGTGCGCTTTTAAAGTTACTGTATCTTGATTGAGTCAAACATTAATTGTAGTATGTACAAATGGGTACAGGTTTAATGGAGAGGAAGAATTTGTTTTGGGGGTAGAAGGTCCCCTTGTTTCCATTAGGATGATGCAGAGAAATAGACCAGGGCTGTCCAACTGGTGGCCTCTGAGGAATGAACTTGTAGCCCCTGAGCTCCTGCTCTGAGCATGTCTACCCTTTTCTCTGCCTCTACCTCCTGCCTCTGCCCCACATCAGAGTTGATGTGAATTGTGAAGTCCTTTGCTTCATCTGACAAGAATGTCAAAATATTGGACCAGAAAATATTCTTGAGACATGAGCCAATTGTATTCTAATTCACTCGGAGACTGAAAGGAAAGAGCGGGAAGAAATGAAATGTCTCCTTAAAAACAAGACACCTAAATGTGTGTCAATGTTTGAAAGTTGCTGCAAGTAACATAATACTGAGCTTCCATTAAATACCTGTGCATCCCATTGAAGACCCAGAAGTTAAATTAGTGTTTTACCTTTTTTCTTCAAATAAAAATAACTAAACCATTTGTAAGCAAAGCAACCTAGTGAATACTCCTGGAGTTAACTCTAAGAAGTAATAACTCACTGAACTTGAACCATTTGCACAGCAGTCTGATTCAGTGACAAACAGGTTTTGGTGGCTTTTTGTATGTGCATGCATGAGAGTGCACAACACTTTGCCTTTCCCCAGAAGCTCAAATTTCACAAAAGCAGAGAAAAACAACCAACTTGGCTAGATAAAGCCAGGCATAACATCTCAATTGCTCCCTTTTTACAAATGGATTGTATTTTTTTTAAGCTGAATGAGGTTCATTTAACCTAAATCCATGTTTACAGTTGTATCATGCACATTTTTGACAGAATGAAAAGAAACCTGACATTCCAGTCTGAACATAAGTAATGGAAAGCACTCTCTTATAGTAGTAGCTCTAAAAATACCCTAGCTATTACAAAATCTATACAGGAGTAGCTCTAAAAATACCCTAGCTATTACAAAATCTATACAATCTTAAAATAGAAGTTTGTGTTTCAAAAATGTAATTCATGGACTCAACCAAAGCAACTGTAGCTGGTGGCTGTTAAAAACAACTGAATACACCACCGAAAAGCAATTTCATGAACTCTTCTTTCTGTTTTGTTTCTATAGAGTGCTGCGTAATGTGTTTAGCATGGGCTGTTCCTTTGAAAACTGATGTTCTTGGGCTTGTGTCGTAAAAGAGGAAGCAGCTTGTGTGGCGATGTCTCAACAGCCTGGATTCTTAGTAAGAGCTGCAAAATGCGACCTTCAGCCACAGTCACGTCAAGAGTCAAAGTCTATTTTGTGTTGCACATATTTACCACTATGTAAAGGCAGCCATCAAAGTTAGTTGTTTCCAGATCTCGCGTTCATTATCTGTAGCCACAAGACTACAGTTTAACCTTGTGATCATAACCTGTAGCAGTTTAACCTCGTGATCATATAATTGAATTTTTTGTTTTTGTTTTTGATGCTAATGACTTGTATTCCTTCAAATCTGAATTAAAGTCTCCCATATACAGTCATTCAGTCTGTATGATCATGCAACACCTTCACAACTTAGGGCTGATGCTTGTAGTCAAGTAAGATATTCAACCCTGAATTGTTACATTTAGAGCAGCGCTGCCCAACTTGGACAGTCCTATCTTGGGGAATTTTTTTCATGGTTAAGTGTGGCAACATTTAATGGCAATAAAATCTTTCCCATCATCTTCAGACAAAGCATCTCATTAGGTGTGGACAAATGGGGCTTATCTGTATTCAATCAGTAGCAGGACCTCATCCATGTCCATTTGTTCTTTTCCAGTCACACGCACCCAACTCCACTCTGTACATACTCAAGCAGTTCATACTAAATTATGCCATCTTACCACCAGGCAGAGTCAAATTCAGGGATGAGAATACTGGCATGTGAGGTAAACAATCACATTTTATTATTTACTTTTTTCATGTCAGAGGAAGACTCTTTTGTATATTGGTTCACTATTTAATTTTTAAAAATGTCTGTACTATGGCAAGTTGCTGTTGCTAGTTTTTGTTTTTTAAAGGATGACAGCACAGGGCTGTTTTTCATCTAACTTGCCCGTTTTTAGTACTCAAGTACTTCCCTAGCAAAGAACCTGAAAAGCTTTTTAGCTATGAATTATGAAAAACTGGCACCAGTGGTACCTGCTTGCCTTCATCTTTAAAGCTGCATGCTCAAAAATGAGTTATACAGAAAAGCTTTTAAACAAATTCAACACATGTTCAAGCTTAGCTATCTATGCCAATATTTTGTTCTAACTGTCGCTCCTTGGTTTTCTCTATACTGTTTTGGACATGCACACAGTTAGCCTTCTATGTGCTTCACAAAATTGCTCTTAGAGCTGAATATTTTTGACAGCTGTATCTACACAGGTATTACAGTAAGTAAGGTCACTCACCCTGCACTGTGTTTCTATTATCGTTTGCAAATCAAACTGAAAATAGAAAAGACAAGGGAACACTTCAGTCAGCATAACACCAGTAAATTGTAACTGATGTGACATGCCTGAGCCAGCTGTGAAGACTGCCAGTTGTTTCTGTGGGCACAAGCAAAGGGCACTGTAGTGAACACAGTAATTTGCTGATTTTTTCTCAAAACTGCAGTCAGTCACTCCATAAACAGGCCACTATGGAGAAATGATACAAAAGGTGATTTTTTCCCCCCCTATTGTAAGTCAAAGCATATCTGACACTTTGAGAGAGTGTACCAGAGAGATTTTAAAAAGCTATTATTGTACTATTTTTTACTATTGTGGCAGAGTACACACTGAGTACTAGGGGTGCACGAAGCAGGCCCTATTTGATTCGGATTTGGCCCGAATCAGGAACAGGGATGCGATTTGTTGATTTGCATCACTGTTCCTGATTCAATTCGGCCAAATCTGAATCTGAAGATTCGATGCTGATTCAGAGAATCAGCAATTTGGACATGGACGCAGGTTTAAATGTTTTTTCTACATCCCTCAAGGTACCAGGATGGCTCGTGAACACTGCGATGCTGGGGCACATGGAGCATCCCACAGGAGCGCAGGGGAGGCCTGCCATGTGCTTGGTGGCGAACCTGAAACTGGAGTGGAAGTACTTCCAGTCCACTTCCGGGTCTGCTGAGGAGCACGTGGGGGACTCCCCCCATGTCCCCCCAGCTCAGCAATCAGCCACAGGGGGGAACCCAGGTGCCCCCCCAGACCCAGGAGGTAGCAGTTGCTGAGCTGGGGGGCATAGGGGCGCAGGGCCACCCCCCCCACCCCCCGCCGTGCTCCCCGGTAGACTCAGTAGCGTACTGGAAGTGCTTCTGGTCCAATTCTGGGTCTGCTGCCGAGTGCACTGGGGAGCCCCCCGCGCTCGCCTGGGACACTCCACGTGCCCAAGCATTGCAGCTTTCATGACCTGCCTGCTACCTAGAGGTATGTAGAAAAAACATTTAAAGCTGTGTCTATGTCTGAATTGCCAAATCTTTCTGAATCTCTCCAAATCCATTCAGAGGGTTCCAATTCGATTCAGAAAGATTCAAGGGTCCTCTGATTTGGATTCAGAGATTCGGCCACCGAGATATGGCACGGAGAAGTCCGGGCTGGGTCATGTGTGACTACAGGGCTCTGGGAGCTGGGCTCAAGGGTCTGGGGGCACAGATAGTTTTTTTCTTCAATCCTCCCTGTCACATGACATGGGCTCCGAGGGATAGGTGCACTGGTGCGGTGAATAGAAGACTCTGGCAATGGTGCCATTGCGAGGGGTTTGGCTTCCTTGGCTACGGTCTGCACGTCAGAGAGAGTGGACTGTTGGGAAGGGATGGCCTCCACCTCACCTGGAAAGGGAAGAAGTTCTTCTCAGCCAGAAAGGTTGACCTTTTTGACAGGGCTTTAAACTGAGACCACTGGAGGATGGGCGGTCTACTAACAGTTCTAGCCCAGGTCATGTCAGCTGCACCACCAATAACTTGGGCAGCCCAAGGGAACCCAGTCTGGTGACAGCCCAAGGAAAGGTCCCGCTTCACCCCTCATGGAGGCAGTGGGCTTCTCATGGTAAACTTAACTGTCTGTACACAAATGCCAGGAGCCTGGGAAAGAAGCATGAGGAACTGTCTGTTCTGCTATGTGAAAATGACTATGACCTTGTAGGAATTAATGGCAACCTGGTCGGACTCCATCTATGATTGGTCAGTGGCCGTAGAGGGTTACACCTTGTATAAGAGAGGTCATGTGAGGAAGAGGGGTGGGGGTATTACTTTCTGCAGATTGAGTTTCCAAACCAGGAAGGACATCATACAAGGAGAACATGGGGAAGGTGACTTACTTGTAGGAGTCTACTATAGACCTCCCCATCAAGAGGAAGAACTAGATTAGGAATTCAATAGGGAACTGGTTGAAGCTGCACGCTCCCAATGCATGATCATCATGGGAGACTTCAACTTCCCTGACATCTCTTGAGATGAACGGACTGCCAAATCTGACAGGTCGCGTAGCATTCTCATGTGCATCGATGACCTCTACTTAACCAAGGAGGTCTATGGGCCCACTAGGGGAGAAGCGTTGCTTGATCTGGTCCTGGCCAAAGGGGAGGGCCTGGTGAGCGATCCGCAGATCGACGGGAAGCTTGGTGACAGTGACCATGAATTGGTCACCTTTTTAGTTCACGGAAGAGCAGGCAAGCCCCTCAGTAAAACAGAAGTCCTTAACTTTGGGAAGGCTGGCTTTTGCAAACTGAGAGAATTTTGCAATCAGTCAGTCAGGCAATTGGTCAGGAGGCTATACCCCCCCAGAAAAGGGAGTACATGAGCAATTGTCATCTTTCAAAAACATAATCCTTGAAGCACAGGGCAAAGCCATACCATCTTGCAAGAAATGCAGTCAACGGGCAAGGATGCCCCCATAACTGAATAAGGAACTGTCGGACCTTATTAAACTCAAAAGAGCCTAACCAGCTGGAAAACAGGAAGCTTCACCAAAGTGGATTACTCTGCACTCGCCCGTACCTGTAGAGAGTGGTCAAGAAAAGCCAAAGCACAAACCAAACTTGGGCTAGCTACAGGAATCAAGGACAACAAAAAGTCCATCTTCAGATATGTGGGAAGTCGGACAAAGAACAAAGATAGCATTGGGTCCCTGTGAAATCCAACCGGGCAACTGGCATCCAATGACCAAGAAAGGGCCAATCTCCTAAATGACTTTTTTGCATTTGTTTTTTACCCTTCCAGGAGGATCACACTGTCAGGAATGGCACAAACCAATCCAGGAGCAAACGACGGGCCCAAAATCGATGTGGATCAGGTGACGGAACACCTTGGGAAACTGGACATTCACAAGTCTGCAGGTCCAGATGGAATGCACCTGAGAGTCTTGAAGGAGCTGGCAGACATCATTGCATCCCCCTTGGCAGATATATTTGAAAATTTGTGGTGCTTAGGTGAGGTCCCTGACGACTGGAAAAGAGCCAGCCTGGTCCCTATCTTCAAGAAAGGGAGGAGGGTGACCCGGGGAACTATAGACCAATCAGTCTGACGTCTGTTCCTGGACAAATCCTGGAGAAAATTGTCAAGGGATCCATCAACACCAGACTAATGGAAAGCAAGTTTCTGAATGCCAGCCAAAATGGCTTTTTTGACTGGCAGGTCTTGCCTGACCAACCTCATCTCCTTCTATGACCAGGTAACATGTGCCCTGGACAAGGGAGATGATGTCGATGTCATATAGCTAGATTTCAAGAAAGCCTTTGACCTAGTTCCCTGTGATGTCCTCATGGTTAAGCTGGGAAACTGTGGCCTTGATCTTCATACGGTCCGATGGCTAGGCAACTGGCTATGGGGTTGGACCCAAAGAGTACTAGTTGATGGGAGCAAATCAACGTGGCACAGGGTGACCAGTGGAGTCCCTCAGGGCTTGGTACTTGGGCCACTACTCTTTAACATCTTCATCAATGATCTGGAGTCAGGAGTCAGATGTGAACTGGCGAAGTTCGCAGATGATGCCAAATTATGGTGGAGGGCGGTCACACCGCAGGACAGGCTGGGGATACAGGCCGACTTGGACACGCTTTCAAGGTAGGCTGACCAAAACCTGATGGCCTTCAATGCAGAGAAGTGTATGGTGCTGCACCTCAGTAGGAAGACCCTCCAACATACTTACAGGCTTGGCAGCGCTATGCTCGCTAGCACCATGACCGAAAGGGACTTGGGGGTCTTGATTGACCACAAAATGAATATGAGCCACCAATGTGATGCCTTGGCTGGCAAAGCTAACCAAACTCTGGCATGCATCCACCAATGCATATCAAGCAAAATCAGGGAAGTCATCCTCCTGCTTTACTCAGCCCTGGTGAGACCACAGCTGGAGTACTGCATCCAATATTGGACCCTCATATGATCCAAGGCCTGGAGGGAGGGCCGTACGAGGAGAGGTTGAGGGACTTGGGACTCTTCAGTCTGGAGAAGAGAAGGCTCAGGGGAGACTTGGTGGCAGCCTACAATTATATAAGAGGGGTACATCAGGACCTGGGAGAACAGCTGTTCACCAGAGCTCCCCAAGGGATAACAAGGTCTAATGGCCATAAACTCCAGGAAGGCCAATTTAGACTAGACATAAGAAAAAAGTACTTTATGGTGCATGTGTCCAGGGTCTGGAACAAACTCCCCCCAGAGGTGGTGCAAACACCTACTCTGGACTCTTCCAAAAAACAGGTGGATATATTTCTTGCTGGGGTCACTTGATCCCAGCTGACTTCCCACCTATGGCGGTGGGGTCTGGACTCGATGATCTCATGAGGTCCCTTCCAGCCCCTGATGTCTATGAAATCTATGAATCTCTGCCAAATCGAATCAGGGACTGAAGCTTTGCACAACTCTACTGAGTACACACTTCAGATCTATGCAGAGGGCTGGATCCTTGAGGTCATGGTCAGAGCTTCACAGGTGAAGAAGAAGCTGCCATATCACGTGCTGCTGTCTAGAGCAAGTAGCCTGGAACAGCATGCTGGGCTTAGCCCACACATCTGGCATACCATCTCCAATGTCTGCCAAGATATGAAGCAGGAATCAGGGTGGGTTAAAACCATTTCTACTCATCTGTCAATACTTATGGGTTGTGTCAGATGCACTGGGCCAAACTGGGAGGGTTTTGTCACTGTCTGAATGTGACTGAGAGAGAAGGTGACATGTTTACACTGAAGTGTAACAAGAAATCCTGAAGTGAGAAAAACAGAATGAAACATTTCAGTAAGCTTTTGATTTTAGGTTTGTATAATAGGGCGTTGGCCCGTCAGACATTAAATATAGCTACAGGTGTTTGTTTCCACTGCCAGCACATTTGAAGATTTTTTTCCCATTTAACTGAGGCCATACAATTCAAACTGTCAATCCTTTTCTTGCCATCCACCATGGTGTGCCTCCACGGCTGGGAGCCTCATCAGCTGAGGGGACTCAGCTGTGGGAGCTTTCGACTTGTCGGTGCAGGGGGAGTCCAGGATCATGATCCTAGGTACCCCCTGTACCAGCAACAAGACATGATGGAATCTGATGCACGATCCCACAATTACACCTCCTGCAATGCACTTGTGGCACGGGAGGAAGTACAATTATATCATCATACCTTTACCTGCATGTCTGGAGGGGCCCATTTGTAATAAATCACTAAGTGTCATATTTCTCTTGAAAAACAAAGCATAATGTAGACCTGAGGTTCTAGTTCTGTTCTGGCAACAATATAACTCGACAGTCCCCCCTACTAGGGAAACACGGCTTTATAAGATGTTAACGAAGTCTACTTACTCTTCAAATCAACCTGGGAGGCAAACTGGGAGGTGACTGCTTACGGGAGGCGACTGCTTGTGTAGTCCTGTGGCTGCAAAATGCTTCTTATCCACACTACTTTTTGCACAGGCTGAAATCAGAGGGATGCCATAACTTCAGGCCTCTTTAATCCCTCAATACTAGCAGTTCCCATGGATACAAAGTGGTAATGCAAAGACTGTACCTCAGGAAACACCAGCTGTTATTGTCAGTAGCAAGTGATTAACCAATTCCAGGGAATGGCTTGGGGCCCCCTGACCACTTTTGACAGAACCCAAGTCTTCAAGGTCTTTATGCACTTTCTTTCGGAACATTTATATGATGTTTGATTGGGACTTAATATTTCCTTGGGGCTAGCAGCTCATTCTGCAGTCTAGCAGACAGTACTGGATGGCAACCTAAGGCCAGAAACATAAGTGACAATGTCAAAGGCTGCACAATTTAGCAACAAAAAATGTGCATCTCAGCATCATGCTGCATTGGTTGCTAGTGATTTTTGTTTGATCCTGAATTCTGTGACTAAGTGGGAAAAATTACAGCTGTCAGCTGACTTTATGAAGCAAGAAATAGGCCTTATTAAAAATTGGTAAATATAGATGCCAGAGGGCATTACTAAAGTTTGCTTTTAGAAGTAGATTAATAATCAGAAGACAGATTAATCTGGTGAAGTACGAATGACTAACTGAAATCCAATCCTCTCTGGACACCGTTTTGTTTTCCAACACACATACATTGCTCAAGAAACATGAACTCTCAAATTCATTGCTATACCTCAGCTTTCAGTTGAAGTGATAATAATCCAGTCCCTCTTTCAAGTTCAGTTCATTCAAGTTTTTTTCAAATACTCCACCTGTCAAATCCTATGGGAAGGAAAACAGCATTAGATTGGTTTGGTGAACATTTCAGGGCATAACATTACTCACTTGGGATTTACAGAGCATGGGAAGAAAGCCCCAGCTGTTGGTCTAAATAATAAAGTAGAATTGAGCAATGTTTCTACCTGTTCATATGTTGTTTAATGCACTTAATTATGGCCTTGGTGTTTAAAATTCATGGGTGAAGAGGGCTTATTTCAAATCAATGGAGAAAAATCAAAGAATGATGTTTTAATTGTTTCTCTGAGCTGAAGTCTGTCTTGTTCTCCTCTTGCCTAACTGTCCGTATTCTGGATAACCACTCCACCCCTACTTGAAACAAGTGGCCTATAACTCCAGACAAATACTAGCAGCATTCAATCTCTCTTTTCATCCTAGACTCATGGGGTGAGTGCCGGCATGTTCAAGAGCTTTTCCAAAGGAGCCCAGGGGGGATGTTCACCAGTTCAGAGCGCTGGCAAAGAACTCGCTCGAACTCTGGTACGTGGAACACAAGTAGCTCAGTGAAAGTAGCTCTGCAAGATGACTGTATGTGAGAGCTTTTGTATTTTTAAAGTACATGCACTTTAAAGGAATGGAATGAGGATCCTAGTTTAACAAAATAGTGATTTTGTAGATTTAGCAAAATGATGTTCTTGTCTGATGAAACCTTTCATCAGATCACTGGCATATTAACCACAGTTACAGGTGTTTCCTTCAAATCCTATTTACAGTCTGAACAGGAACGCTGTATTTTTGTTCTACATGCAGTAATGTAGGGCAGTGATACAGACCTTACTGTGGAGGTGATGTCATTAGGTAAACACGCTAACCTCAGCATTTCTCATGTGTTAATACTTTGGTCTCCTACAGCCTTTAATTTCACAGGTCTTTGTTCCCCACTAACAATTCATTAAGCCTTCTAGTTCTGTATGATGTATGCAAGAGATGAACAAAGATTAGTACAGCCTCCCTTTGGGTGGAATACAAACAGCTGTTTTAACAGCGTTACCAGTGCACAATACCACCTTAAAAGGATTTAGGAAGAATGCCGTGCCCAAGTGCATCTCCAGGAGGAATCCAGGGAGACTGGATGCCAAATTTTAGTCACAATAATTGGATTTAAATAAAAAAAATTGTGGAATCTTCAGTGATCACAAAGCTTCAGAACCTAAGGTTTCTGCCTGACAAGGCTGATGGCATCTTCAGCTTCATGTCTCACCAAGGGCAATATGGGAAGGCTACTACCAGCTAACCTGCTTACAAATGACTTGTAGCATATTGATATCTCTGCTAGTCTTCCAGTCCTAGCAGTGAGCAGGCCTCAACCTGTGCTGACCTATAAGACGTTAGGATATTAATGAGTAGCCAGGCAGTACTAGCTGGGATCGGTGCTACTTTTGGGAGTAATGTATGTTGGATGTTCCAAATGTATGTTCCATTCCTCAATATCAAGTTTATGGTTCGGGTTTTGGGGGGTTTTTGGTGGGTTGTTTTTTTTTTTGGGGGGGGGGGGGGGGGAGGAACAACTCTTCACTCTTTCTCCTGCTTAAACTCACAGATGAAAGGAAGTACCTACATTTAGATTCATTCAAACCTCAAACTCAGTCCAGCTCTCTCTACTTCAAAACCAGAGTTCTAATTATATATTTTTTTCAGTTTTCCACTTATATCTGTACTGCAAAAATATCAAGAAAGCTGCTGCTGCTGTTCTGCAATTCCAGCAAGATGGTAATGTCCATGCCAGCACTCATTTTTCAGCTCTGATGTTTATGATTCCAGAGAATGATTCGATAAGTGATTTATACAACATCTTTCCTACCAAAAGCTTCTGAAGCAATTCTAGTGTTCAACCATTGCCTCGGGATGGGGTATGTCAGCTGCCACCCACGTACAACTACACGCTGGGGTCAAATGTGACTGCTGCACACAGTAGCAGTGCACAGATTCAAGGAGATGCATATTAACTTCTGAAGAGCCGCATGTGGATCCAGAGCCGCAGGTTGGCCACCCCTTGCTAAAATATCACATCCAGCCAGATGTGGGAAGTAAAGTTCCTTGGAGTGGCATGGGAGGTGTAGACATTTTCAAAGAGATCCAGCTTGTTGAGGGAAATCCACGCTTTCACAGAAATGATATTCAATCACTGAAACCAGTTACAGCGGCCGCTTTTGAAAAGGCTGTGTGTGTTGGGATAGCAGTGAAGGTGGGTTTTTTTGCCATTAGTCTGTTTGCCTCCCCCAGTCCCTTGGAAAACCCCAAGTACAGGGATTGCTCATGTGCTTGTTCTTTGTCCATGGAACATAAGAAGCTCTTTTCTCTTGCACACTAATGCAAGGGTCAGGCAGGGGCACAGCCAATTAGGGTCTCAGCACTCTATCATTCATTGGCACAACACCTTTTCTTCATGTAGGAGACTGAATAGGACCATGCTCATATAGACAGTGACTCAGCAGGGCAGACTGTTCCCCTTCTGCCCACAGAACAAATATTTTCTTTGAGATCAAGAGCTTCAGGAAGGTGACACCCTGCGAGGGGCTGTCTACTTCCTCCACCTGTCTAGGTCGATGACAGTCGAGGATTCTGAGCATCTCGAAGCACAGGGCCCTAGTTTTGCGATTCAGTTGAGCCTGGATGCTGCCACTGCTCTGTATGCTAAGCTCAGCACTCAAGTCACTGGGGGTTTCTGTGCGAAAAACAAGGCTAAATTATACTGTCACATCTATGCTACTGGAAGACAAGGCTGGGAGGCCCTGCACTAAAGCACAGCGCCACGGTTCCATACATGCTACACCGTGACATGGACTTAACATAGCTCCTTCAGTGCAGCATGAGCACACACAGATACATGCTCCTGGGGCATTTAGTTCAATGAAACAGCAGCCTGTTCAGAGGGAAGTGTTTTTTTTAAAAGCTCAATGCCAAATTAAGCTGAGGAGCTAAAACATACCCCATTACCCCTCTAGCAAATGCGTGGAGAGTTGGAACTAGGCAGGTCTTTAAGGGAACTGACCTACTGCAAGATGCCAGAAATAAAACATTAGAAAATTTAGTCTTCGTTATTGAAATTGGAAAGTAGAAAATTCCATCTGCTTCAAGCTCTTAGCATCCAGTCTGAGGCACAGTGTGCTAAGGGACACAAAGTGAGCAACAGAAGTTGGTAGGCTCCTGCCCTTTGTGTTGGGCAGAGAGGAAACTTAGTGAATGCTAACCTGTCTGCAAAGCCTGCAGGACTCATGGCAAAATTTGGACAATTACAAGAAAAAAATTACTACAAACCTCTCTTGCCCCTTTCTTCCTCCTCCCTGACTCTTCTACCTGAACAGAACCGCAGCTGGTGCCCTTTGGCCTCCCTGCCAAACTGAGCAGGGGGCTGCAGAGTACAATTTTGCCTTTCAAGAATTGTTTTAAAATTGTAATTACAACACGATGCCAAGATAAGCAAGAAAGGAGCTGCCTACAGAAGCCAGTCAGCACAGCCCTGCACAAGTCACAGTTGGGGAAGTTGTAGGCAAAGAATCCATTTATTCACCTTTTCTAATACTTAGACTGGGTCTAGTTTTTCAATAGCTAAAATCTCAGAACTGAAAAAAAAAAAAAGTCTTTTTGACAGGACAGTAAAAGAAAATGAAACGCTCACAAATAGGCAGAAGGCAGGGCAGGGTGACACCTTAGAGACTAAGTGGTTCAGGGAGGCATAAACTTACATAAGTTACAGCCTATTTGCCAGATGCTGTGATTATTACCAACAGGTAGCTATTTCTCTCTTCATGAGAAACACTATGTTCTGGAGACAATTACTGGAGCCCATTGTACAAAGACCTTCCCTGAAAAACTGTCTCCCCAGAAAAATACCTAAACTCTACAGTTTTGGCAAGCCAGGAGCCCACAGCACCTCAAATGTGCTAATGTTCACTTTGGTAATAGATAAGGACCTGCCATAAAGGACTATATGGGGAAAAGAGTCTGGCTACTAAAATTGTGGGAAGGCGTTAGAAGAGAAGAGTAAACTAGAACCTGGCCCAGTGTCAGGTGAACTGTGGGGAGCAGGTGAAAGGAGAGAGGAAGAAAGGACTGAGCTTTGCTATAAGAAAAAGAAGGAATAAAGACTCTTGCATGACAATGGGCACATCTACATGTGCGCTTTACTGTGGAGTTGCCTAATTAGCTCTGCACTAAACCATCACTGTCTACATGAGTGCCTGTATCAGGGCACAGTAGATGAATTAACTCCAGTGTAAGACAGTACTGTTGGGAACCTACAGACTACCTAGCCACAGGGCTCCTAGCCAGCTCCTTTGCCACCCGCTGCCCCTCCTGGAGTCCAGGCCTGACCCCCCAGACTCGCCTGCCAGCCTGGGGATGCTCTGCCCCAGCTCAGCTTGCTACAGTCCCGGGTGCACGTGAAGATGCTGCGCTCGGGAGCAACTGACTCTGGCATGAACTGCACGGGAGTTTATCATGTTGGTTATCATATTACTGGCAAATGTAGGTGCAACCAGTAAGTGGCAATTTGTGGAGATGAAGGACTGTCCAGAAAGAGCACACCACACAGGGGGCTTATTGCATCAGGAGAAAGCAAAAAAGGGAAAATAGCACCACCAGAAAGCAGGTCAGGAAGGACAGCAAAATCCCATTATGTCTCATTTTAGGCTTTAAAGAGAAGCGGCCTTTAGGCTCTCTCGCTCCTTACTCTGTATTATCTTACATGTTTCACTCTGTATAAATGCAATTTTTCTTTTCCACATCATCCTAGTGACTTTTCCATTTGATGTTAATAAACATAGTTAGTCCCATCCTTGGAAGTATGATAAAGATCTTTCTTACATACTCTCTTAGTGGGGCCTTTATAACTGACACTGTGGGGCTTCCAACGTTTGTACCCCAGGCACTGGCTAGACAAAACCTTGGCTAGGATGATATAGTTGGATGGTCCTGCTTTGAGCAGGGGGTTGGACTAGATGACCTTCTGAGGTCCCTTCCAACCCTAACTTTCTATGGTTAATACTTAAGTTAGAATAGGAAAAAAAAAAAGTTTAATTCCCCCAAGCCCCCCCCAAAAACCAACAAAAAAAACAAAAACGGCCAGGCCTGCCCATTCAGACTGGGATCTAAAAGTCTGTTGGGTACTTTCCTCCTCACACATCAGCCACTACCAGAGATCCTGCAGGTGAGTATTTTATTCTTGGGGGGTGATGTATGCCAGAAAATATGGTGGTATTACACAAGATGTATTGGTAATTACTTGTGCCAAGTAGAGACGGTTGCTTCATATTTTTGTCGTGTAATTCACCTCTCAGAATTTGACTCATCAAAACAGCACTCATTTTGCACAATTGCCGATTCTGAGCTATAAGCACCAAGGCAAGTGTCCTTGATAGCAGAAAAAAACAAACTTAATGTCTCTCAGTTTTTTCCCTTCTCACTTCCAGCACCGATTAATTATATCTCCATTTTCCTGGCACTTGCAACAAGTCTACAGTTTGGTTTTGATGAGCTGCACAACAGCAGGTTACCTTGTCATTTCTAACTAAATTGGTTGCACAATAGAGGATCACATGTGACAGCACAGGCTGGGGGATGTGAGTAAGTAGCAATGGGGAAGGTTGTTATTTAGCTCATTTTTTAGATGTGGGCTGCAAAGAAAACAAGGCAAGTTCAACCAGCTAAAAATACAGTCATGTCTGAACCCTTGGCTTTATACTTAGTCTGCACAATATCACCACAGATCAATGAAAGTTCAGCTTCTCTGTGCAAGTTTCAGCTGGTTCAGAAACCATTTCCTCTAGTGGTAAGGCCTACAGTATGAGGCCTTCTGCATACTGGAGACCTGAACACTTTAAACCACAACCACTTATGGGTTTGTTTTGCTTTTCGTGGTAGGCAGCTTTCCAGGGCAGATTAAAACCTGCTTTTCAAAGGTGTGGCCATTTCAATCCAGCCACAGCCAGTAAGAATGAGATTTCAATTTAAACCAATTCATCCAGCCTCTGTCAGGAGGTTTTCACACCAACTGAACTGGCAGTATGTGTTTAAGCACCTGGAAGAGGGCTTGCTAAAAGAGCTCTGCCTAAAGATGGCCTGCATCTGTTCATGGAGAGAGAACAGAAAATGCAGGAAGCAGAATGGTCCAGAAGATATAGGGAACTCAGAAGACCCATGACCTATTCTGTGAACTTGGAGAAGTCACTCTAGCTCTCTGCCTCTGTTTCTTCCTGACCTTTTTTTTGTTGCTGTTGTCTTGGTCAACTAGGTTTTATGCTCCTTAAGAATTGTCTCTTGCTGTAGTTTTGTACAGTGGCTGGCACTTTTCAATCAGGAACTCCAGGCATTGCTCTAATGCAACTTATAATCATAACAGGGCTTGAGATTTGAGTTTCAGTTCTTGGCTTTGCCAGAGAGTTCCTGTTGTCCTTATGCTTTCAGGTCCTCACTCCTCACATAATGAAAATGTACAGCAATACATCTTTATGACACACAGGCTTAAGCTATTATTGTATAAAAATCCCTTTAAAGTCCTAGGAAGGTAGGCCCCACAGAAGTATCATTTAAGTCCTATTAAGATACAAAGCTGACAGTAAGCCCTCTTATTCTCAATATTGCCCTTGTATATTCAGCCAGTCTTCTATTCTCTTGTATCACTAATGTCGCAAGAAACCTGGGCATTGGGCAGCAGTTTCTTTCTTTGCCTCTGTGTTAACTGCATTTATGATACCAGCTCTTGAAACAGCCATGATGTTAACAGTCTACAGGGAAGTTCAGACACTGAAGTGCAACGGTGAACTGAAGGCTTTTCCCTTTGGACAAGAGAAGCTTCACACAACTTGGCTACAGCCTCTTGGCATCGGGCACCAATTAACTGCTCATCAGCAGAGAGCTGCTTAAGATATTGAGGACACTTTGCAAAGATCCCAGCCAGTTCAAGTCAGTCGAACTGTGGCCCCAAAATGTTGAGGATTCTTTTGAAGATGCCATGCCATGCAGTGTGGTCAGCATACAGAATACACTCACTGATAAAGAATGAAAAGTACTGTTGTGGCAGAATGCCACCTCTCTCTCTCCCCCAAAACTCTGCTCTGTGACAATTTTTTTTAATATGGGCCCTGCAGAGGGCAGACATCCCATCTCTTCAGGTAACCTGAGCTGGATACATTCCTGAGGCAGGGGGGAAACCAGCTCCCTCTGCCTACGTGACTGGCATCACACCTGAGTGAGGGGCTTATGCTCCCTATTGTTCTAAGCAATGCCAGCCTGACTGGGAGGGGGCTAGAGCCCCTGCCAGTCTCCCCAGCAACCAGTGATGCATTTCAAATTGGTTGGCTGGCAGCCAACAGGTGCTGGCCTCAATTGGACCAGGTAAAGGAGGTCATAAGGTCTATATAAGTTAAGAACTGCCCAGGAGGAGGGCAGCAGCCATGATGAAAACTCAGAGAGAGAAAAGCTGGACCATCTGAAACTTGCTCTCTCTCTTAAAATTCATGATAAATGAACTGCCTGCCTCCAGAGGGAATCTCCACCTGCCTCTGGATGCTTGTGAGTAAGCTACCTGAGATCCAACTAGATATATAGCTTGCAGTAACTCAGATGCGTGATCAAAGGCTGCCCAGCCACCCTGTCTGTTCTATGGGATTTCTCTGATATTGCTCAACCCTGTTCCCTGTTCCAAACCTACTCCTTGTAACCGGTAAAGTTCTCCTTTGTACCTAGTGTTAGAGACTTATTGGGAGTGGGTCTAGATTATGCCTTGGGGTCCCCTTGGTTTGTCTGACTAAGGGAGACCACTATTTGTGCTTCAGACTGAGGGAAGCACCCCAAGTTCTTGAAGTGGGTTGAGTACCCTCAAGAGCTACTAGGCCTGTGTTTCCCAGGGGGCACAGAGCCAGGATCACTCCAGACCCTGGGTGGTGGTGGCACTATCCCCAGGCTAGCGGGTGTGCTCCAGGAAAGGGGTCAGCTAGACGTGAGGTGCCCCCAGGGAGGCACTCGGAGCCTGAAAGGTGGTTGGGTGCAGTAAGGTGGGTAGCTCAGCGCAGGAGCACCTCCTACTGGCCTGCCACAACTGTGAACCTAGAGCTGAAATCATGGTCTGGAGTTTTCAGCACAAACACAGAGTTGTACAATAGCCTCATTGTCAAAGGTTCAGAAATTAGATGTACTTTATAACAGGTTACACAGATGTTTTATCCTGGGACTTCCACTCCCATTGCATTTAGTATGACAAATTAAATTAGTTGCAATATTACTAGGTTAGTTTATTATCCAACTGTCTGCAGTACATGATAATGCCCCAAGGTACCCACAGTCTGATTTTACAACCATAAATTATTGTCTCTGAAGTGACCCCATACTTAGGGGGCTAAGGTGAGGAAGGAGATGGACTTAAGCTAACAATCACAAAAGAGAAGGGATTTAAACACCTTCACTTATTTATATGTGGGAAGCCTGCCAGTGTGGTTTTTAAATATGTAGATTCAGTTGCAGTTTTCAGTCACGTTCATAGAGTTAATATTTACAGTGTGTTTCTGGTACCTTTCTTTTCAGGTTTACAATCTTATGCTTTTGTGCTATTCCCTACTTATGCCTTTATTTTAAGGTAACAACTGAATTTTTAATGCTTATATCATCTGGCCAACTTGAGTGAAAGGGAAACGAAATGCAGTGGTAACCTCACAACAGTCGCCAGGCAAAAAAAAGAATTGTCAGGATGGGCAGCGTTGCCTATGACGACTGAAAGGACCTGATTTATACAACCAAGACCCTCTCCTCTCCCCTCATTTATGCGTGCCAACACTTATGACTGTGGCATTTTGGGTATAAAAAGGGAGGGGGTGCAATTTTGGATGGATCAAACTGAAGGGCAAAAATGCAGAACAGGTTTGGGATCCTTTAAAAATGTCCTTCCTTTTACTACCTTGATATTACTCCAACACATTCATTCCCTGAAACAATCTCCATCAACCATATGACCAAAAGGCCATTGCTTATTAAGCTAGGTTTTAACTAAAATCCTCTGAAAAAAATATGGTTTATAAATAAAAACATTACATTCTTAAGTGCCAGACAGAAAATTTGCACGTGATGTTAAGTCACAGAGTGTACTCACCATCTTTACACAGATAATGAAAGGTGGGGTTGCATCTCTGAAATGCTGTATGGGAATTTTTGGTTTTGATCTCTCCTGCAGGAAGCAAACAACAATAGCTCAGAGAAGTAAAAGAAGCTATTGTCAGCCTCAAAGATGCCCCTCTTTTTTCCAAGCGTCATTCTTGAACTGTTGGCCATTTTTAAGCACTCCATCAGGTGTGAGAGTCTGCACGATATGTAGTTCTTCACAGGCACTTTAAGGACTTCAAACAGAATGGCTGTTCCTGGCCTCGGTGCCAAGAGCTGCTACCCACAACAGACTCAACACAATTTAAAAGACCTTGCATTAGAATGGGCTGGCTGGTCAGAGGCATACGCTCAGTATTTTGCATTTCACTTCAAGTGCAATATAGTTTCTGGGGTTTCCATAAACGTAGTTTTTAACACCAAATAGCATTTTAACATTTCAGCTGCCCACAGTCTTTCAGTGCAACTGCATTTCTTTCATCCTGAGTGCATTTCTTTCAATGCTCTCAGGGCCAACATATTTTCCAGTGAGCTCTTTCTGATGAGCGCTCATTTGACAAACAGACAGACTCAGGCCCCTGACAGATGTTACACTTAAGATGTGTTTAACTGGTTAATCACATCTTATATAGTGACCTGGCCATATGTTCATTCAATTAATGATGTAATAAAACAAGGAATAAGCCACAAAGACTGCTTACAGATATGAATAAAAAACCTCAAACAAAACAGTGCTTTCTTTACTTGGCGGGCCCTTGGACCAAGCACAGCATATGCCCAGAAGAGACACCATGTTAGATGGACCCAGCTTGCCCACCGTTTGTATAGACTGCACACTGATTAAATCAGCTATTAGATAAAAGCACCAAAAAGCCCTGCTGAAGCACATGATCTATATAGACACCAGGGAGCTGGGTCCAACTGACATGCTTCCTCTTCCAGTAAAGTGCTGTTTGTTTGGGTTTTTTCCCCACATCTGTCAGCAGCCAGAGTTATTACACAAAACGTGTAATAACTTTGTGGCTGGTTCCTTTCACACCTTTAACTGAATGTCCAGCCAGTGTTGCCAGTCTCCAGAGCACACCAGAGCCCTTCAAGACTTGTGTGCTCCAGAGGCTGGGAGCACTGGTCAGCTGATGAGTGGCTCCCCGCCAGGGGAGTGCAGGGAGCCAAGGTTGCTACTTGCTGGTAAACTATGATCCTAGGCACTCCCTACACCAGCAATATGGCATTTTAGGAGCTGATGTTCAATCCCACAGTTGCACCTCCTGCCATGTATGTGAGGCATGGCAGGAAAGACGATTGTTGGAACTTCACATCAGATCCCATGATGGCACCTTTAATCCAACATCTGTCAGCAGCCTCAGAATTTCGAGTGGATGTTAATTCCGCAAATATTCTTACTGTGTCCTGACGAGGGAAGGGTCTGAGTACAGCGAGTTAGGCTATGGGCAAACACAACTGTAGCTGGGGAGGGAGCATCACTTGTAAGGCTTATGTCTGCATGCTCCTGTAGCCATGCAGCTTAGTTAAAATGCTCTAACTTTGACCCTAAAATGTAACAAGCTTAAAGCTCCAGTGGTTTGGCTACATTCTGCTTAAAATGGTAGAATTTGATATAGATACAAACATTTTAACTGCCTGTACCCTTACTGAATACCCTCACTTCCAACTGCCCTGACTGCACTTAACAGACTCACTGGCATTTCCAGAAGGCCAGACTCCCATCCACTTCTCAGTGAAATCAAGAAGAATTTTTCCAATGATTTCAATGAACTTTCATCCTGGGCCTAAGATTCTTTTGAGTACAACTAATTTATTTGGCTACCATGAAATCAATAATGTACCAGGACAGTAAGCTTTTAAATGGTTTGTTTTCTCCCACTTCAATATCTCCTTCCCATCTCTAGAACAGCATGAAAGTGCTGTGGCCTACAACTGCCCAGGTAGAGAAACTCACCTATGGAGCATGTTACAACCTATCGTTTGGGTCACATTTAAAGAAAAATAACCTCCACAGCTTGCTTGCTTTGTTTCTTTCAACATGCATTCTGGCTTTTACACACCGTGGGCCAAAGCCTGCTGCTACTGCAGTCAGTAGCACAACTGCCATTGACTTCAATGGGAGTTGAGTTTGGCCTGAGGAACAGAACATTATAAAAATATATTTGTTTTTCCCCTCTAAGCTGACAAAATCTTCAGTGACTACAATGTGAGCCTGGCTCCTTGTCAACTATATTACAAAGAACTTCCTTTACCTTAGACCTAGAAACTGACCTCTCTCCCACAAAGCCTGTTATCAGGCTTTTATTGGTATAATTTGTTGACATTGGAGATGCTAAGTCATGAAACTTGATATATAATTCCACTTTCCCTGTTCTACTATATATTTTTATTGTCTCTCTCAGTTTCTTGTACAGTAAAATCATTTGAATTTTCAAGGAAAACATTCTTTAGGGGTATAACTTCACGTCTATAAATCCTTCCCTAACTCACATATTTCTCTTACTTTGTGTTTCCAGAGGCATCCATTAAAAACAAGAACTTTATTTTTGGAGAAATTCTGTTCTTGCTGATTTATGCCCCACCTAAAATAATAGTTGACAGCCTTTAGTGAGGAGAAAGGAGGGTACATGATGGATAACACATTGGAGGTTACTGGTTTAATTCCAGCCTGCACTGGAACTAACCAAAATTTGCTACCATCTGGGGACTATTGCAGGTACTGTGTCAAATGAGTTGGTGGCTGTATGATCTCATTCAAAAAGCACCATCACGACTGGTATTAAGTGGCACCCCGGCTCCATCAGGGACAGGGGACAGTTCAACGTTCCATTAGTAATCAACTAGCAGGGACTATGCTTTACAATTATTATATTTATAATTAATGACACTCTTTTGCTTAGTGGTTATCCACTAAGGTTAGAATAAGGGTCCAGAGGCAGGCATCAGAATGACAAAGGGCTTAGAAAGCAAGCCATGTATCAAGCAATTGAAGGAAATAGGTATGTTCAGGTTGCAGAAAAAGTGCTTGGGGGGGACGGACATGACAGCAGTCTTTCAATATCTGAAGGGCTGCCACAAAGATGAGGGAGAACGCAGGTAGAGAGAAAAGGCAGAGAGCAGGACACAGACCAATGGCTTAGCATTGCAGCAAAATTAGTTTAGAGCAGATATTAGAAAAAACTTCTTCGCTGTTAGAACAGTGAGGCCCTGGAACAGACTGCCTAGGTAGGTTGTGGAATCGGTGGAGGTGTTCAAGAAAGTTGGATAAGCATCGGTCAGGGATGACCTAGGAGTAGCTGTGCCTACGCTGTATTATGTTGTAGGGCCCTGAGAAAAATCGCAATTTTGCGGACTGCGTGGAAAACGCCAAATTTAACAAGGACTGCAGCCAGATGGCATGCGGAGCACTGCCCACCACAGCAGGTAAGCTGGGGAAGGGAAGGGGCATGGTGGG
>NW_005842339.1:375307-406215 GCF_000455745.1 Alligator sinensis | reverse complement strand
TGCCGCCGCGCACACCTCGGGAGATTTGTGCACAGGGTGGAGGTGGACTGCACCCTGTTGCTGTTGCCCTGGGAGCTGGCTGCCGTGCACGATGCCATGTACCTTCTGGCACTGGCACCTGGGGCAGCACAGCGGGGCGCAGAGCCCAGATCGCAATGGGCAGCCTGCCTCTGCCCTACGCACAAATCCAGGGGGCATGAGGTGCGCTTAGCAGTGGGAGCCCCCCCATGCCCCTGGACAAGCTGCCTGGGCTCCGACTGTTCCACGACCCGCCCCGGGGCCCCAGTCACGCCAGCCCCTGCCCCACTCCCTCCCTCACTGTGAGGGCCTTGATCTGTGCCCCCCTTGCCCCTTCCCTGACTTACCTGCTGTGGTAGGCAGTGCTCTGCACACCATCTGGCTGCGATCCTGGCAACGTGAAGGCTGTATTTGTCTGTGTGCCCCTCCCCACCTGCTATAGCCACCTGGAGCCTGCACCCGGGTTGCTCTGCGGCCCTCTGTGCTGCCCCGCATTTGAGGGGGTTAAGTCCCACTAGCCCCGGCCTTCTGCTGCCTATGGCTGTGTGCCTGCTTGCCACACGTGTGCGGGTAAAGTATAATTTTTCATGGAATATTCATGGAACTACACGGACCCATTTGCCAAGGTCAGGGGTCGTTCTGTGAAAAATTATACTTTACCCGCGCACGTGCCATGAATTTTCTATAAGAAATCCGTGATTTTCTCAGAGCCTTAATTGTGGGTATTTCTTATGATTCTAGGCCTTAATGGTTGCTGCATGGGGCTGGGAAGGAATTTTTCCCTCCTCCCCCCCTCCACTGCTATACAGGATTTTTTTCCCCACTTTCCTTAGAAGCATTGGGTGCTGGCTACAGCCAAGGCTGGGGATTTTGACTGGAAGGTGTCACTGCTCCTGGTGGGACTAAAACCCTCAATTTCTCAGCTAGAAGGTCTTGCCTCTCTGCACAGGGTCCAACTGATTGCTCGATTTCAGGGGTCAGGAAGGAATTTCACCCCATGGTTAGATTGGTATGGATTGTGGGAGGTTTTGTAGCTGTGTAGGTTAGACATGGATTTGCTTGGGATGGTTTGGTAGGAATGATCCTGCCTCAGACAGGAGGTTGGGCTCGATGACCTCTAGAGGTCCCTTCTAGCCCTGCTCTTCTATGATTATATATATGAATATCACATTTCACAAGATACTTTCAAACCACAACTATGGAAAGAAGAAGACTCATTACTAACCTCAGATTCTTCATAAGTGTAAAATCCTTTTACTATTTTATTTCTGTCAACATCACAAAATGCAGCTACCTGGTGAAAACAGAAAGAGGGGAGGCAAAAGATTTAATAAAGCTCTGTTAATACAAGCAGATGTTTTGCTTCCTATTATTTCTATTTCCTCTAAGCTTTCTGATCTATCCTCTTTCTGCATTTTATGCAGCCTTCCACAATAATCTGATCCTTTCCTTCCTTGCTAGCTGTGCTGAAATGAGTGCAGGTCCATGTGTTTAAATTGTGGGCTATGAATCGCGGTGGGCCACACTCACAGCAACTACTGTTGAGAACGGCAAGCCCCATGGACCCTAATCCTGTGAAGACTTATTCGTATAAGGAGAGATAAGCACACACGAATGAGCACAGAATTGTCACGGTTCTGGTTCTCCCCCTCACTTGGAGCTGCTTAATCAAATTAAAAGCGAGCACATTCATGCCTTTCACGATGCATCTTCCTCAGTTAGGCCATACAGTTTGCCATGGGGACTTTGTGTACCTATGAATGACAAAGGAGGTAGTCTTTGAGATCAGTGATGGGAGGGAAGGCATCCACAATATGTGTACTCTGCCTAAGCAGAACTAGTCAAAACATTTTCCTTTTAAGCTTTTTCCCCAATGGAAAGTTGGGTCTTCAATGAACCATAAATTTGCAAGGAAACTGATTCCTTTCCTCAAAAAATACATACTATTTTTGATAAACTGATTTGTTTTTTTATGGCATAAAACTTGTTATGAGAAAGTCTGAGAACCTCTGGTGGGGTTATTATCAAATTCTAACCAGCACGCTCCAGTTTCTCTCTCTAAGACAGCCCCCTATATCTGTACAGATTGTGAAAGGAAAAAATTCAACTGACATCTTCTGGAAAACATTTAACAAGAAGCATGAGAGTCCTAGCCGAGAATGAAGATATCTTTCCATTCCCGTCCTTGAAAAATAACTTTATTAAAAATTAATTAAAAGCAAGTTAGTGGTTCACTACATGCACATCCTCTAGCACTCTCCATAGAGACCAACATTTTGCCCAGGCATACAAATGCTTGACAGGCATTGGAATTATGAAAAAAAACCAAACTTGGCCTGAGAGAGTTAAGAAGATTTTTTGCAGCTGCACGTGTGTGTGTGCGTGTGCGCGCGCGCACACACACACATGCACACATGTACAGAGCCACAAGAATATTAAAGGCAGAAATAAACAAACATACCATTATATTATGATTTTAATAGAAAGTAGCAGTGTGACTCAAGAGTTCAGTACTACAAAGTATGGTATAGATCATGACTTAGCTAGGACGGTTTCAATTCTAGCTGGAAATGAACTTGGCCTTATATTCATTTGTAATGAGCAAGAAATAAAGGCAAATAACAAGGCTTGTAGCTAAAAATACGTTATGACCCGCCTAGAAAAACGTAACCTCCCTTTTGCATGCTGGATGAGCAACATCTGCATAGTTATTTTTGTATGCAAGAACTGTGCAGCAAATAACTTTTGACTTCCCAGTGTGTAAATACACTACACAAGCTCGTTGAGGCTCTAAACATATTCTATTAAATACCTAGGTACAGCAGAGCTGCATTAGTACCTGACAGCTCTCCCGTCAACATGGCGCTGAATTTTTGACCCCAGCGTACCACTGCCTGGTACCCCTATTCTTACCTCTGTTTTATAATGCTGCACCTCATTTCCATATGCTTGCACTTATATTTTGCATGTGTACACTTATCTACTTACCTGTAAACATTCTTTATAAAGTGAAAAATTCAGCAGGTTCAGTGTTTAAGCAGCACTGTAAACTACCACAGCAATATTTGCGCTACTATATTGAAATATTATTTATGAATACAAACTTGCCAAATATTTCAGATGCTTCCTTATTTGCGTTCTTCACAAATATGTCTGCAATCTCAGTTGTACAATAGTCCCTTTTTCAAGCATTCAGTGCCAATAACATTTTCCAGAGATTTTAAAAATTTCTTGTTTTTCTCTGGTTTCCAATGCTGCTGTTCACATTACCCTCTCTGGCCTGTGAGACCAAAGCAGAGCATTTAGTTGTGACTATTTAGTTAAGATCTTGTAGAAATCAATTATTTTATGGAGGGCTGGGTGGCATTTTTCCTACCCTCTTTATTTTTGCATTAAAAATTGATTAACAACAGTTAAAATCAAGAAAACTTGAAAATTCAAGCAGCTGTTTTGCCATTTCTTAAGTTACATAATGCTGCAAAAGGCCAGGTTCCTTTCCTATCAGTCATCACCTCCTCATTTTTTCCTCTTTTGAGTCAGATAATATATTCCTCCACCTGGGGAGTGATTCTGCTACCAGTAAAAACAATGGGAGTCTTTCCGTTGACTTCAGGGGAAGTTGGATCAGTCTCCTGGCTGATTTAAGCCAGTCCTTACCTTTACTTCATTCTTGCTCTGAAGGCTAAAATGGATAAGGAATGTCAACCCAGGATCCTTCCAAGTCAGTGGCAAAATTCAGTCTGGGCTCCTGGCACATCCAGCCAAACTTTGCCTGACCTTCGGTTACAAAATGAGAGGTGTGTCTAGCATAGAGCCTCTGAGGACAAAGGCCAGGTATCAGCCAGTGGGTCTCTTTCCAAGCCCTACGTGTAGTTATCCTCTCCTCAGCCCTTTCATTATAAAGCAGTGTGTCAACATTGGTGAAAAAGTAAGAAATAATCAAGGGACAAAGTATTAGAAACATAGGTAGGTAATGACACATGGGGAAATAAAAGTGGAAAAATATGGCTGAGCTCTTGAAGGAAAAAATCTGTAATGCTCCATGGGAAGCAAATATTCATGCTTGGAAAACAGGACTGATAGGGTGATAATGAGAAAATCAGATCAGAGTGAAAACGACTGCAGCTCTGAGTTGCATGCGGGGAGGCACATCACAGTCCTGCTCCGAGGGGTAGCGAGTTCACACAGAATACGGCTCTCTGTACACAAGAAGTGTTAACCAGTTGGAAGGAATGCAAAATGCACAAGAAAAGTAATTGAGGAGTTGGTGAGAGTGACACAGGTATACAGAATTTGTACAAAGAAGTAGGTTGTGGGGGAATAGGATGTTACGATGTAATAACCACAAGCAAATTATCTGAACACAAACCTAATTGTCCACTGTATTGCTTTCCTTACATAGGTATAAATTAACATATATTTACATCTGATCGCTGTCTCCCAGCTGCTTTGTGTGGTAGAGTGACTAGAGTATCCAGTGTATATATTATTGGGGGGGGCTACAATCAGGCACAATACCTACATCACAGACTTCCCCTCTCAGACACTTTTCTGAGGTATGTATCTGCAAAAGAGCCATGAAGTGGGAGCAATAATATGTGAATTCTCCTCTCCCAATAATATTAAAGAATATTACAAATGCATTCACTATTTTTCCAACTTGTGATCAAAGAAGTAACTCTTCATCTATCAGACAAGAGGAAAGACAAAACTATCTAGGCTTCATTTTTAACAGATGAGAATTCAACTCTTAGCCCTGAAGAGCATTTTTATGCCCAGTTTTGCCTGATTTTGTCATTTAATAACTATTAACAAAGTCTGGCTTTCATGGATCCTCAAAAGGTGCACACATTGCTGTTGACCAAGATCTTTCCTATGTTACTAGGTTCCCAAATCAGGCCCTTAAATCCTCTTTTGCCCCCTGTTCCTATTACTGCCACTGCCTTCTAAAAACTATGAACACCATCTTTATAGCAACTGCCCAATCCTTGAGACCATCTGCACAACAAATGTCCAGTGAAGGCAACAGGAGCTGTATGCATAAAAAGGTTACACAAATATATGGTTTCATTTTTTCTTTACATGATTGGTATGCCTGAAACAAGCTCCCATTGGATGATGGACTGATTCAGTCACAGTTAATGTTTTCTCATCACAAAGATGAATGCCAAAGAGCTTGTCCTTCTGCCCTGAGCAGGGGGTGGACTAGATGATCTTGTGAATTCATAGTCATAAGGACTTCTAGCCTTACTTTTCTATGATCCTAACCCTAAGGTATCTTTTTATTTCCAATGGCTTTTAGGCAGCTTAAACCAGATAACTATAGTATTGTTAAAAGGATCAGTCTTGAATAGGTCATTCTTCTTCTAAGATTATATACCATGTGTGTGGTCAAAGAGTTGCTTGATTATTTTTCTGCCACTGCTATTTATTTTTTAATTAAAGAAATGTGTGTCCGGAAACTGGATACAGAACTTACACCCAGTTGTTTAAGCAATAAGCAGAACTCAAAGCATACACAAACTATTTACTTTGGACTAGACTTAACCAAGGGTCCCTTATATATTTCCTTTATTCAATAGACTCCCACTTGTGTCTTTTATGGAGACTGTCCATATAAAAAAGATTTGAATCCTATGGTGAAACCTCTCAAGTACAAAAGAACAGAAAAACAGTCTTGAACTTCTTTGCAGTAAATGGGGATATAAACTAGTTTATAAATAAATATGTTAGCTACTGTAAGGCTAATTTATTGCTTTCAGTTACTTTAAAACCCAAAGCAACAGCAAGTAGGAACCAATAATATACAATATTGCAGTGGCTTCTGAGGGTGCTATACAACTGATTTATGAGATCACACTTCAGTTTTAGGGAAAAGTGCATGTGGCAGTTTGTTGTTTGTCTGGGTAGGATGTTTTACTTAAATCTGCACAATTCCAAATGGAAAACACAGATTGCTACTTTCTGGAACTAAAATTTTGCAAAGAAGAGTAACATTCTAGCAGCCAGATATGGGCCATATACAATCTGTATAGGAAACTAATTCTTGTACAATTAGTAAAGGAAACAGTGCTTTGTTGCCAGGGCTGTTTTGGGTGTAAACAAATGTCGTGAAAAAAACAAAACACCTTTTCCCTCAATAACAACAGAAAGCCTATATGGACCAAACGCCCACATTCTTATTCAGATGAATCTCCGTTTGAGGGAGACATCCCACTATTGGGAAAGAAAACAGCATTTCTCTGTCAGGCTGGTTTTTTTTGTAAAATAAGATATTAGAAGAGGTTCAAAATCTTGAAATGTCAAGAAATAGTTCTGGTGAAGACAGTTTAGTGGGCAGAATATAGCCATGAAGGCCAGATAGCCCCAAGATATACAATTTATCATATTGATATCACCATTTACCTCCAGAGAGAGATCCTACAATTATATACTAGTCCTAGAGCTATTACTATGGACCTACCAAATTCAAGGCAGAAATGGAGCGCATGACAGCTCCTTTAATCTTTCATGATCCCCCACAAGCCCCCACCCTGATTGGCAGAGAGCCCCACCACTCCCCCCTGACCAGCAGGGAAGTGAAAACCACGGTTTTAAACATGGCACGGGTTCTGTCTCCCCTCCGGTCAGCAACAAGCACTGGGGCCACCAGGGCCCCTCGGCCAATCACCAGTGGGAGGCAAAAATGGCACCAAATTTTAAAACCAAGTTTTTGCCTCCTCGCTGATCAGAAGTGAGCTGCAAGCGCAGCCCCTTCACCAATCAGCAGTGGAGAGGTGAGTGGGAGCACCTTCAAGATTAAAGGAGGTGCAGCCCACTTCCACCATGAATTTGGTAGGGTCCTAAACAGAGAAAATGGCTTTTTACTATATCTATTCCAAATATCGGTCTATTGGAATTTCTACTGAAAAAGCCTCTGAAGACTTGGGCAGCCTAAGAATATTGTTTTTTGACTGGGTCTTCTGGGAATTTTGTTGCATCACAATTATCCTTCATCTTGATACATCTTAAAAATATGATTTAAAGCTGGGTTGATAATTTACAGCATGCAGTGGAACATTTTTATAAACTCTGAGAGCAGGGAACTCTCAATCCAGTGAAATACCATGGCTTTGCTACTTTTCTTTTCCACCTTCCTAATTACTGTAATGCAAAATGCAATTCCAGTTATCTTGAACCTCCACGCACGCACGCACGTTCTTTCGAATGTTTCTTTGTAGGAGAGTCCCGTAGCTGCATGGCCGCGCAAAACTACAAAACACCTAACAAATCATCTTAATGACACTTTTCTCAGACTTCACATAGAAGAATGATGAAAGGAAATTTTAGCCCTTTCTAATGTAATCCTTTTGTACATTTTACTCCGCTGTCTGAATTTGCTACATCCAAATTTGCTCTAAGGCTTAGGAATTATTTTTATATGCCTTGGATCAATTCGATCTTTGCACATCAGAAGAAAATAACTCAAAGTATCATAGCATAATATAAGAAAATGAGGTTAATGTCAAACAGAAGTAGACACCACCTCAGCTGGATAGACCTTCCAGTCTGTCTCAACTGGAACCACAAAGCTAATGAGCATGACCATTCTTAGACAGGATCCAAAGATCATAATCAGCATCAAAGTGCCAATCTCATTCCACCTGTTTATCATTACAGTTGAACCACAGGAGCTATTTGAGTCTTTTAATTCCAAACATGTGCTTCACAAATCAATTCTGAATCTCTGTACTGAAAAAAAGTTTCGGTATTCAAAACATTAAAGTTTTAATAAATTTGAAGTGCTTGTTTTGTGTGTTTAATTAAGTTCAAGTTGTCGTCTTAATGAAGCTTGATACACATATAAGCAAAAACTTAATCATTTAGTAAATAAGAATGATATATTTCTTCATTTTATAGCATACTAAAATGTAGGATTTCTAACAAGCCAAATGTGCTAAGCTATACACACACACACATAGTTTGTGTACCAAAGAAACATATGTATCAAATCTACTATAAAAACTGTACTTAGTTGCAATTCATCATGTTTTAATTATATCAACCGATGAAAAAACACCTTTCTTTAAAAAACAAAACCAAAAAGGTACAATGGGAAAGTTGATAAAATCAATTCTTTAAATTGGGCTTAGACTTCCTGATTTAAATCAACTTGATTTAAATCAATCTATGCTGGAAACTCAGGTTGTGTGTAGCCTAAATGAGAGGCATGTGTGCATGACGCTTTAAAGTGGGATAAATGCTTTTGCACCGCTTTAATGATGTTGGTGTTTGCACACTGCTGTAGGAAATTTGGCAGCATAATGCACCTTAAATGACTTGGGGTGCAGCAAACAAACCCCTTTAGGTTTGCTGCCCCTACTGCCATGGAGCAAAGCACCGGGCTCTGTGCAGCTCTGTCGGAAGCCCTGCAGGCAGCCTGGCAGCAGACCAGGAAAGCTTCACCTAAGAAAAGTGGTGAGCCTGATATTCACCCCCCCGCCCCCCCGAGCCTGCTTGACTGCCTGAGCTGCAGGAGTGCCCAGTGCTTCCCTCCATGGCTGCGGTGCCCCCTGGCCGCCCAAGCCAGGTGCCTGCAGGCGGGTGCGCCTGGCGGGGCAGGGGCCTGCCATTGCCGCGGAGGGAAACACCAGCTCCACCCCCACCACAGCCCAGGCATCGCTCTGCCTGCCTGCAGCTCGCCCTCCCCTGCCCGCTAGAGAGGCAGGGAAGTCAATGGGGGGTGTGCACAACACAGGGGGTTAATCAGCCCTAAACTGAAGCGGTGTTTTTTAAAACCCACTGCTTCAATTTAGGGCCCCCATTTCATCTACACATGGCCTGAAAGACTTATGTTGACAATATTTTCAAGTGCGAGGAAGACCTAAATCACATGGTCTGTACTGCAAGTGCTGAACACAGCAACTTCTTTGAGACCACGATTAACAAACAATTTTCTATGGTTTCTTTAAATTAGAAGTCATTTTATTATAGGTGAAAAACATGGCTGCGTGAAGGAAGAAAGGCTCCATTTTCAAGCTCTCTCTGGATATCTACTTAATTTGGGTATAATTGAAATTTTCTTCCCTTTTGGTTATCTTTTCTAAATCATATTGGCAGCAATCCATTCTTCCCTAGCAGGTGTGGTACATGATTCTCTCCTTGACTCTGGTTCCCTCACTTCATTCCCTGATTTTTTCCTTAGTATATTCTGTACATTACTAATACACAGCAAAAATTAAAAGCTCCCTTTTGTAGTACAGCTACAGGATTATAGCACTAGTACAAGTTCTAGTGATCCTATGACTGATAGACAAAAGTAGCTTGCAGCTAGAAAAGGCCACTATGTTAAATTACAGCAGATCCATTAAGTAGATGGATACTATGCTACAAGGAGGGAACATGCTTTTTTTAATGCTTCATGGTATGCTGCTCATGGACAGGTTTGGCACACAAGTGACCTCAGAGCCTTTACAGGGCTAGGCATTTGGGGTGCATTTTTAGAGGTTGTTTCCACAACAGTTCCATCAACGTAACTGCAGCTAAAGCTTGTTTAGTTCATGTCTTGCTGCTTTCCAGGTGGCTATTTGAAGCTCTATTTTGAGCAGGGCTGAAGGGAAATGTGAATATTGAAGTACTCCCTCCTTTAGCTGAAGTTTGCTGAACAAGAACAGAGTAGACAAGACAGCTCCAACCCCCCCCCCCACCAAGCATATGTGGCATCCCCCCCCCCAAAAACATTTGGTTTTCATCTTTGGCTGCAAATTATAGACAAAACGGAAGTGCTTTAAACACCAACAAAAGACCTGTTCAATTTCACTGTTGCAGAAATGCTATACCAGCCCAGTGGCAACTGTCTGAATCAAGAAGCAACATTTCTTAAGTATACTGAGGTTATGATAATGAGTTCATAGAAGGTACTAGTTCAATAAGTTTAGCAAAAGCACTGAGATCTGGATTTTTTCCTCCACTCTTTAGAAACAAACACCATTTCTCTTAGTCACCATCTCTGTATCTGAGGGAGAGGAAAGTATATTGGCTAGGTCAGGTCTTTTACCCTTAGAACATCATCACTATTCAATTTCAAACAACTTTACAAACATTCAAGATCATTTGTAAGGGCCTTTGAACAAATGAAGACTGCTGCTTCTAGAAAATGTCACAAGTTCAGTTTTTGAAGAAGTTGCACTATCAAACATTTCGCAATCATCTGATCAGTACAGGGAATCTAAGAGTTTTAACAAGCCCCAGCCCCTCTAAATACTGGGTATAGCCACTTTTTTGTAATTATCAACAGCTCAGGGGTGCCCAGTTTTAAGTGCTACAAGCTTGCTGGCAAAATAACCCATAATGAAAATCGACAACGCTTAGGATTTTTTCCATTGGTCCTATCAGAATCTAAACTGCAGGTAAGATCTTTAAAAAAACACCCCTAATTCCCATTTTCAGAAGTTCCTTGATGTCAGTTTTCTAAAGCTATCTATGGATAAATAATCCCCTTTCAAACTGCATCATGGGAGTGGAACCAGGGGATTTTTTTAAGTTCCCAAAGCAGGTAAGAACTCCCCACCTCTTGGCACTCCCTCCTTTCCCCTCCATGCTCAGCAGCATGTCTCCTCCTCGCCCCTTCCATTAACCCCCTCCCCCACCCACCACTTCTGCTGGCTGATCTGGGGGCAGGGAAAGCTGAAGAGCCCCTCCTGCCGTGCTCCAGCTGAACTGCATAGGGAGCTGGGCTCAGTCAGGCACAGTGGTTTTGGAGGCAGCAGGTGGGTTCCTCCTTCCAGCCCAGGTGTTCCTTTCCAAGTTCAGAAGCAGGCACAGGGAAGGGACCCCTTGTGCTGGCACCATGACAGCCACTGTTCCCAGCTGAGCCCAGCTCCTGCTGAGCATGGGGCAGATGAGAGGGGGTGCTGGGATGAGGGAGGGGGGTGTATTCTTACCTGATTCGGGGACTTAAACAATCCCCTGGCTGCTACTCCTGCAGCGTGTTCTGCCCACCCCAGTGACAGTGGAGAGTTAAGAGCGGGGGATGCAGCCACTCCGTCAATGCTGGTCGCTGCCCCCACACCTCCCTTTACAAAATCCTGGATCCACCCACGAAACCATCTGAATGAGCTTCATCCTATGGGATGCCAATGGGATTTAAGTACTTGAGTCACAGTGGCAAAAACTGGAAAAGGAACTCTGTTTAAAATGGGACTTATGGACCTCATTCATATCAGTGCCACTTTGCTTCAGGAAATGCTGTTTTACTGGCCTGGTATGACAGATTTTGTCCTGTTATATTCCTAGTACTTTTTCATAAAGAAGTCATTTTTTTAAAGTAGCTGATGCATTTTCATTCAGTTCTTGGCTCTTTGCTTAGAAGTGCAGTAAAGTGCTCACCTTTTCTATTTGTAGATTCAAGATCAAGAATACCATTACCAGGCACCATCTAAACCAAACCAACGTTTTTAGTTTATCCTGCATAAGTAATTTCCCTCCTACCCTCAATGGCTCATTTTATGATTTTGGGGATAGAAGAGGTGAAGCAACCTCTGGTACAAAGGAATTTTTTAAATCGTTGGCATAATTTAGAAATTAGTCACAGATTAGTTGATAGTTTTCTAAGGGAAAGGAAAAATTAGCTCAGCTGAGCATAATTTTTTTACTATTGATTACAATAAGATCTGCTTTGTGGGAACTAAAGCAGATTATAGTCACATATTTCTTTCAAAGCAGGTGGTATGAGCTTGTGGCTTGCAACCAAGAAATGGTAAGCTTTGGTTCTGTTCCAACATTCTGCCACTGACTTGCCAGAAGGCCCCAGAGCAAGTCACATAATCCCACATTTTGACTGACTGAGAACTTAATTTGAATACCCTAGGGCCTGATAGCAAGACATGCTATATGACAATATCAGCCAAAATCAACTGAGATGGCTACAGAAATGTGATTTTAATCACTAGATGTCATCCCCCCACTTAACTGTCACAATGCACTTGTTCCAACAGCAATACTTTACAGCATACTGGTCAAGTGAACTGGACAAGTGTGCATTTGGAAAATGCTGCATCTACAGCAGGAAAGAATGTTTTCTAGATGTGCCTGTATGGAATTTAGTAATCAATGACTTAATGCTCAAAGCTGTGTTTCAATACCAAAGCAAACCATACTGAAATATACTTAATTACAACCATGATAGAAGCAAAATAATATCACTGCCTGCAGCACTGCCAAAGCAAACGTTATGTAAAGGTCAGCTGGAAAGAATGTCAGGATCTGAGTTAATTAGAACCACACCAGCAATGCTAGCGTATTGCCGAAGCAGGTGTGCTTACTGCAAAAGAGGCAAGTCTCAGTTTCTCAGCTGCAAAACAACAAAAACGACAATATTATTCTTCTCCTGCCCTTTCAACCTGCTTTGGGGTGGCATCTTCAAGTTATCACTCTGTACTGCTGCACAGGATGTGAAGTTCTGTATGAGTCATTTTGAGAGGTAGGTGGCAAGTGCAATACAGAATTAGAGTCATTCTGTCTTGCCATCCAACTGCCTTTTGGATTGGTACACAGAAAAAATTAGATGTGGTGATGGGGTGCAACGGACATCACAGCCTTTCTGTTGTTCATTTCAAAAGTTTCTGCTTGCGTCTCATTTGCACACATGCCCTCCCACATCTCCTCTATGAACTGAATACCTAATCCTTACAAAGTCATCAGCTGCAAAGTATGGGGAACACAAGCTAGTTAGGGGAATTCACACAACACTCTGAGAAACACTGGCTGAAGAGTACATTTGCATAGAAACCACACACAATCATGCATATAGCACTGAGTGACCAAGGCAAAAATACTTTGAAGCAGACACTTCTGTCCTTAAATTAATAAAACTTCTCAGCTGCCCAACATTTAAGCTTCTCTTTACTTAACAGTTACTTCAACCTCCATACTACATTTATAAATATGAGGAGGATGGCACAGGAATGGCATATAGGAGATCTGCATTGCCTTCCTGCTGCCACTGATTCTCAGTGAGAGTCTCCCCTATTTTCACCCACTGAATCCCATTGTGGGCATATTAATTTATTTTATTCAACTTTCTCCATGGATGTGTGTGATCTGAGGAGCACTGGATTAATCAGGTTCCCATATCTTCATTCTCCTGCCTTCCCACCCATATTTTTCCTGAAAAGAAAACACATTTGGTAATAAAATGGATGTTCCAAGACTGTTTATAAGAAACAGTCATCCAACATTAGCCCTGGAGCCTTTATCTCATAAAGTTATTAGACAAAAAGAAAATTATATGAGAGCAAGGCATTTAAATGCTTAGAGAAACCTCTCCACTGTCATTGTTAATTATAAGTAACTACTACACATTGAAAGACATGCATTATATTTAAATGCTTTATTCATGTACGTTTTTTATTTTATGTTTAAGTAGTCATGCTTTCCACCAGGGAGATATAATGTGTCTGCTCCATATAACACAAACCAGGATGCTTGATGTATTATGAAGATTTTGCTGAGCAGTCATTTAAGGCAGTGGGGGCCAATCCTTTTGGCAGGTGTGCCCTGCACCCTCCCCAAGTGCCACCGTGATCCTTTTCCCTTGCCTGAACTGCTGGTTGGCCTTCGGCTCTTTGCCCTGTGCTTCCTGACCAAACTTCTTCTCTGCTTTCTGCTCCCTGCCCAGTGCTTCCTGCCTGATCTGTAGGGGCGTGCGAAACGGACCGTATTCGATTTGGATTCAGCCCGAATCAGGGACAGTGATTCAATTAGTTGATTCAGATCACTGTCCCCGATTCAATTCGGCCAAATCCAAATCTGAAGATTCAATGCTGATTCGGAGAATCAGCAATTCGGCCATAGACACAGCTTTAAATGTTTTTTTCTACAGACCTCAAGGTACCAGGCATGGCTTGTGAATGCTGCGATGCTGGGGCGGAAGAAGCGTCTCACAGGAGTGCAGGGGGCCCCCCCACGTGCTTGGCAGTGAACCTGAAAGTGGACCAGAAGTATTTCCGGTCCAATTCTGGGTCTGCCAGGGAGCGCAATTGGCCGCTGGAGGACCCCAGGTGCCCCCCCAGACCTAGGAGGCACCAGTCACTGAGCCGGGGTGGCGCAGGGGCCCCCCCCCGGTGCGCTCCCCGGCAGACCCGAAATGCTTCTAGTCCACTTCTGGGTCTGTTGCTGAGCGCACTGGGCAGCCCTCTGCGCTCCTGTGGGACGCTCCATCCACCCCAGCAACACAGCATTGACGAGCCACCCGCTCGCTACCTTGAGGTATGTAGAAAAAACATTTAAAGCTGTGTCTATGTCCGAATTGCTGAATCTTTCTGAATTGATTCAGAGAGATTAAAGGGTCTCCCGATTTGATTTGGAGATTTGGCCACCAAATTGGGTCAAATCTCCGCCAAATCAAATCAGGGACTGAAGCTTTGCACAGCCCTACTGATCTGAATGTTTTGCTTTCTGCTATCTGTCCCCTCCCCAGTCTGCCATGTGCCACACACACAGGCTGCCTGGGACACTTATGGCACCCTTGCCCAGTGCTGTAGCAAGGTGAAGGGAGGGCGAGCAGGGCATCTGCCCTAGGCGCTGAAGCGAAGGGGCACTAACAGGCGCTGCCCAGCTGGGCGGGGAACAGGACGAAGCTGCAACCGGCTTGTTTGGCGGAGATGCAGGGATGGGGGACAGGTGGCTCCTGCCATTGTGTGCACTACCGGGCAAGCATGGGGGGGGGGCGCATGTTCTTCCCAGATCTGTGTGAGGGACAAGGGTGGGCTGCTTCTGCAGGCTTTGCCTTGGGTGCCAAACTTTGTTGCTACAGCACTGCCCTTGCCGCAGGTGGCTGTCCCTGGTTTAGAGGCAGATATGAATGTTATCTATGCACAAATAATCCCCAGTAAAAACATTTAGCACCAACCCACCCAAATAAGTCAAGATTTTTTTTTTGTTCATTTTGGAATGCTGCGGATTGGGATGGATGTGCAGCAGCAAGGCCAAGAGCTGTGACTGTGTCTCTGATTAACTGTTATGTGTAGCCACAAGAAGGCTGACAGCATATAAAAGCGCATCAGTTACAAGAGATGTCATGGATACTATGATATTTAAAACAATAGTATAGCTGGATCATGGATTAGGAAGCTAAGAATATTTTCTAAAGGCCTTTATATTGCCCTGTTCTTAAATATCACTCCCTCTAAGGGGTAGAGGGAGGAGAAAAGTAATTGCCTTTGTATAGTCTTGATTTTTTTAACATCTCACCTTTTTCCGATTAGCTGGTGATAAGCTTCTGTACAGCTTCTTGCCTTGTTTGCCCGCGTTCCAAATGGTGAAAGACGTCCAGTGCTTTAGGACTTGGTCTTCCAGAAATCTGACTCGATGATTCCAGATGGTTCCCCTGGGGAATCAGAAAAGAAGTGCGTTTGATCTCAAAATACATTAACAACATAAGAAATCTCACTTTCCAAACAGATACATTTCTGATGCAAAAACCACACTGAAACATCAGACTAGCAACAATTCCAGTGGACATGAATGCTGTAACTGGAAAAAAGATGGTCTCCTGTTTAAACATTAAACTTGCTGTCTTTGCTGCTGTGATCTTTTATTTATACTCAGACATGGACAATGTATAGGGGAAATCTCAAGTTGCTGGAGAAGTACCATCAATGCTGCCTGTGGAAGATCCTTCAAATCCAGTGGGAAGGCAGATGCACCATTAGTGTCCTCTTGGAAGAAAACACTGTGAGCACGGAGGTGATGATCATCCGACATCAACTTTGCTGCACCAGCCAAGTCATCTGGATGTTCGACTCCAGATTCCCAAAGCAAGTTTTATTCTCCCAGCTCAGTCAAGGTGTATGCTCAAGAGGAGGGCAGAGAAAGCACTTCAAGGACGTCCTCAAGGTTAATGTGAAAGAAATGCACAATTGACATCAACTCGTGGGAGACTATTACCTAGGACTACCCCAAATGGCGGAAGAGTCTGCTGCAAGGATCTCAGTACTCTGAAACCTTACGAAGACAGCGGGAGACAGAAAAGCAGGAGGAGCAAAAACAGCTTGTCATGGACTGAATTAAGAGCCCAGAGCCACCCACCCCGCATGGAAACATGTGCCCAAGTTCCAACAATCTGTTGATCCTGGATAGGCCTCCTTAGCTATCTTCGAATCCACAGTTAAGACTTCACAGACGACAATCATCCTTGACTGTGAGGGACTGCCAGTGATAATATTGAGCTCAGTTCTGTTTCAATGTACCCTGCAAGATGTTGAGCAAGTTAAAGACATGTGATGGACTTCTTCTAAAACATATATATTGATGGGGCACTGTAGAGATACAATATTGTCAAATCTTGTACAATGATAAAAAATTAAAAAATGCCCAAGTGATTTATGATTCTAAGACCCATGCTCAAAAGTGACCTATGCATTGAAGAGCTTAAGTCCCAAAACGGTTTAGGCTCCTCAATCATTCAGGCACTTATGAAAAAAATTACCACTATGCACTTTTAAGCAATATAGGAACCCAAGTGCCATTGATGAAGCTTAGTTTTCTCAGTCTATGTTCCAGCTGTGCTACTGCCTTTTACTTTATTAAGTATCATGGTATCCATCTCTTCCACAACTGGCACACTGCCTGCTACAGGCTACACATAAAATTACATTTGACTTAGACTCCTAAGTCACCTTTGGAAATGGGACTTAAATGCCTTTGTAAATGTAATCCTAAATCATTTATAACATTCTCAAGTAGATCTGAGTAATTCACTGTACTAACTTTCCATTGTATGGTTACATTTGAGGGTGAGGTTTGTAGAGGATAAATTGCTAGAGAGCACAAGGAAGTCAGAAGATGGTGACTCATTTTACAAGAGCCAGTGGTTGAATATACAGGTGTGTGTGCGCGCATGCATGCTGTGCGTGTGTGTGCGCATGCATGCTGTGCGTGTGTGCGCATATGGATAAACAACCACACCTCTCTACGTGGCACATCTGATTAGTTTAGATTACCATGATCACTAACTTCTCAAATCATGGCCTTTTTTGGTGCTGAGTATGAAATAGGTCTACTTAAAAGATACTGCAAACTAGTCAAAGAAATGTCTTCCCTTCCTCCTAACAAACTAATTCAGAGAGCAGTGTGTCAGAGCAAGGGTGCTAAAATGACTCGGGTCCAAAAGTCCCTGAAATAGGTCCAAATACATCCAGCAGTTGAACCTGCTACCACTAAATGTTACAGTTTTAGGAAGACAAGGTTCTTTGGGTGAATCTCATATCTTTTATTAGACTAACTTAAATAGCTGGAAAAAAATTTCTTAGCAAACTTTCAGGTTTAAAAACCCTTCGTCAGGCTGAGGAAGCATCTGCAGTTGGTAAACTCTAAAACATTCTAGTTGAAATCATGACATGATGGATGTCAAGTGTTCCAGGTTATGTTTTGGTTTTTCAGCTATCTGTAATTTCTTTCCATGATACTAGCATATAAAACCACTTTTAGCTTTGGCTATATCCTATTATTTGTCTAAAGCCTAAGAATCTCAACCCTGCTTTGCAAGATGTTGTGTCTGTCAGCAGTGCTAAAATACAGCAGAACTAATTGCATTGTATAAATATACCATCATTGTAAGTATAAAGTTCCCACAAGTTAACACCCTGGACACATTTTAGGGCTTCTAATGGATTTATATCTTAGGGATTTAGATATTTTCACCTTAATAAGTGCAAAAGCATCACACAGCCTAGAACGAAGGGAGCAGGGAGCTTTTAGCAACTGTGCTCTGTTCTTTACTTGAAAAGTTGTGCTTAGGCTTGTCATTCACAGAGGTTAAAATGTTACTCTTTTAAAGCAAGTAAGTGAGGCCACAGGAAGGATTTCTGTCCATGTGTGTGCATGTGAGACAGAGAGAGGGAGTTTGTATCACAGGATTCAGGAGCAATGCTACAACAACAATCCAGTACCGATCCCAAGCCTAAGCAAGCCTGCAATGATCAACAGTCGATCAAGTTCAAAAGTCCTGAATAACCCTATAACAACGCAGGCTTGAGCAGCCCAAAACTCATGACTGCCCCATGTATGTGATTCTGAATATGCAGGTGCATGTTCAGACCAAACAACGCAAAGGCAATTGATGAATTTACTTAATTTTCAAGCTTATATGTTCCCTTTCTTATTAAGAATTGTGCATCCCCACTTCCCCAAATAAAGTAGGTGATGTACTCTTTTTCTGAGGGAAACAGCAGACAAAGAACAGTGGAAGAAGTCACTGGAAAAATAATCCTTTAAATAGAGTGTAAGCTTAACAAAATGTCTAAAAAGTATGCTTTAAAATAAAGCAAGCTGACAGATGTCTGTGTGTCCAAGTGGATTTTTATGCCTGAAATAAATTCCACAATGTAATTTATACAAATCTAACACTGTAAACAAATGTAAGAGTGATACCAAATGTTGAGTCCGCACAACTGTGGGACCATAATCATGAAACATCTGTAAATGCTGCAGCTTGGTTGGGATTATCAATTTCAGAAAGTTCAAAGTGTATTCTCACAGAGAGGAGATGCATTCAAGGCAGGCATTTGGTCTTGAGTCCTTCATTGCAACTGCTCGGTGTTTTCAACAATCTTCTCACCCTCCCCATTTCTGCTCGTTTCCTAATGTCTTCAATCACTTATTTTTTTAAAATATCTGTTTCCACTGTATAATGTAATATTGAATAATGTATCAGTATAATTGCTTAAAGAAATTTGATTTTAGCTGAAAATGTTGGTTTATGTTCAGGATACTTCTAGTATTCAAAATAGGATTCCACTTCACATTAAAATAACTAGTTTACTAAGCACAAAAAAAATGAATTCCCATGAATGTATGACGTAAGTGCAAGGGAGTGTTGAAAACTGGCTTATGAAATGCAAACTTATTTCATGCTTGTAACTTTTTTTTTTTAATCTTGGTCTCTACCCAGGGCTGGACACGGGCATGGGCAAACCAGGTGACTGCCCAGGGCCCGAACAAAAAGGATGCCTAAAAATGGTAATTCAAAAATTATTCTTCTCATTATCTCCGGTGAAGGGGGCCCAATACTAAAAGTTTGCCAGGGCCACCATGACTCCAGGTACGGTGCTGTCTCTACCTGTAAAATGACCTCATCCAAAGACCACAACAGAAAGACTATCATTGACTACAGTAGGCTCTGTATTAGGTGTTCAGCTGAAATTCCCCAAAATATCAATGACGGCAACATTCATAACCATCTCTATGTTCATACAAAGCAGCCATTTCAAGCATTTTACAAGATGTAGGAAGGCAGTTTGGTTACAACAGCTGAGCCTTTAGCTCAGATCTGATCAACCTGACAACAAAATGAATTCCTCCCAGAAGTGGAGGGAAGCCGCAGACGTTGTAATCCCATAGTTCAATCAATCCCCCTAACCCCATTGTGCAGTTTGATGCATGACATTTGGAAATTCCTCAACAGTATCCTGATCCCAGTACCAGCAACTGGTACTATGAAATAGGTGCTTCAGTAATCCCACAATGCATTGCTATTGCTACACGCTGAGTTGTACAGCCTGCTCTGTTCCAAAATCATTCTGTAACACACACTTTGCTCTGTGTATTACCTAATGAATCCACTAACATTTTACATAACGAATGGCCTCCTCTGCTAGCATAGGAACACACTTAGTGGTAAAAGTTGGCAAACTCTTTTAAGGTTCAAACCCCTGCTGATAATGAAAAAACTCCTACTGAACTGGGAGTTTTGCCTGAGTGAAGACTGCATTTAGGACCATTATGGTGAGACTGACAGTACTGGCTAGAACCAGGAAAGGGATGGACAAGCCCACCACAGAGAGCAATGAATTTTGTTAAGGAACAGACAGAAGGCAGGGTAGGGATGCTCCTTATACGGTTAAGGAACAGGAAGAGCTATTTCAGAGCTGGACCCATCATCACCAGAGACTGCTGACTCTACTCAGTTATCTGGTGCTTTTATCATGTGGACAAATGGGGACAGGGATGAGACCAACCCATTGTTTTATACTTGGAGGGAGGGTAAGTGATTTCCCCCCCCGCATTTTTCACCTCAATCAGCATTTGTGTTAAGATCTCCAGAAACAAACGGCTGCTCGCTTACCACTGTGCAATGGACTCTCTGACCTACATCTTTTAGGTTAGACAATCCAGTCTCCTTAGCTGTAACTGCTATGGGGCGCTCACTTTTTCCATCACCGCAGAAAGAAAGTCCTGAGACAGGCCTGCATATTAGGCTTTAGGAGACAGGATGCCATACAGCTTGGGTTTAATCTCTTAGATTCTTAAAATTTTAAACTGATTTAAAAAAGGTAAAACAAATCATTTGACTGGCATATACTGCAGCATTAAGCTCATGAATTGAAAACAGATGGAAAAGCTGCTTTTTCATATAACAGCCAGCCAGCCAGACTGAAAACACCAGTAGAGGTAGACACCTTTACCAAGTCATGCAGATCTGATGAGTTAAGTCTGTCTTCAGCTTGTCATCTGGGTAATGCTTCCACCTGTCAGAGATTTGAATGAATGTTCATATAGTTTTACACACGAGGCAAATTAAACGTAGGGAAAATGTGTTTTGTTCTCCATAGATGTGGAAGTCCTTTAAACAGATGCACTGGGAAACATTTGTGCTGAAATACAGAACTGGTTGTTAAAAAAAAAGACAAATATTAACATCATGTTTACTATGTATTTAGGGGAAAGTCCACATACTCTGATCTAAGACAGTTGTTTTAATATAGCCCATAGTCAAATCATACGTGCAAGAATGTCAGTTCTTCCTTTGGAATTGCAGTTAAGATTCAGCAATATGACAAATAGCAATTTGCTTGCCATATCTGTTAGCTACCTCCACTTTTCCTCTCACATTTCTGATGGAGCCTTGGAAAAAGACTACTTTTCCTAACCATTTAACTTTATTATGTCTCGTCCTTGAAACTTTTTTCCTGGCCATTTTATTTTGGCATGAAGCTTACATGCCAAGAAGCTGAAAAAGGTTTACAATTCTCATTTTATAACATTGTTGCTTATTCCTTATGCAACTCTTTACACCAAGTTAGACTCTCTTTCCAATCTTTAAGTGTTGAGAACAAGTCTAAATGAAAGGGTATAGTAATCTAACTTACTTAGGTCTGTCTTTTGCTCATCATCTTCAAACCTGTACTCCTTGTAGTAGGATATCAGATTGTGTGATACTAATGACGAAACAGGTGAGCAGCTGGAAAAACAGCACTTTGCATATAAACTGCAGGGTAAGAACTTGATGATTAAGCAATGGAGTAAGTAAGGCAAAAGCTTACAGTGACCTTTAACATATATCTTAATCTGTTCTTAGACCCTTTTTATAAACTTTTGTAAATTTGCCTAGTGGGGAATTTTGAATTATTAGTCTTGATCCTTTATTAACCTTAATTATGTTTTGAGAAACTCCAAACAGGAAGCAACAGAAGTAGCACCAAGGCATGAGGTTTTCTCTAGGGGATTATCAGTGGCTGCAAAAAAACGCAGTTAACATTAATGTCCATGATTTTGAGACCAGTCAAGTCCTTATATGGCTCCTTAGCTTTTCATCACTCATGGCAGTGTGATAGTTTGAAGAGGCTTCCCACACACAAATAAATATATCCAATACATGTTCCACAGAAAATCTCAGCAATGTCTTGAAGGCCATAGGGTATACTATCTCCTGCCACTTAAGCTAACAAAAATAATTTTGGATTTGATGCAAAATATCTTTTAATGTAATCAGAAGTCACATTCCTGAGCAATGCTCTAGTTGCTGTTGGCATCTTTTGGCAGTTGCCTTTTCCCCATTCTTTATAGTATGATACATTCCCAAAAGGAAAGTAAATGCAGAGAAATATGAAGGTCAAGCATTTTTCCAGAATTATTTTAGTAGAAATTCTAAAACTTCTCCTAGCTTTTCAAAAAGAGAGGCCGGTGTATTACAGGGTAAGCAAAAAGGTTTTTAAAAACGTGATTCTACTCTACTAAAACTAATTCTATCACAATAGCAAGTGCGGGGCTCAACCCCCATCCCACAGGCCAGATGTGACCCACAGAGCCATGTCATTTGGCCTGCACGGGTCCTCACAAGTCTGAAAATTTGGTAGTGGGGTTGCAGTGGCAGCAATTGCCACTCCTTGCTGCCAAATTTCCAGACCCATAGGGAGCCCCATGAGCTAGACAACATGCTGGATCAGCACACACACACACGTCCTAGGACCCGATGCAGGCTCAAAGGGGTTGGCTGGAGGCAGTGCAGGACCCATCATGCAGTGTGGGGCCCCAGATAAATGGCATGGAGCCTCAGGGAAGTGACAAGGGGCAGTGCAAAGCCAAGGGAGGTGGCAAAGAGCTATGAGAGGCAATGCAAAGCTCCAGACAGGTAGTGCCAGCAGTGCAGAGCCAAGGAAGGGGGCATGGAGCCCCAGGGAGGTGGCATGGGGCCCAAACTGGCGGTGTGGGGCCTGGTCCCATGGTGAGGAGCTTAGGGAGGTGGCAAAGGGCCCCTCCAATGGTAGGCAGAGCAGAGGTGGTGCAGGATCTGATCCTGGTGTGTGGGGTCCAACCTGGCCCGTGGACAGGCCCTGCACCAGTCATCCCACCCGCCACAGCAAAAGGTTAAGCACCCCTGCAACAGCACATTCTTATTCTGCAGGATCTGCTGCTCTCTCTAGGCATTCAGAGTCTGATGACATGAGTTGTATGGCTCAGTCTTTACTCCTGTCAAAACTACAAAGCCAAGAAGAAAGTGAGTTAGATTCACCAAAGTGGCTCACACAGCACGAACACGATTTTTAACTAACTTGCAGCTGCAGGGCTGCATTCTGTTCCCATTTACATCACAGCAACCTTACTTCAGTAAAAAAAAAAATCAGGAGTACTACTGAGGGCAAAATCCAATGGCTGTGGAATTATCATTACTAGAGGAAGAACCATGAAGAATTGAATGCGACTTTCAGGTCCCAAGCTGAGTTTGCACAGCTGCAGGTCAGGAGAAAAGAATCTTAAAACCATCATACAATACGACTCATCTGATTGTCCAATGGGGCCTTGGCATGTGTTACACTTAGCATGTGATTAACCTGTTAATCATGCCATAAATGGTGAGCCTGCCACATGTTCAAGGAATTAATGGCACGTTCCCGTATGAGCCTGTACCTCAAGGCTTTAGGTACAGAGCTAGGAGCCCATCAGCTGAGGAAAGAGCTGCCAGCCAAGCATTGTGCAAACACCTTGCCAGGCTGGGGGGAGCCATAAGGCATCTGTGGCATGACTGTATGATTACTGGGACTGGGGACCAGATTCTACCTCACTATTATTTTAATGTCTGTCATGGGCCTCAGAGAGAGGCCTAAGCACTACAAAATCTTAGGGTTAAAGGCACCAACAGAGATGTTGGCAAAAGCCTGCCAGCAGCCATTTGTATGAAGTTTGACTCTCAGGGTGCTTGTATACGCAATGAAAATTGCCCGTTTTTGCGGTTTAATTGTCATGCTTTACATGTACCGGGTTTTTTTGCGATTTAAATGAGTTTGTTACAATGCAAACTAGACCACATCCCCATGTAGTTTAGTTTGCAACGTAGCTACTTGTAACATTGCAGCCTTTAATCCGGAGCGGGCAATTATTTGGGCGGAGGGCTGCTTACTGAATTTTGGCACAGTGTCGAGAGCCACCTGGGTAGCCACAACCCCTGACAGGGGCCCCACCCCCCGGGTCACCATCTTGGGACCAGAAATCCTACCCCCTAACCCCTGACCTTTGCCACCAGAAGTCCCTCCCCTTGCCCCCAGGAGTATTCCTTTCAGCAAGGGATTTTGCCATCTCAGAACCAGAAAAATACCAAATTATATTCTAAAAATCAAACATCTACAACATTCATTCATTTAATTTCAAAAAAGATTTTTGTCCTGATTTACATGCGTTTGTGTAGTGTACACAGAGGTGATTGCACAATAGCTTAAAATGAAATCTTACTCTTGAATATTGTGGGGGCGTGGAGGGCATGGGGGTGGGTATAGGTTTGTCGGGGGCTGTGGGTGTGTGGGGTGTGAGGTAGCATCTGTGTGTGTGTGTGGATATGTGGGGTGTGGGTGGGTACAGGGTTTGTGTGGGGATATGTGTGGGGCGAGGGTGGCTGGCATGTGTGAGGGGGTGTGGGGGTTTGCATGATGTGCTTGTGGGACTCGCCCTACGAACACACACACACACACACACACACTCTCTCTCTCTCTCTCTCTCTCCCCCCCTCATTGCTTTCTTTGTCTCTCTCCCTCCCTCATTGCGTGTGCATGCACACCACCCCCCAGGTTACTGGCATGGCCCCATGCTCCCGTGGTTCGGTGATGCAGCCCAGGACCATGTGGTACTAGAGCAGGCACACAGGGAAGCTGAAAGCAGGCAGAGGCTTCCAGTTGGTGTGGGGCTGGAGTGGGAGTGGGTTGGGGGTGCGGTGGGTTGGGGTGGGGCCAGGCTGGCCTTGTTGCTGGCTGCCCGGGCTGCCCCTGGGTCCTACTGCCCCTGGGTCCTATCATCTTTGACGGGCAGCCAGGAACAGATAAATATTAATTTTCTAAATATTTTTCGGGGCCCCATGGGACACAGAGAATGGCTTGGTGGGCTGCATCTGCCCTGAGGGCCATATTTGCCCACCCCTGCTTTAAGCTGACAGCTCGCCCCCCTGGCCATGGTAGAGGCGGGCTAAAAGCAGAAGTGGTGATCCTGATCCTTTTTTTTTCATTTTTGCGGAGCCTGCTTGTGTGTCCCACAGCTGGGGCGAGCTGCCTCTGAGCTGCAGGGGACCCTGGTTCTTCCCTCTGAGGTGGCAGTGCCCTCTGGGGCCACACAAGTGGGCAGCTAGTGAACCAGGGGCTGCCTCAGCTTGGAGGCAGCACCTACTGGATCCAACTCTTCCCCAAGCCTGCTGGGGCTTCCAGCACCATGTGTAGTCTCCCTGCCACCTTCCCACCACCTGGGACCACCTGGGAATGTGGTGCCTTGCCCCTGAGGCAGTGCAGGGAAGTGGTTAGGAGGGTGGCTGAGTGTGCTGGCAGCTGGAGAAGGTGGCAGGGATGGCACATAATTGCTCTGAGTTCCAATATGAAACTGGAGACAGGCCTGTTGAATGTTTCTGGGTTAGGGTCAGAGGGGAGAGCAACAAGGGTGATGTCACGGTATGTCTGCTATAGACCACCAGACCAAGAGGATGAGGTAGATGAGGCTTTCTTCAAACAGCTAGCAGAAGTTTCCAGATCACAGAGCCTGGTTCTCATGGGGGACTTCAATCACCCTGACATCTGCTGGCAGGGCAATACAGCTGTGCACAGGCAATTAATGAAGTTTTTGGAGAGGGCTGAGAACAACTTCTTGCTGCAAGTGTTGGAGAAGCCAACTAGGAGTCATGTCCTTGATCTACTGCTCACAAACAGGGAAGAATTGGTGGGGAATGTAGAAGTGGATGGCAATATGGGCAGCATGACCACAAGATGACTGAGTTCAGGATCCTGAGGAAAGGAAGGATGTAGAGCAGCAGAGTAAAGACTCTGGCCTTCAAAAAAAGCAGACTTTGACTCACTCAGAGAACTCATGGGCAGGATCCCCTGGGAGGCCAGTCTGAGGGGAAGGACAGTCCAGGAGAGCAGGTTGTATTTTAAAGAAACCTTACTGAGGGCGCAGGAATGAACCATCCTGATGCACAGGAAGACTAGCAAGTCTAGTATGGCAGAAGACCAGCTTGGTTTAGCAGGGAACTCTGCAATGAGCTAAAACATAAAAAGGAAGCTTATAAGAAGTGGAAACTCAGATGCAAGACTAGGGAGGAGTATAAGGGTACTGCTTGGGCATGTAGGGATGAAATCAGGAAGGGCAAAGTGCAATTGGAATTGCAGATAGCACAGGACATGAAGGGTAACAAGAAGGGTTTCTACAAGTATGTCAGCAACAAAAGGAAGATCAGGGAAAGTGTGGGTCCCTTACTGAATGGGGGAGGTAACCTAGTGACACGTGATGCAGAAAAGGCTGAAATACTCAATGCCTTTTCTACCTCAGTCTTCATAGGCAAGGTCACCTCCCAGACTATTGCACCAGGCAGCACAGTTTGAGGAGGAGATGAGTAGCCGACAGTGGCAAAAGAATAGGTTAGGGACTGTTTAGAAAAGCTGCGTGTGTACAAGTCTATGGGGCTAGATGTGATGCACCTAAGGGTGCTGAGGGAGTTGGCCAATGTGACTGCAGAGCCACTGACCATTATCAAAGTAAACTTGTGATTGGGAGAGGTCCTGGATGATTGCAAAAGAGCAAATATAGTGCCCATATTTAGGAAAGGGAAGAAGGAACATCTGGGGAACTACAGAGCAGTCCACTGCACCTCAGTCCCTGGAAAAATCATGGAGCAGGCCTCAAGGAATCCTTTTTAAGCACTTAGAGAAGGTGATTTAGGAAGTCAGCATGGATTCACTGAGGGCAAATCATGCCTGACCAACTTGATAGCCTTCTACGATGAGATGATTGGCTTGGTGGATGCTGGGAGAGCAGTGGACATGATTTACCTTGACTTTAGCATGGCTTTTGATATGGTCTCCCACAACATTCTTACAGGCAAGCTAAGGAAATACAAGTTTGATGAATGGACTGTAAGGTGGAAAGAAAACTGTCTGGGTCACTGGGCTCCAACGGTAGTAATCAATGGTCTAGTTGGCAGCCAGTATCAAGTAGGTGCCTCAGGGGTTGGTCCTGAGGCCAGTTTTGTTCAATATATTCATCAACAATGTGGAAGATGGGATGGAGTGCACCCTCAGCAAGTTTACAAATGACACCAAGCTGGGGGGAGTAGTAGATACGCTGGAGGGTAGGGCTAGGATTCAGAGATACCTAAACAAATTGAAGGATTGGGCCAAAAGAAATGTCCTGAAGTTCAATAAGGACAAGTGCAAAGTCCCGCACTTAGGATGGAACAATCCCATGCACCAGTACAGGCTGGAGGCTGACTGGTTAAGCAGCAGCTCTGCAAAAAAGGGCTTTGGGGTTACAGTCCTTGGCCCAATCCTTCCTGGCCTGCCCAATTCGGTTTAAATCAGATTTGGCCAAATTGAATCAGAACAGTGATTCAAATCCCCGAATCAAATCACTGTCCCCTGAATCAGCCAAATCCGAAGCGAATACTAGCAGCTTCGCACAGGCTTACCGAATATGAGCCAACAGTGTACCCTTGTTGTGAAGAAAACTAACAGCACAGTGGGCTACTGTAGTAGAAGTGTTGCTGGCCGATTGAGGGAAGTAATTATTCTCCTCTATTCAACACTGGGGAGGCCACATCTGTAACACTGCTTCCAGTTTTGGGGCCCCCACTACAGAAAGGATGTGGGCAAATTGGAGAGTCCGGCAGAGGGCAATAAAAATGGTTGGGGGGCTGGGGGACATGACTTATGAGGAGAGGCTGAGGGAACTGGGTTTATTTAGTCTGCAGAAGAAAAGACTGGGAGGGGGGAGGAGGTGTGATTAATAGCCTTCAACAACCTGAAGGGTGGTTCCCAAGAGGATGGAGCTGGACTGTTCTCAGTGGTGGCAGATGACAGAACAAAGAGCAATGGTCTCAAGTTGCAGTAAGGGAAGTTTTGACTGGATATAGGAAAAACTCTCTCACTAGGAAGGTGGTAAAGCACTGGAACAGGTTACCCAGAGAAGTTGTGGAAGCTCCATCTTTGGAGGTTTTTAAGACCTAGGTAGACAAAGCCTTGACTGGGATGAGATAGTTGGGGATGGTTCTGCTTTGAGCGGGTGGTTGTACTAGATCTGGCGTCCCTTCCAAAGCTAATTTTCTATGATTCTATGTGGCATGTTTTAATTTTGAACATCAAACGCACAATCAGTTTATTAAAACACTCTTGTAAAGGTGAGGTAGTAAAAAAACCACAACATGCTGATGCATAAGGATGCACAGGTGTACGTGCACAGGTGTTTCATAAGAGAACAAAACACTCCACTGAAGAACATTAAGATTGCAAAGTCAAGCATGTAAAAGTTAGGAATTACCAGAACGAAGTTGCCTGTGTAACATTAATGTGCACCCCCTTGTGTATGCATTAAATTGCAGCCTTTAATCAGACTATTTTTCACCACAGGACCTCTGTCTCATTCAATAGGCAACATGAGGCTGCCTTAGGCCTGAACCTGTGTTGTGTACTGAAGAACCCGTTTCCATTTGTAGCAGGGATGAGGCAGAGGATTGCAAGAAGAAAATGGACTCTCTCTTATGGTTAAAACAGCTGAATGCTGCCCTGGAGAACGGTGTCGTACCTTTGTGTCTACCAGAGAGTTCCCTCCAATTCTAGGCATGTCATGTAAACCGAATTTTTCACAGGAGGTCACTGATTGGATGCCCCTCATTTTCGTGATGTCAGGCATCAGACCCTGAGAACTGATTTGCAGAAGTGCTGAGAGTTCAGCTGCAACTGAAGTCAGCAAGAGCTATATTCTGAACACACAAAATACGGTCACGAGCTAAAGCAGTGGTTGGCAGGGAATGGCCCACAGGCTGGATCCATCCTACAGAAACTGTATTCAGCCTCCTAAGTAGATTGAGTTTACATATCCCACTGTTAGTAAAGCAGCAAGCAGTATGGTGGGCAGCAGGTACTCAGGATCAGGCATGTAATGCTCAAAAGTCAGGTGTGTCGGGGGGGGAAGAAGGGCATCTGAGCATTAGAGACTTCAGTGGAGTGCTGAGGCATGAAAAGAAAAGCTTGATAAAAGACTCGGCAGGACGACCTGTTCCAACCTGCTGTCTGAGTGACAAGTTTTTCTAAGTCCCACCTAAGCATCAGGTTAACCGCCAGCCCACCTTAAAACCAAGCTGTGTTAATTCAGCATGGTGTAAGTGAAAGGTTGCTGACCTCTGTGCTGAAGTATCTTGAAAAAAATCTGGTCTTAGGTGTCTCAAATTGGGCAGCAAAAATGAGTTTCTCCTTCATACCTTAATCTCTCTGGGTACAGTTTATCATCTGTAAAAAGGGTAAAATACATACTAATTTTCCTGGGGTCTTGTGAATATCTTTAGAACAAATCAATAAATTGTCCCAGGGGTCTTTAGAACAAAATGATAAATTAAATACTGGCAAGTCACTGGGACTAGCTGGCATTTCCCTGAGGGTGCTGAAGAAACTCAGATGTGAAACTGCAGAACTGTTAAGCAATAGTACGTAACCTATCATTGCAAACAGCCTCCGTGCCAGGAGACTGGCAGGTTACCAACGTTACGCCCATCTTCAAAAAGGGCTCCAGAGGTGATTCTGGCAAACAGACCAGTGAGTCTCACTTCCATTCCTGGCAGATTGGTAGACTCTATAACACAGAGTAAAATGAGCAGTCACGTGGATAAATATGATACGCTGTGCAAGAGTCAGCTTGGTATTTGTAAAGGGAAATCCTGCCTCACCAATCTGTTGGAGTTCTTTGAAGGCGTTGAAGAATATGCGGACAAGAGAGATCCAGTTGATGTAATATACATAGATGAAGGGGAAAAAAATTATTTTGAGAGGGCTGAGCATGTGCTTCACCATCCTGCCCAGCAGGTAAGTCTGCGGGGGAAGGTGTGGGGGGAGAGGGAAGGGGCACTGTGTTGCTCCCAGGGCAGCTGCAGCTGGGCACAAAGTGCAACATACAGTTACCTCTGCCCCATGCATAGATCCAGGGGGCATTTGCCCTCTGGGCCTCTGCTGGGGTGCACACAGTGGTGGGAGCCCGCCCCCACATCCCTGGACAAGCCACCCACACTCTGATTGTCCCACCACCCAGCGTGGCTGGGTCCCATTCACCCCAGCCCCTGCCTGTGCCTCACTCCCCCCCTCCCTCAAAATGTTGCCCCCCCCAGCCCCTTCACAGAACAGAACAGATTGATACTTGCCTGCCATGCTGCTACTGATCCACACACTGAGCTGCAATCCTGGCTGTGTCTGCGCCCCTCCCCACTCCTAGTGCAGCTGCCCTGAGCCCATGGCCGGGCTACTTTGCAGCCCTACCTGCTGACCTGCATTTTGGAGGGCTGAGCCCCATTAGCCCCAGCCTTCTGCTGCCTATGGTAATATACTTAGAGTTTCAAAAATCTTTTGACAAGATCCCTCACCAAAGGCTCCTTTAATCTTGCAGGTTTCCCTGTGCGCCTGTCCACCATTGGGGGGGGGGGGGGAGATATGCTACTCACTGCTCACTCCTGAATGGTGGGGAGGCAAAAACCACAGTTTTAAATATGGCACCATTTTTGCCTCTCACTGCTGACTGGCTGAGGGGCCCTGGCAGCCACACTGTGTTTCTGACCAGCTGGGATGCACAAACAGCACTATATTTAAAATCAAGGTTTTTTGCCTCCCCACTGATCAGAAGTGAGGAGTGGCATGCTCGATGGCTCCTTTTATTTTACAGCCTCCCCTGTGCACCCCCCCATCCACTGCTTGGTGCTCACTCCTCATCAGTGGGGAGGCAAAAGCTGCGGTTTTAAATATGGTGCTGTTTTTGCCTCCTAGCCAGTCAGCAACAGACACCATGGCTGCCAGGGCCAATCAGCAGTGAGAGGCAAAAATGGTGCCACATTTAAAACTGCTTTTTTTGCCTCCCTGCCGATCAGGAGTAAGCGGCGAGCAGTGGGGCCCCTCTGCCAATCAATGGTGGAGTCGCATAGGGGAACCTGCAAGATTAAAGGAGCCACCACGCACCCCACTCCTGCCATGAATTTGGTAGGCCCCTAGGAAGGGCCTTTTGTGTACTGAAAACTGGTTAAAAGATAAGAAACAAAGGGTGTGTCTACGCATTGCCCTATAGCGATGTTGTAACTGTGCCATGCTTTACTACTTCTTTTTGGGAGTACCAAAACACAGAGCAGTAACTGCTCC
>NW_005842339.1:353407-375281 GCF_000455745.1 Alligator sinensis | reverse complement strand
GGTTATTTTTAGCAGCTACTTTGCTGTAGCACTGTGCTATAATGGGGGAGCGCACCGCTACGGTGAAGTAGCTGCTGGTCATATGTAGACACCCATGGATGTTACATCACCATAACGCATTGCTACGGCAATGTAGCGTCACACGTAGACGTGCTCAAAAGGTAGGGATAAATGGTCACTTTTCAGATGGAGGAAGGTCAACAGTGTGTTGCCCAAGGATCCAGTTTTGTTCAACATTCTCATCAGTGACCTGGAAAGGGGAGTATGTAATGAAATCACAAAATTTGAAGGGTGTGGATGTGTGTGTAGGTGGGTGTGGGGTTTGTGGGTCAGTATGGGCAGTCTCACTACATGTTCCCTACGTGGCACACAGCCTTTGCTGCCAGCAGCAGCAGCAGCAGGAGGCAGGCCTTTGGGGCACTCCTGGCCCATGGCAGGCAGAGCCCCCCAACGGCACGCAGTTCTGGCTGAATCCTGGGAGCTGCACATGGTGGCATGGAGCCCAGCTGGCTCAGGTTGCTGATGCGTGCCTTTGAACCAGACCAGTCTGGCTCTGTGCCAGCATGTGGGGCTCCCAGCATGGCAGGTAGGATCTGCACATCACTGGGACAGACCAACTCCATGCCTCCACATGGGGCTTCCAGTACTCCAGTAGGAAGACACATGCAGAGGCATGGAGCCCACCTGGCCTGATGGTGCATGGACTAGGAACTGTGGGAAATCATGTGCCATCGGCCCATGCAAGCTCTGTGCTACTACATGCAGCTCTCCATTGGAATGCTGGAAGCCCCATGTGGAGGCATGGAGTCAGACTGGCCCTACCTGATGGCACACAGTTCCTGCCAGCAGTGCCAGGATCCCTATGTGCTGGCATGGAGTCAGCCTGGTTTGGGTTGAAGGTGCATGCCAGTGTGCTGGGCCAGGCAGGCTCCATGCCTCTACATGCAGTTCCCGGGATGCAGCTGGTGGGCTCTGCCTGCAGCAGGCCAGGAGTGCCCAAGGGCCCAGCACCCACTGCTAGTGCTGCAGCAAGCAGTGAGGGCTGTGCACTGTGGCTGGGAGGCCCACACCCACCCACACCCACCCACAAACCCCACACCCATCCTACACTCCTGCAGGCAAGAGGTCCCATCCCCACTCATCATCTGTCCAGTCATCATCGCACTTGGTGCCTCCACCTGGGGCTCCCATATGGTGTGTTGGGAGCTCCATTGAGGTGGATGCACAGAGCCCACCCGGTCAAATGGCATGTGGCTTCTGAAAGCTCACCTCCTGTTGGCTTTGAAAGGGGCAGCCATGGTAATTGATTTTTGGAGGGGCTCTGCAGGCCACACAGAATGGCCTGGCAGGCCAGATATGGACTGCGGGCTGTATTTTGTCCACCTCTGGTATAGGGGTTTTACTGAATGAAGGAAAAAGGAGAAGAAAGGACAGAAGGCAAATTTTGACAATGTGAAGGAAAGTGGCAGGTTAGACAGGGAGTACAGGGAGACTATGGAAAGACTGAGGCTTAAGGGACCAACAGGATCAGGGAATCCAGAAAGTAGTGATCTTTACTGTGCAGAGTTCCCCTGTTTTGGGGAATCCCTGTACCTATTCAATGGTATCTTCCTGGATGGAGGAGCCCCATCAAGTAGCACACTGCACCAGCAATAATTAATTAAAGTCTGAAGTATACGAATGGCATCAATATTCAATTTAGGAGATCCCAAGTGCATTAGATTTCAAATTAATGGGATTATTATACGGCCATGAGAAAATTTCTTCAGTAAATGGTCAATACCATTTTTTTCCTAATGAGTATTTTGGGCTGTGAACATGAAATGAATACATATAAAACTTTTGATCTCCTTTGCTGACATCATAGTTTATGAGAGATCATTATTCAGGCGTCTTTGAAGATGAACGATTAATGACCATCTTTTCTGCATAGATGCACTGCTCCACAGCAAAAAACACAAATAGGAAAGTGTCAGATTTGCCTATTTCTACAAAATGGGGCTACATGCACTGTGAAGCATAACCTTGGAATTCTTTTTTTTTTCTTTTTCTTTTTTTTTTTTTTAAACAGCCTCAGGTTGTCATATGGATAAACATCAAGGGGGTATGAGTTGGTGGAAGAGAAATGTGAGACTAACGTTTAATTAAAGTGATGAATGCAGAGTTGGCTTTCATGAAAGCCTGCACTGAACAGACAATGCATCTCATCCACTTGAGCAAGATGTAGCTTAAGGAGTGTCAAAAGCTAGATAATTTCAGTTATCCCCTTCAGGTTTCCGGTTCACCTAGCTTGGCTCCTATATTGGGATGTTCCCAGAACAAGTAGTTGGGATTCCTGCCTTGGGGAATAAGGGAATGCCATTTTCCCAGCCTTCAAGAGCCAGTGCAGGTGCAACAGAAGGGAACTGTAGCAACTTGCAAAGAGCAATTAAAGAAATACCTGAAATACATGAAACTAGGAGAAGTTGTTTTAGTTGTACAAACCACCTCCCACAAAAGATTCTCTCACAGTTATTTTCAGGCTTTGCATTACATGTTCATAGCCACCAGCAAAAACTGGAAGGTATCATTATGCTCAGTGACTGCCAAATCATGGCTGCCTGTTCTACACCCGTGAAGGAAAGGATTAAGCTGCACTAGCTAGATAGATAGTGCTTTCCCAGTGGCATTGAGTTGCATTTCCGAGCTTGTGCTCAATTTATAAGAGATGGGTCTCAACCAAAAGTCTGGATCAAAATACCCCTGGAACCTTGTAGAAGTTCAGCTCTGAATTCAAGCTAGTCAGCTTGAGGCAAATTTGTGGACTGTATTTTATTTCTGTTTTCTTTATATTCTAGTCACTTTCTTATTTCACAGAAAAAATGTTAGTAGTGTACATTTTTCAGTTTGGAGAATTACTCCTCTTTCTTTCATAATCTTCCCAAGACATCTCTTGCCCTGGCCTTTCAGTAGGCATTAGATGCTTGTGCAGAGAAGAAGAGAAGCCAAAATTTTGCTGGAGCGAAGTGGGGTCATTCATGTAGAGGGTACATATAAGTATAAAATATGTTCGTCCTCCCCTAAGTAGCTCTTACCATGCCAGCCATACAAATAATTCAACAATAAAGCTCTGTGTTAAAATGTACAGTGACCCACTGGATGAATGCAGGAGTCAGGGAACATCTGCTCGATACAGCATCTTCCTATTTTGAAGTGACAGGCTGCATGATAATAAAAGCCATATGATTAAATGCTTCTCTGTGCAGTGTTAATTTCTCTTCCATATTGTTTGACCTTCAAAGGATGAGGTCATGCAAGTGTCTCAACGGAGCAAAAAAACAACATGCACTGCAAGTGCTTCGAAGAGACAAAAACTACGAGCCTTATGCTAGTTTGGCCTGATACCTGTAAGGAAGCAAAAATAGTACCGCTGTATGTCTGGCTCCTGTAGCACCATCAGTCTAAGTACATCTGTACATCCATTGGTCTTGCCATGTATCAAGGATCCAATAAAACTGATCTTCAGAAGACAGAGTTATTCAGGTGTGAGTTTGCATCCTGTGACTTTTTACACAGGAGAGATTCAGAGGGGCTTACATTAGAGGTGAATCTCAACTGACTTAACCTTGAACTCAGGGTCCAAGATCCCTCACAGCAACTCTTTTGGGGGAAATTTAGAACTAGATCTGAACCTTCCAGATCAAGCCCATTCTCAGTTGAATATTACAGACATACTGGTGGGTGAACTGGTTGTTTCTGTGTTGTGCCGTTGAACTTCACTTGAACTTCATTTAATTGCTGGACTCTAATGTTCCATCGAGTTACTACATTTGTACTGTTAATAGGTTCTATTACGGTCCAAGTTCATCTTCAGGTCATGGGTCACTGACTGAGGCAGAATTTGTATTGTGGCCTCTTTTTCATGAAAGGCTTATTAAGCAAAGACACAGACCATCAAACGTTAATGTCATTTGCTTTTAAAGACCGTAATGAGGTCATTAGTTCCGATGGCAATTAAATTGCCAAATGCAGAAATGGAAGTGAAAATTAAAAACATAATTGACCTCATCTTTCTTTCAGTTCTACAAAAATATATTCTGCTTTTCTTTGTGTTTATTTTACAGTGAATATAGTGACGAGGGAAATGAGGTAACCAAACCTGTGACCATCGCTGAAATGAGGCCCCTTGCTCAGGAAAACCACTCAAGAAACTAACCATGCATGGTACATACTGAATACTCTCTTCCTTTTCTTGGAAAGCACAGCAAATCTATGGCACCTGAAACCGGATTACTTTAGTACAGGGATATCAAACACATTGAGTCCCACAGGCCGAATGAGGGATGTGGGGCCACTCTGTGTGCCAGACTAGCTCTGTGTTCCAGATCCACTGCGCAGGACCAGTCTGACATGGGCATTGCATAGTCTACACCCTGGACTGGCTCCACACCGTTTGTGTACTGTGTGCCCCAAAACAGTATTGCATGCCACATGCAGTGCACACCAGACTGACTCCAAGTGCCACATACAGTGTATGGGGCTGAGAAAGGTATCTGCCACATGCAGCCCATGGGGCCAGTCTGAGACCTACAGGCAGTACCCATCATGGGCTGGATGATAGGGCTCCACAGGCTGTATCTTTGAAACCCCTACTTTGGTAGGTCATGTAAATTATATCTACTTATTGTTTTTCAAGGGTGCAGAATTAGAACTATAAAGCTAAGCCCATTCTTCACATGCAGAATACCAGGAACAACCACTCCATTTGTTTTGGGCTTTAATGCATGTCTCTGTATTACAAAACCCAACCCTGCTTCTTCAGAAACTCTGACAAAAAAGTAATACTCAAAGGAAATAATATTTATTAAAAGTCCAAGTTACATTTTTGGAAGATATGCTTCAAGTTTTTGGGATATTTTTTTCACAAATAGTTAACATTGCTTTTGCCACCAAATGGAAAAATGTTACCTCACAGGAATATATAAATACATTCAATTTTTTTCCAGAATAGAATTTTGTCATTTTTGTTGGAAAAAAAGAGTTTTCATTTGTGAAATTTGTTTTGACCAAAAAAATGGAAAAATTTTAAGTAAAAAAAAAATACAACTAGCCACCCCCACCAAATATAGTATGTGCATGCAAAACTGCATAAAAGGCCAATTGTCGCCTTTGATTTCTTCTATCTTTTACTAAACTGATTTTATTACAAAATTAAGTTGTTTTATGGATAATTAATTTTCTTCCCCTTAGCAAGATAAAAGCTATGATTTTTATGTTTCTTATTATAAAGCTACCTCTCATATTGCATTAGATTAGTCAATCCTGGTTTTGTATCACAACGTATACATAGCTCAAACATATAAGCTGCAATGTAAGCTAAAACTGTCTGTATCTCCGAGATCCAGCACATAAGATTTTACAGAATTTTAGTTATTAAATTCTACCAAAAAACTGAAGAACTGCTTTGAGAAAACTATGTTACAGCTCATTCACAGAATTTACATTTGTTGTGTCTTTCAGTTGTCGGTGTCATGAGAACAAGACTTCTAATACAAAGTTATACTCTGCTTCACTTGGATTCCAACGTCACATGCCCAAAATACTTAATAACATACTCTGATGCCTCTAGCATACAGGAGGCTGGGAGTAAACTTTTTCTCAACTTCACAGATACATCTACCCTCCAGTCATTTATTCTACAATCATGGGAAAAGACCAGAAAACCATTAATGACTACCTTTATGCATCATCAAATAAAAAGAACTAACTGCTATTAGCCAATCAGTTGGAGGTTTTTTTGCTAACAAGTTGTGAGTTGCAAAATTACATTTATGTTGTCTTTTTTCCCTGGAGGGTGTAAAAGGCTCTCATACATTCTGATAAGCCCACTCAAATGCTAATTGATTGCTAACTTTGTTGAAAGATTAGGTGACACACCTTAATACAAACAAACCATATTTTTTATCTTATCAAGATGCATTTCTTCATTTTGAAGTGTGAGTCTAAAGGGAAACATGTTTTTTATTATTTATATAATATATCAACTCTCACAACTATTTTTTGGTTTTGGAGAGACCGAAGTATTTGTGTTTCATGGCAATTCATGCCCACCCAGAGAATTCATAGGCATTATTTCTGTGACACAAATTTTATACTGTTAATTAATTACTTTGATCATTATAAATGGATGGAGAGATGTGCAATACTGTTTGAGGAAATCACTTGGCTCAAAAAAGGGCTTTTAAAAGAAATGGAACAGAACTGTACTAAATGAGCTGGTAGAGAGTGTGAAGAAGTTGTTAAGATCCTCATTAATAAGATCCTATAAGGTCAGAGATCCAATGAACTTCTAATTTTCACCTTTTTCACAAGAACATGACTTGAGCTCATCAGTATCAAGCAATGGCTAAAATCACGTACAATTTAGGCACAAGAGAGGCTAACAGTCCCAGAAACAAAGTTATTACTCAACCTCATGTTAAAAAACTCACACAAATCAACAAGAAGAATAATGAAAAAAGAGCCAACGGGAAGAACGGCAAGCCAGACTGCTGAAAATCAGACAAGAAAGATGCCAATTTGGATACCCAAACTGCACATCTGAAACAGTTTAGAGCATTTCCACATTCTAAGTGAATGCTGTAATCCAGGATGCCTGTGCCACACAACCTTGCACATCTGAATAAGCAACAGCTTGCAATACATTCAGAACAAGCTCATTTCCAAGAATGAGATGTTTTCCCACAGAAACAAGCAGCCATCTTCCAAGAGTTTTAGCATCCCACGGTGCATGGCTCAAGTTAGTAAACAACTGCCAAAATGGTCACAACACACAACAGGAAAAAGCACCCTTTAAAGAATGATTTCCTTCTTATAGTTACCTGACCTAGATTTGCCTAGAAAAGGCAAGTAATGTTTTTATCTGTTTTAATATTTCACAGTTTATTATTTATATTAAAGTCTATAATAGCATGAGACATGAGCCTACATACCATCCAATTAATATACACACGCAAAAACATGGTTTTGGTTTTACTAATTATTCCTGAATAGCCTACACAGCTAAGACTGACTGAATGGGTGCATCTACACATGCACTTAGCATGTAGCAATAAACTCTGGTGCAGTTCGCACCAGAGTTAGCTGCTCCTGAGTGTAGCATCTTCACGTGCACCCGAGACTGTAGCATTTAAAGCCAGGGTGGAGCAGCCCTGAGCCAGCAGGGGATCTGGGGGGTCAGCCCCAGGCTCCAGGCGGTGGCAGAAGGACTAGCTAGGTCACAAGGGTGCTACAGTGCAGAGCTAGGCAGCAGGGAGCCCCCACACTGTAGCACCTTCATGCCCCAAACAGCCCCACTCAGTCTACACATGCATTTGAGCATATATAATTACGCTGCTATAGGAGAGTACTTGTCCCAGGCAGTACTATCCTATGGTCCAGTTAATTAATTTACTGCGCCCTAATTCAAGCGCATGTGTAGACCGTGATGCTTAACTGTAGAGCTAATTAGTCAACTCCCCAGTAAAGCACATATGTAGATGCACCCAATGAAAACCTCATTGTCTCATGTATTAACAATAAAATACTTTACTGAAGGTCCTCACTGCAGTGACAGTGAAGGAAGAGGTGTCACTAAGGAAATCATTTAGTCAGATAACCATTTATTAGCAAACAAAGAAAAGGGAAAGAAGTAACCTAGTTTATTCCTGTAACTCATGCTGACCCTGCAGAACTAACAAGTGGGAGACGCAGCTTTTAAAGGGCAAAATGAGCATACCAAGGGAATAGCAGTTTTACAAAATTTCTTTTCACAGAGGAAGACCACTGTAAAAAAAGAATACAATAACCCGGGTCCTCAAAGGTCAGTAACGGGTGTCCCATTGCTATAACAGTTTGCATTTATACATGGTACCTATTGTCAGAGAATCTCAGTAAGCACCATGTGTACTTTTGTACCATGTGTACTTTTGTAAAGTACTTTACAAAGACAAAACAATTAGGATTTCTATTGTTTAGTTACAATTCTCCCCATTTTTCATATAGTTAAACTGAGACAAACAGATTAAGTAATTTGGGCAAGGATACACAGTGAATAAGTGAGAAGATTCAGACTAAAGTTGTCCAAGTTACCTGTTTTGCAGGGTATGTCTATGCAGCTCAGTTACTGTGCCTAAGACAGGCCATGTCTGCTTATGCATGTACTATCACCTGAACAGCAAGTAACATCGTTGTCTTAGCAAGGTGCTGCAGACCTTATTAGTATGTGAACAGTGCTGAATTAAAACAGCTACCCTACTTACAGTCCAGTGGGTAGCAAGCACAGTATCTCAGCATGGCTCTTCCTGGTGCGGTAAATGAGTGGAAGAGATACCCACAGCCTCAACATTACCACCCCACTGCTCTCCTCAAAGTAGGACGATGGTAAAAAAAGAAAAAAAGTGAGAGAAGCATCTTGTTTCTTCCAGTATGTTACCAGCAAGTTGTGTTATGCTCTCCACATTTTTATAACACTGAGGCATGACTACAGCTATTCACTTTATCACTCTGTTCACTCACATGTGCTAAGGGAAACAAGTGTCATTTCATTCTTTTGGTAAAAATTCACATTCTTGACCACTGACAGTTGAGAAAGATGAAATACCTCCCCTCATGGCATCCCAACACCAAATGGCTTTGATTGTATTATAACAACATGTCTTACTCTAGGACAGAATGAGTTGCAGCCTGGGGATGGTAGCGATACAGGAGGAGGCACTGGTCCACTCGAAAGACTCCGCCGCCTTTTTGGACATGTTTATAAAAGAACAGCAAGTCTTCTGGGATGCCCTGAAAGAGAGGCATTCATTCAAACCACAAGAGTTTTTTACACAGGTACAAGTTCTTCTTTGGCTCACATTCAAATATTCTCATTGGTCCCACAAGGGACACATGAATCAGGATCAATAAAATGAGAGGCAAGCTTTTACTTGAGTCTCAAAATGATCTGAAGTTTGGAGGTGTTGGGAGACAAATGAAATCAGTGGCTCCTACCCTTTAATTTTCATTAATTGGTTTCTGGTTTCAGCTGGATGAGAAACAACAGAGCTGAAGCACTGTGACCAGGAATTCCTGAAGCAACAGAATCTAGGAAACCTCAGATCTGTTATGAATGCTCACAAGACTTCTAACCTGATTTGCAGAGCAATAAGTTCGGGATAAGCTGTCTAGACTTATTTCAGGGAATGAATCAGAAGCTTCAACATGGCTAGAGAGAACACTGCAGAACTTATTAAAAAATGTCTGCAGCTAAGATAGGGTATCCAAGAGCCATTACTATGGTCCACTAATATTCTGTTACAAGTCAGCCATACAAAAAGTGATAAATCCACTTTCAAAAACAAGGCAATATAACATGTCATTACAGGGGGTGGAAAAGCAGCATCTGTTTATACTTAGCCACTTGAAAAATTAAAGTAAAATATGGTCAACACACATAATTGCCAAGCAATCATATCTCTTAAATATTGTGTGTTTCTCTCCTCCCACCCATTGTTTGTGAGAAGTATTACAAATCTATCATGCAAAGAAAAAATGGTTTAAACAGCCAGGAGTAATCACACGGTATTTGACTGAGGCATCAAGTAAAATATGCAGCAGCAACATAACAGAAATGCAAGCCACAAAATATCGGGGGCAGGGGATGGAAATGTTTATATTAACTATCACAGCGGGCAATGTCATGGACATGGAAACAACCATAAACCTTATTTATTGTATGCATTTAATTTCTATGGGAAAAAAGAATAAAGGTACTACCTAAAATATTGCACCTAGTGCCACAGCTCCCATGCTTCTTGAGTTAAGAAAAAATGAATACATCATTTTTAATGAACTTGGACCCAACCCCTCATATAGGTTTCCACTGCCAGTAGCATGTGTGGACAAAAAATGGGAAATATAGTGCCTTGAAGTAGGAGAAAGACAGAATTAGGATGCAGTAAATATAAGGAGGATTCTTTATGTAGGCAGCTGGATTTACTCTGTTATTCTTTTCAGCTTTCTAGATCCCAAATGTACTAATGAAGCTTAATATTTGTTCTTCATTTCACCACACTTAAGTCTAGCTATGAGCAGGCCTGGAGTAAGCAGCCATGGAAGAGAACACAGCACAATACAGAACAGGTCCAAAACACTCAATCCAAACTCATCTGGGTTTGGAGGGAACTTAGAAAGAGACATTGTTCCAGACTCAGCTATTCAAGACACTCCCAAAATGACTGAGCTGGGACATTGAGCCTGATTCTATCCTAAACTCCAGCTTAACACCTGGAAAGATCTCCCCTGCGAGAGTTTCTCTCACACAAATGAATACCTGTATGCTTTTGCTTGATGGTTTGAGTTGAGCAGCAGTTTCCTTATGCCTTCCCCAGACCAGGGGAACCTGGTCTGGTGAAGGTGGGGGGTGCATTTCCTTGCAGCTGGACTACTTCCAATCATGGAGGTGTTGACCTGCCATTGCCTCTTGAGCCTTCCCAAGACCAGGGGCACTTTGGTTTGGAGAAGGTGCTGGGGCACTGCTTTACTGCTCCCCTCTCCTCCCACAGACTGGGAAGGGAGGGGATGAGCAGCCAACTACTGCTTCCTGCCTCTTCCCTTGACTGGGGACTCATGAACGGTGGGAGGGAATCCATGTGCCCCCTGGGATCTGTGTGCCCCCGGATTAGATGTGCTGAAAATTTGATGTGCTGGTAATGTTCCTTTCCAAGAAGTTAATGGCAGTTAATAGCGCTGGTGCCTCGTTCAGGGTGTAGATGTATAATGTTTATATCCATGTTTTATACCAGTATACTCAGCACCCCTCTGAGTATGTGGGTAATAGGTGCTGAGTGATGTGCTGTAATCGGGCTTATTATTACCCTAGGGCAGCTATATGTCTATCTGTTCCTGGTCTCCTATAATTTACATCTGTATTCAAACATAATGTAAATTTTACTGGGATACGTGACTGGCTCTCCCCACCCTAAAGAGCACTGTGTATGCAGTATGTGTCTTACTTCAAGTGTGACTAATTCTTCAATGAACTTTTCAGTACATTCCTACAATTTGAGATTTTTTTTCCTGTCATATACACACATCTAGGATTTGCACTGATAAGCATCTTGTTAGATTCAGTTCCCATAACAAATTTACACTGATGAACTGGATTATTGCTTGATCAAAGCACAGTGTACTTAGGACCTGAATTACAGAACACCTAGTTCTCCTTCAAAATGTCTCTGTCTTAAAGTATTCCTTTCTGAATGGGGCACGGCTGCTGGTGGTGTAGGGCACTCATTGAGCATCTGGGGTTGGGATGGGAAGCACCATTCTGCTTCCTTCACTCATCCCCTAAATCCCAGATACACTGTTAAGTTCACTGCTGCACTGCTGCCCAGCTCCTGTGGCCAGGGCTTCCCCCACCATGGCAAAGACTCCCAGTGGAAAGGGATCCTGGTGCCCGCTCATAGTCAGTGCCTGTAGCAGGCCCCCTCCTCACCCTATCTTAGTTACGCTACTGACAGCTACCATATGAACACAAAGCACTGTGAGTGGGTGCGTGGAGGGGCCCTGAAAACTGGCTGCAGCAGGGTCTCCAACTGGAACACACAACAGGGCTGTGGTGGCTCAGCTGGGGAGATGGGGAAGGTCACTGCAAAGGGAACAGGAAGCTGGGGCAGAATGGCCAGTTGTTGGAGGCAGCAGGCCACCTTTTACATTCTTCTCAAAAGCAGTGGCAATGTTTGTGGCAGGGCACTGTTGGTGCCTGCCACTTTAAGACCAGAGCAAAGCAGCCAGCAGGTACTTGATTGTGGTGGCCATTTTAGATCTCTGGCCACCTATATAAACAGATCAGTTTCCTGGCTGCAAGGCTCCATAACATCCTGGAGGTAAGGGAGGCACTGTAGGGGATGGCTAGGAGGCTCCTGGTCCTGGGCATGACCTAAAACTGCACCCTGCTGAGAGTGGGTGGCCTGGTGGGGCTCCCAGTGGTACGGGAGCCCCCAGGAAATGCCAGGCCAGTTATCACCCTGGTGAAAGGCGGGTAGGGGCACCTTAACCCTAGCCCTCACCTTCCGGTGGGTCTGGTAACATTGGAGGTAGTGGGAGGCCAGGCATGGCTGTGGCCACTTGAGCCCTGTGGGGTGCAAGACGCTGAGGTGGGAGAGTTGGAGCCAGGCACAGCTGCGGCCACCTGAGCCCACTGAGAAGGGAAGCCCTGTGCCCCTGAGGGAGGGGGGCAGAGGTGTGGAGGAGCCCTGAGGGAGGGTGAGAGGACCCAGAGGGCTGAGGGCCCAGTACGTTTATATATGTATGTATATATATGTGTGTGTCTATACATGTATGTATATAAATGTACTAGGCCCCCAGCCCTCTGGGTCTTCTCCTATATATTACGAGTTGCCCCCGGAAGGGGCTAGAGCAAGCTTAGGCCTGGATGGGTAATTGGCTGGCCACTACCCCAGTGAGGGTCAAGGGGGAGGCCCAAAAGATGGTACGTCTGCCATCCGAGGAATGGACTAGCTAAGCCTATGGCCTAAGGGGCCTGCTGCAAGAGTGAGCAAGGCAGAATAAGTTGTTGATGAGAGAAAGAGACCCTGTAAGAGAAGGTGGAGTGTGTGAGGCCCTAGCGAGAGGACGGCAGTATGAGTGTGTGTGTCTGAGGCTTAACAATGAGGCCTAAACTTGTTCTGGCTGTAGGCCAGGAGCATATTGGCATCTGGATGCCACCTGTGAGGCATGGGCTGCGGTGTAGGGGAGGTACAGAGCTGCAGATAGTGCCCCCTAGCATTGGGGCACAAATTGGCAGCCTCCTGCCTTAATTAACACCTTAAAGGAATGGCAGGAGAGTCAGGTGGGGGCATGCCCAAAGGCAAGTGGGGAACCTAGCACTGTGGCTAGGCGGGGAGTCCCACTTTGCCACAATGTTGAGCACAGAGGGAAGCTGTAAATTGCAGGGAAAGGGAGTAGGACTCAAAAAGGTACTGGCATACACTAGCCCAGGATTCTGCTTAGCACAGCTCTTCATGGTTTCCCTGTTGTTGCCATGCTTGATGCCTTCAAAAATGCTTAAGCTTCTATGTCTGGACACCAGGTGTTCCTGGCCTCTCATAGGATAGTAGGGAGGTCCAGACAGCTCCAGAAGGAAGCACAGTGATAATAGATAAAATGACTTCTGTTAATGGGGAATCAGGATCCCACCTTCTCACCTGCCTAATCCCCCTTTAACTTTGAGCCATACCCTTCCTCCTCACCCATCAGTGACATTCTCTCTTTTCCTTTTTGCAGCTGTTAGAGGAGATGGTGGTCGGAGAACCTCCTCTCTCCTTGTGTTGGTGGGGATTCACCTTACCCAGAGGACTCTCCAGTTGGTGAAAGAAGACAACCCCCCAAAATTACCTTTTTTTTTTTTTTTTTTTTTAAGATTTTACAGGCCAATCTAAGAAGACAAAGAAAGAATAGGAGAAGACAGGTAAAATACTACTGCAAGTACACGATTAATGCACAAAGAATATTTGCATTATGAGGAAGAGCTAGGCAAATGTCTTGATCAGAACTGTCCAGAAAAATCAGTCTATCAAATGGAATGCTTTTTCTGACCCATACAGATAAGGATGGGATAGCAAAGGCTGGATGCAGAGCAAGCCAAATTTCTAGCAATTCTTAGAGGAATCTCAAAGTGCTAAGTGAAAGAGAGTTTGGCAAAGGAACTTTTGTCAGACTTCAGTGTCAGCAGAATTTTGCTGTCAAATTTTTAGACTCCACACTTTACATGGTAGCCTGTGTACTTGAAACAATAAACTACTGCAGAAGTAGTGTTACACTGGGGTTGCATCAAAAGTGACATATACGTACTACACAATTTGAAAAAAAACAAACACACTGGTAATACTACACTCAATCAAAACTTAAGTTCCTAGTAGTAGGCAACTGTTGATCCTCTGGATTAGGGGTGGCTTTTCACATGTGGCTTTTCAGAAGTTAATATGTGTCTCCTTGAATCTTTGCACAAGCACATGGTGACCAGCTTCCATAGCCATTACATCACATCACGTGACATGACTGCCAACAGTGAGGACATTACTCAGTTTGGACTCGGAAGTTTGGACTCCGGAGCCATGGGTTGGCCACCTCTGCTCTGGATCATGGTGTATGCATAAGAGGTCTAGTTAGATGCCTGATGAATCCACTTGTACAGAGTCCTGCGACCAACAAACAAAGACCTTTGAGGACACCTAGGCAGAAGTATGGAGGAGTGGAGGCTGCTCCAGGCCTACCTCCCCCCCCTGCCTTTAAACCACTGAGACAGAATTCAAAGGCCAAACCGGGTCCAGATGTTCAGTTTTTCCTTTCAGGAACAGAAAACATGATTTTTAGTAGTGTTGCCATTACTAACGGGAACACACATGCTTGCCGGAGTGTCAATCAAGTAACCTATAGACAGAATCTGAAGCTGGATAAAAATTATGCCTCGTCTCTAAACTGTATTTGATGATTAGGGGAATTAACAGTTGGGACAATTTACCAAGGGATGTGATCATTCTCCATTATCTAAAGTCTTTAAAAATCAAGATTTGCTTACTTTCTAAAATATGCAATAAGCCTTTGAGATGCAGGATATCAGCTCGCATAATTATAAATGATCCTTCCCTGTCTTAGGAAATGATGGTAGTTTTATTCCTTTAAACTGCTTTAATCACCATTAGTTTAACTTCCATTAGGAGAGTCACCAGAGAATGCTGGAGGATGCATTAGAAGTAAGCCCATTACGTTACTTCACAGAGTAACTTTTTCTTCTGAAAAGAAGCCCCTTAAATTTTTTCCGAAAACACTCTTAAGCCTCTCGGTCTTTCTTTATATCTGTGACTCTGTCCCTTTGCTCATCTCCTGACAAGTCCTTTTGTCCCAATTATACAACAGGAAGTCAGGGACAATGTTGTATTTGCTCCAGTATTTGGAAAATAAAGTTAAAGGGTTACAAGGGACTCTGAATATTTTCTTTTTTTCTGAGAGAGAAAAGTTTCTGCAGTATTGGCAAAGAGCACTTACATTAAACAAGGAAGAGGTGAAAGCCAAAGGGAAGGGGTGCGGGGAATTCTAAGGCAGCTTAATAATACACCAGCAAGAAATGCCATTAGACATGTGGGGGAGGCAGGTTTCAAAAAGTTTATAAGTATTGTTTATCATTGGCCCCAGCACTTTCTTTTCTTCTTGGATACCACTCAAGCACTGATCTCTGTTCAGCTTTAACTGTACCATGCCAAGAAAATCAGAGCCTGTATTCTGTCCTGATTTTTCCCCAGAGCACCTTGACACATCGTTTGACAGTCTGACAATATTCTAATTCATGTTCCAAAAAAATGTATTTCTACTTAACCTTTTCGCTTCCAGGGCATATTGTGATGCCTGACCTTCCTGAGTGAATTCCAAATGTTCTCTTCTGGATCAGGGAAATCGAAAGACATATACACTAGTTATATTGAAATCTATAACACTTCTCTACACCTCTGCAGCATGCACTACATTCACATGTGTACAAAGACACATTTTGACACCACCTCAGTTCCTGCCTTCTGTGACCTTTTATCACAGGAAGAGATCAGAATTCAGATTTAGCCACTCCATTTTTGAACAGCAGTTTGTATTCAGAAAGGCCAGCAGCTTATACTGATCTACTCCACCTGGGGCTCATTAAAATAATTTCCCTTTGTTTGCACTTTTATATTAGTTTAAAACTTTAAGTCACTCCTGTCATTTTTTTTCTTTTGGTCTGGATACACTTTAAAAGGAATGTTAAAGCTGAGGGTGGAGTGTGGGGGATTTAGTTGGAAGGGAAAATATTTTATGGTGAGCTGCCCTGGAAATAAGGGACAAAATGAGGCTAAAACCACAAGTGATAATGTGTGGGGTGTTTTTCATCCTAATGTCATGAGGAAGTTTGTCTATATAAAAACATGACTATGTAATCTGCCTCATTGGCTTTCTCCTTTGTTCAGCAGAAGCTTGAGGTGAGAAAGAGTTCACTTATTAGGAATGTCAGATAAGATTTAGGGACTACAAAATGTCTTTTGTCCTATAGGTCAGTGTTTCCAAAATCTGGTCCACAAGGCCCTATATGCCTTTACAGTGTTTTCAATTAAAACAGTACATAATGATCTCCAAAGCATTCTGAGGTTGACAGTGGTTGATTGGTCCAAAATGTCTGGGAGACATTTCTCTAGGAATCCAAATATATTCACCAAATATTAAGAGATGCTGGCCAAGTACAGAGAATTACCATTATTCCAGTAGAAACCCAAGGTGTGCAGATATTCAAGCTTTTTCCTCTAGAAGTAATAATTCCACTCCTAGAGAAAAATAACCTGGGAATAACCAGGGTTACATTGCTCCCAAGAGAGTTTCTACCAGAAGAATGAATGTCTACGTGCTTTCCCCCAGCTTAACCTGTCCTAGGGACCAGGACGTGGAGCTGAAGGAAAGGATCCCATGCCTTCCTGAGACTTGGGTCACTGGTTTGGAGAAGGTGTCAGGAGCAGCTGCTCCCCCATTCCATAGACAGGGAGGGGGGAGCCAGGGGCAGCACCTGGCTCATCCTGGCAGGGGGGCTGGGCTGGGCTGCGCTCAGGATGGATGGCAGCAGCACTTCTATGGGAGGGGGCTATGGTGAATTTTGGGGTGGCTACAGCCCACCCCATAACCTCCCCCACTCCCAGTACTGCTGCCACCTGCCCTGAGCACAGCCCTGGCCCAGCTCCCCCACCAGGAAGAGCCCGGTGCTGCCCCTGGCCCCAGCTGCAGCACCAGCCCACCCTTGCCCTGCGTGCAGATCTGCTCCCCCCCCCAATGTCCTCCTAGGGTATGTGCAGTGGCAGGTGCCACCCCTCACCCCCACCACTCCAATGAACCACTCGCAACTCCGTCCCTTGCTCCCCCCCGCTGTGCAAGGCCTGCCCCTGCCCCTACCCCAGTGCCAACTCCACTCCCTCCCTCACCGTGGGGACCTTGGTCTGCCCCCCCATGCCTCTTCTTTCCCCCCACACCCCTTCCCCCACAACAGACTTACTAGCCAGATGGTGCTTTCCAGGCTGCCAGGCTGCACTTCTGGCCACCTGTGTGCTGTGCAGCAGCTGTGCGCATGCACACAGCATTTATCGGTAACATTATTGGCCACATGAGCCCCAAAAAAAACTGATTGCCAATGATGTCAATTTTCCTTTTAAAGGTGCTGATACGATATGGGACTGATGTATCAGTGCACCTCTAATTGTAAGTAAAATGCTGGAATGTGTTCATTTTCAGTGTAGCTTTACAAACTTATAATAAGTCAGCAATTACATTTTTTAAAATGTGTGTAATAACATTTCTTGCCACTTATCAGCAAGGGATCATCTACAAGGTCACATAAAATGTAGGATCACACAGTAGTTTTCAAAAGAAATGAGCTTCACATACTAAACTCACAAAAAGTAAAATCTTGTTACACATTCCAGTAACAGCTCTTTATTCTTCTGTGTATGGAAAGGATAGCCTCCAAGAAGATTCTTTCCCTTCAGTCTTCTAATACATTTACCCACAGATATGCTCATTACATCACCCTCCTTTTACCACTGGATGTATTATGCAGCAAATGCTCTTTTAAATATAGAGGCTGTCATTAACATTTTCACATTGTCTCCCGGTGACCAGTTCTACAGTGCTCCCTAAAACTCAGTATGCCATGAATAATTAAATCAGTTACTTCTAATAAGTATTAAGAAATTACTAGAGATCACTGCAACTTTACTTAGTAACTTGCTTTTTTTTAATTTCCAAGTACTTTAACTATGGTGTCTTATTATAATTAAACAACCACATTCTCTTCCCTACTTATGCATAATGCAAACACACAAAAGTTATTAAACAAACATCACAGTGTAGGAAGCTATTATATTATCCAGAATTAAACTGCAAAAATAGAATCTTTATAATTCCATTTTCCTTAATGCATACAATGTATCTGTAATTCTGCAAATCTCTAATTTACAATCAGAATTCTTAATCTGAAGTAGAATCATAGAAAAGTAGGGCTGAAAAGGACCTCCAGAGGTCACCAAATCTAACGTCCTGCATCAGGCAGGATCATCCCTATCCAAACCATTCTATAGAGATCCACTGTCTAACCCAGGGATGCTCAACCCCTAGCCCGTGGGCCACATCTGGCTCAGAGCCATGTCATCCAGTTCACAGGGCTCCCCACAGGTACTAAAATTTGGTGGTGGGGGAGAAGTAGCAGTATTAGCTGCTGCTCCCCTGCCGCCACATTTTTGGATCCCTGGGAAGTCCCGTGGGCTGGATAGCATGGCTTGGCCCACAAGATCAGATGCGCAGGGTTGAGTAGAGGTGGCATGGGGCCTGACCTGAGTGCACAGGGGTCATCTGAGATGGTGCAAGGCCTGATCCCACTGGATGGGCCTGGCCAGTGGTAGTATAGGGCCCAATCCAGCATCATGGGGCTGGATCCAGCAGTGTTGGTCTGAGAAGGATTGGGGGCCAATCAAGCCTAAGAACCAGCCCTAGGCCACTCATCTGGCCTTCATGACCAAAAGGTTGAGTACCATTGAACTAGCCTATTAGCAGAACTACACAGCCAACCCTGACAGCCACAAGACATAAGGCCTTAACCTGACACTATTAAAGCAGGGGGATCACGGCAGTAAACTCAATTTCAGAAGAATAGTTTAGACTAAAATTTGGACATTGAAACTTCAGCTCAGCTGGTTAGGGCATGGTGCTAATAACACTACATGGTGCTAATAACACCAAGATCAGAGGTTTGAACCCTAGCTGAACTAGATGAGCTCTTAAGGTCTCTTCCAGTCTTACTTCTCTATGATCTAATCGTGCTAACACAGAAGAGAGGTTATTTTTCTGGTGACCAAACACCTTGAAAGAGAGGATTTGGTTAATAAAATAGAGGCTATGTAAACAAAATATTTAAATTTCACATGTGGAATTTGGAGAAGTATATATATTTTACCAACAGGAAGGATTTACAGGTTGATTACATTTCATGATTTCAAGTGTGTTATTTACTTAGAACCACAAATCACCACCTCTCCAGTGGAATATTTTTTGCTTGCCATTTATTCCAACATTTGAAATATGAAGAACAGGTGTTCAGATTTCATTCCAAATGAGAAATGCAGCTTTTTGGCACAGAAACACTTTAGCAAATGGAAAGTGTGGAATCTGGATATTTCTTGGTCTGTTTCTGTGTTTACTGGCAGCAACATGACACCTATAGGTTGCATTGCTAAAACTCAAAATGGGGCAGGGAGATGATCATATTAGCAGTTCACATGATGGATCAGGTCAGCACGTACACACACAGGTGCAGTTCTCAAGTGGGCTCAGTGCTGTTCTAAAAAGCTGTTTCCATTGATCCAAATGGTAAGTCTCCCATTTGCTCCAAGGGGAAGGGAGTTAGGCCAATGCTAAGCACTTTGAAAATCCTACCTAAATGCCTGGGGACTTGATAACTTGAAAAACTGCTATCTTCTATTTTGCAACAAAGCTGCAGTTGCGATTAGTGTAACACAAGTGGGAGACTGGGTTTAAGCAGGAGGGGGCTGTCAAAGAGTATTTTCCTTGTAGGTTCCTGGCCTCTGGTACTCAGTTCTTCTCTGTCTGCCAAAGCCTTGTCCTATTAACCTTCTAGACGCCTCACCAAGCCTCTCCCCCCAACCAAGGTGTTTGCAGGGCAGTGGGTCTACACTGTCTGAAACAGAACTGACCTAAAAATGTTAGCATTTATTGATTAGCAAGTCATTATTAGCACTGTGTGGGCATATTGTATAATTCCAAAAATCCTTATGCTTGGTGTTGAACATGTTTAAGCATATCGCATCTTAGTCACAGGGGCACCTGTGCACAAGCATAAAAAAAGAAAAGCAAGAAGGCAATAAAGACAATATCAGTTAAATGGTAAGGATCATTCTTCAGTGAACGGAAGTTGGCCCTATGGAAATGAAGACATGAATGAATACATAAATAGAAGATGCAGTGGGGTCTAATGGACTCTGTAGCCAGTACCCTGTCAAGGGACATATGGCACTTTTACACGCGCTCTGGGAATGGTGGGGAAGGGTGGCACTTTAATTACAGCTGATCTAATTAAAGCGCTGCAGTGTCTCATGTATCAGCATCCCTAAGCTTCAAAATAGTGGCAGGGGCACCTGAACTAAAGCTCATTTGACGAGCTTTAAAGCCCCCCTGCTGCCATTTTGAAGTGCAGGGACGTTGATACATGAGAAACGGAGGCTGGCTGGAGCACGGTAATTTTACCACACTCCAACAGACTTGAATTGAGTGCCCCGACAAGCTGTAATTACAGTGCATTGGAGAGGCCTCCACGCTCATGTACAGGCACCCATAGACTCTAGTCCCAGCTCTGTCATTTATTGTGTGATCACAGGCAAATCTCTTCAGCACAGTGTTTGTTCCCTTTCCACACACAGGCTTCTTACAGACATAAGAAAAATTCAACAAACAGTGCTATACTTTAAACTTGGCGCACTCCCCTGCCAAGCCTAGCACGTGCCCAGAAGAGGCATCGCATTAGCTGCACCTGACTTGCCCAATGTCTATATAGTTTGGGTGCTTTAGTGGGGCTTTTCTCGTGCTTTTATCTAATAGCTGATTGATATATAAAAGTGCCACTGAAGTGCCCAATCTATATAGACGTTGCAGAGCCGGGTTGAACTAAAAAGCCACCTTGGCTCACCAAAAGCATACGGGAATGTCTCCTAGCTAAAAAGGAGGCGTACACCCAATGGAAGGGAGGGGCCACCAAAAAGGAGGACTATACTTCAGTTGCTCGGGGCTGTAGGGGAGCGGTTAGGAAGGCCAAGGCGGAGATGGAACTGGGACTAGCTACCCGGATCAAGGACAACAAGAAGTCCTTTTTTAAATACATAGGGGGTAAAAAGAAGGTACTGGGTAACATGGGGCCGCTGAAAGACACGCTAGGAAATATGGTCGTCACACCAGACAACAAAGCTAACCTATTCAACAATTTCTTTGCCTCCATTTTCCTGAGCAGGGATCGGGTCACCCTCCCCCCCAACCGGGACCCCCATAGGCTCCAGGGGAGGCACACCCAGGCCTAGGGTCAGTGAGGACCTAGTCAGGGAACTTCTGGAGGGACTGGATGTATTTAAATCAGCTGGTCCTGACGAACTCCACCCCAGAGTGTTGAGGGAATTAGCAGAGGTCATTGTGGGGCCCCTGGTATGGCTTTACAAGCACTTGTGGTCCTCTGGTGTGGTGCCAGATGACTGGAAAAGGGCCAGTGTGGTCCCCATTTTCAAAAAAGGGAGGAAGGAGGACCCAGGAAACTATAGGCCAGTTAAGTCTTACCTCGATCCTGGGTAAGCTTTTTGAGAGAATTATCCTAGCACATGTCCACGAGGGGCCAGCAGGGGAGATTATGTTTAGGGGCAAGCAACACGGGTTCATTAGAGGCAGGTCCTGTCAGACCAACCTGGTGGCCTTCTATGACCAGGTCACAAAATCCTTAGATGCAGGGGTAGCAGTGGACATAGTCTTTCTGGAATTTAGGAAGGCCTTCGACACTCTCTCACCCCATTCTCATTAAAAAACTAGGGGACTGTGGCGTCGACACCTACACAGTCAAATGGGTCACTAACTGGCTGGAGGGCCGCACCCAGAGAGTGGTGGTGGATGGGTCTTATTTGACCTGGAGGGATGTGGGCAGTGGGGTCCCCCAGGGCTCGGTCCTTGGGCCTGCACTGCTCAACATCTTCATCAACGACTTGGACAAGGGGGTAAAAAGCACCCTGTTCAAATTCGCAGACAACACTAAGTTGTGGGACGAAGT